>NC_032013.1:24962503-24982273 GCF_001865875.1 Lupinus angustifolius | reverse complement strand
TCATCACTCATTCAATATTAGAGTCGCCAATGGTTAGGGTGTGACAACCTAATCTCTTTTATGGTCGTAGTATTGTATAAGTGATGAATATAAGTGTTTATTATTCTACCATTTCAGGATATACACTAAGAGGAGGATTTCAGACCTTGGTGTTTGGGGTTAACCAAAGTAAAACATAAGAACTNCAAAATATGTTTACTCATTATTTGTGCATTGACATATTCATATGATTCATTCTGTTAGGCAATTCCTTGTGGTTCGACATAACCCTATACTATACTACAATTGAATCTTGAAAGAGGTGTAAATTGTAAAATAGTAAAGTGTTATCAATAAATTTTATTTTTTGAAAACACCTTTTAATATACAAAAGTGATGAAACTAGCTTACTAACTTTTATTTATTGTTATTTACTTTCCGCATTTTATTTATTCTTTAATACCAACCTTCCCTAAGGAAGAAGTTTGGTTTGTTAATAAAATGAACCCGAAAGGGAGTAAATAAATAAAATGTCACTTAAATTTATTATTCTTTTGTTCTTTAATTATTTATTTGTATCTAACAACTAAATATTCATCACTTTTATATATTAGAATACCATTAAACCGGTGTTGGAATTTATTCCACAAAACCGAGATGATATTCAAAGGTACTTAATAATTATGTAATAGGTAATTGCTTCGATAATATTGTACCGGCATTAGAATTTATTCTAACAAAGCCGAGATGGGGCAAAGAAGGAATGACTTATTTACATGATTATTAACGAAGTAAGTCATAACTGGAATATTCTTGAAGCCATTATACCGGCAATGGAATTTATTTCAACAAAGCCGAGATGGTGAACAAAGAGTAAAACCGAGTTCTCTTACTTAATCAAACAAAAAGAACATAATGAAAATGAGAGTATTAATCTTTCAACAAATTGGCACTGCTGTCAGGACGATTTGTTGAGAGGAGAAAACTCCCAACTAAAATAAACTCCGAAAAATGCCTTTCAGGCATTCAGATCTTCATGAGCTCCTTCTCCAAATTGGTTTTGCATCAACATTTTGAACAAAGCGGATGGCAAAGAAAAGTTCTTTGCCTCAATAGTTGGGCGGATTATTCCAAGACGTGAACTATGAGCATTAGGGATTGTGCAGTCGCGAAGTGGTCTTTCATCTCGTTCAGCCATTGTTTTCACACGCGCACGTCTTTCTCTTGCTCTTTCTTTTTGTTGCCTTCTTCTTCTATGAAAAGTCCATTATCGCTCTGAGTAGTAATTTGAACTTTGCATAAACCAAGTAGATAACCTACAGAGGAACCAAGAAAAAGGAAAATGTGTCATACACAAGAGTAAAGTAATGAATTAATTGAGAATTAAAGAAATTTTCACACAGTCCCGACAACGGCACCAAAAACTTGATAGGTCAAATCGCAAGTGCATGATTATGCTGTCAAGTAATAAAATATCGATCCCATGAGGACTGAAAAATTCCTTTAGTTATAACAATTAATTTATTCTAAACTCGAAGTGTAATTAAAAGTGAATTTAGAACAATTGAGAAATTGACAAGAATAATTATGAAAATAATAAAAAGGATTGAAATCTAATTTAGGAAGAGTTCACAGGATAACGGTTACTACCTTTACACTCACAAATCATTGTTTTGCTCCCTTTTATGAACTTTAAATTGTGAGGGTGAATTGCCCTATGATATGTGTCATCCTTTCTCGAGCTCCGACACGTGTACTCAATTGAAGTCGCACCTACTCTCGTGGTACGATTATCAATCAAATCCTTTACTTGCATCTTTCTATCCAATCGCGTCGTAGCAACCCAAGGTGAATTCTATAAACCCCCGAGACTCCTAATACTACTCTCATGAATTAGGATTCTAGTTTGAATATCTGAATGGTCATATAGTGCAGTTCACCTCTCGGTCCTTCCCCAATGTATCTAAGATGTGTAATTTGTTGGCCAGACAACTCACACGAGTAAAACTCAGTTTAATGATTCAAATCACAACACTCAATGAAATAGAAGTAAGAACAAGTGTTTATTAAATGTAAAAGCGCATAGCCCCAATCCTAGAAACAAATGGAATTACTCACTCGTGATGGAGAAGAGAATATCAAATTCTAAATAGGAGAATTGTAATGTGAAGTGTAAAGTGTCTTCATCCTTGAGGGATAACTCTCATTTATCCTAATTACAAAATATTTGGCTAAGCCCAACAAAATAAATCTAAAAACTAGGAATATAATATAACATCTATGACTTCTTTTGGCCCTTCAATTGGTCTTTGCATAGCCTCAACATTGAATTTCATCTTCTTGCAACCAATCTAGACTCTTTTTTGCTTTAATCCATCCAAACTGCACAAAATAGCCAAAAACACCCGCTCAACCCGAACAAAGAGAAATAAAAGCTAAAAACTATACTAAACTCCTAACTATGTCCTAAAATGCAAGTTAAATATAATGCAAATGTAGCATAAATTCACACTCATCACATTTTGCCTAACCAGGACCCTAATGTAGCTAACTAATATGTTTCATGTAACATCCCAAAGATTATTTTATGAATATTGTGATTAAAATGGGAATTTTTTTTAATATATCATTAAAATTGTTTTACTTATATTCATTTCTTTTTTGAGACATCATGTTCTTAGTAACATAAACTGTGAAAAATCAATGACGGTTACCTCACGGTAACTGAAAATGATACAATACTTTCCTGAATACTTCTTCACTAATAATTACACTTGACCCTACAACATGTATAACAAGGTGTTGCTTAGTCAAGTAAAATGTCCATACAAAATACAAGGCGAAATCTAATCATCACCCAACTGAAGCTAAACAACATAGGTTGAATTCTTCAGCACTACAATAGTAAAGTACACAATTAACCTAACCCCAAAAAGTAAAAAGGAAATAGCTCCTAACAGCTAGCTCCAGCACTAACAGGTCCTCCTCCAGCTCGGAGTCCAAAGAGAAATCTATCACCTTCATAAAGTCCTCTATGTAGACCAACTCCACACAATCGTCATCTTTAGATTCCATCTCCTCCATGGTATCATAGGCAAAACCCCGTGACCTTATCCTTGTCCTAGCATACGCCTGTGGTTCTAGCATTATACATCGAGCGGCTTTCCTTGGTAGTGTAGAACGAGTCACATCATTCCAAATCGTTCGCTTCATTGATGGTCCTGCAATAGCTGGTCCACAAGGAGTCGAAGGCTGGGTGGATGACACAGTAGGTACCGGCCTCCGGCCTGGTAGAATGAAAGAACCATGACTACATGGTGAGATGGAAAGTACATAGTGATGTTGCACACCATCTCCAGTTCTAGGCCACAATGGCTTGTGTAGGTATAGCGGTCTCCATCAATTTTCCATGCCCCATTCTTGGACATTGAGAATCAGTAGCGCTGATTCCGCACCGATTTGTTCATATGGAAAAGGACGTATACTGAAATACAAGTAGAAAGAAAGGGATTAAGACATCTAATGAATATTTTTCATCGACGGCGTGGAGTTATACAAAATATTACATCTAAACATAACACACATAATATACATACTATGTTATCACATACATAAATACAGTTGATGAATGATTTTTGTCACTCGAGCTATGGGGGTCAATATCCATTAGTTCAGTATATGAATGTTATGTATAGTTCATCAATCCTTACACCAATATCCTCCCAATAAACTATTCGGAAATAACCGAGAGTACAGGTCCTATAACAAGCCGATTTAAACGCACCAACTTATTCCTCGCAAGGATATATGATCGATATGTTCCAATGGAACTATCCATTTCAGGATGGTGTCATATCAAACACTTTCTGGGCATCCCTCTCATCGATCCTGATTTCAAAAAGGGGTTGTCAGAGATTGACTAATTTGCATTGTGAGAATTGCCCGATCCAACAGAATACCTCATCTAGGAATACAGGGGACTCATCTTACCTAGATCCTCCCTCAAGGTTTTTGTTGACGCATCATTGCCATCACCGTCCCTCTCAACATCTTGGGGCTCATTAGTCTCCCGTAACTTTCTTCTCCACTACTTCATTTTTCATAATGACTATGCACACTAACCGAGGTTAACCGATTAAATGTTTTGATCATTATTTCTTTTTACATGATCAGCCCAGCCTAAGACATATCCCAAAGGAATGCTTCTTGTGGGGCCCAATCTTACATCATAACATAAAAGAGGAATAATATCCTCAACACTACGAATCATCCTTGAATCACCCTGGACGGGCCAATGGCCAAGCCACGTACGGCCACACGATCTCGCTACATGGTAAACATAACCTTTTGGGCCTCGCCCTTAATGACATAATAGTCGACGACCTTGTCAGGAGGGCCCGAAGTAATCGCGTTACCACCAACAGCCCATACTACTAGTACATAATGTTTACCTATGCTCTAGTGATAGGTTGTTGTTTCATCTTTGGTACATCAGTCCTTTTTAAAGTATTTTATCTTGTATTACTCACATTCCCATACTTTCCATCATTCAGACGATTTTATAACACTAATAATCGATTATGCCAAAGGTTAATAAATTATTCCTAGTTACAGTAGCTAAAAGAATTATGACTTATGATATCGATTACTAGACCAGGTAATCGATTATGTCCATCAGACAGGGAGATTTTAGAACATTGATAATTGATTATGTTACATGTTAATCGATTATTCCTAGTTATAGTAGCTACAAGATTCTAATTTTTTATATCGATAATCGATTATCAACCATGATAATCAATTATGACCATCAGACAGAGGGTTTTAGAATACGGAAAATTGAATATCTCAAAGGATAGTCGATCCTTCCAAGTTACAGTTATTCGAGTAATGTTCATCCATAGATAACCACAACATTACGCCACACATAGACATAACTTAAACAATATGACTTAAGAGACCATTCGTACTTAATCCTGATAGACAAAAAATTGATTAAATACGAGATTTCTTAATACTCAAGACATCTCCAAACTTTTGAGGTAGTTTAGGAGGTTCAGATGTCATATCCTGACACCACTGTGTCATGTTGTATTCTCCCCCACCTTAGAGTGTCGCATGAGTGGTCCCCTTGGTGATAAGTGCGAAACGAGTATGGTGCCCAACTTCGGAAGCTTCAGAAATAAAAACAAGAACAAATTAGTAGGTTTGCGAGTTAAAATTCTTGCATCATAACCCTTAGGTAAAGACATCTTTTAACATATTATGGACTCAATCACTTTCATCCATCCGGTTCAAGATTACATATTCTTGAACCATCTTTTGTCATCAAAAGTCTAGTTTAACAAAACAATCCTTTTTAAAATAAGACTTTGACAAAGCTTGTACTTTTAACTTTAACACAAATTAATACTTTCATGAATATTTTTAAGTCATATTCACCACTTTAAGGTAAGTTACTTAACCAAAGTCAACATTTTAAATCAAGATCTCTTAAGTTAAACTTACCACTTTCAAGTAAGCTAACTCAAGTGGCTTCAATACTTTTGAACAATAAAACTCCATGGTCATTTCAACACATTTCATTCTAAAGCAACCATAAGGGTTGATAATGTTGATCTCATTCATAAAAACAATATTTTAAAATCAATATATTTTATGTTAAACTTACCACTTTAAAGTAAGCTAACAAAAGTAGATTCAACAAAACTCTATGGTCATCTCAACACATTTCATTCTAAAGCAACCATAAGGATTGATAGTGCCGATCACATAGTCAAGAACAACATATCAAAAGTTAATATTTTAAATCAAGATCTCTTAGGTTAAACTTACCACTTTAAAGTAAGCTAACTTAAGTTGGTTCCATAAGACTCTATGGTCATCTCAACACATTTCATTCTAAGGAAACCACAAGGATTGATAGTGTTGATCACATAATCAAGAACAACATACTAAAAGATGGTAACTATCTACTGGTGTATGTTGAGAGATTGAGAAAACAAGAAGATAAATACCTTGAAATCTCTTGGAAGTGCTTAAATGTAAAATGAGAAAGTGAGGAAAAAAGTGTTCTTCCTTAAGGCCAAGGGGTTGCTT
Source organism: Lupinus angustifolius (assembly GCF_001865875.1). Lineage (NCBI taxonomy): Eukaryota > Viridiplantae > Streptophyta > Magnoliopsida > Fabales > Fabaceae > Lupinus > Lupinus angustifolius. Next base: position 24,976,195 of record NC_032013.1, on the reverse strand, counting down.
TTAGAGAGGAGGAAATCAGATTTAGGGGGAGATCGAATTGGTTCCCCAAAATCATGGTTGTGTAAGGAGTTGATGAGTGATTTAGGGGATTATGTAAGTGATTGTACTTTTACTTATTCAACAAGCAAGCTTGACTCATGAATGGGTGATGTGATTAATGCGATGAAACATCATGATTAAAACCATGTCCGAGTGTTGTCGATTAAAACTCAACCTGAGATTAAAAATCTCCCAATTTAGTTATAGTGTGGATGTTGTTAAGATAATCTTACTTTAAAGTGGTAAGTTTAACTTAAGAAATCTTGATTTAAAATGTTAACTTTTGATATGTTATTTTTGGTCATGTGATCAACACTATCAACCCTTGTGGTTACTATAGAATGAAATGTGTTGAGATGACCACAAAGTTTTATTGAATCCACTTGAGTTAGCTTACTTAAAGTGGTAAGTGTAACTTAAGAGATCTTGAGTTAAAGTGTTGATTTTGGTTAAGAAATTTACGTTAAGGTGGTGAATATGCCTCAAAAAGTCTACATGAAAGTATTAAAGGTACAAGCTTTGTTAAAGTCTTATTTTAAAAATGATTGTTTTCTTAAACAAGACTTTAGATGATAAAGGACGGTTCAAGAATATGTAATCTTGGACCGGATGGATGAAAGTGATTGAATCCATGATAGGTTAAAAGATGTCTTTACCTTAGGGTTATCATGCAAAATTTAACTCGCAAACCCACTAATTTTTTTTTGTGATTACTTCCAAAGCTTCTGAAGTTGGACAACCTACTCGTTCGAACTTAAAGGGAATCACTCACTCGACAATCTAAGGTGAGGGAGAATACATAGTAACATAGTAGTGTCAAAATATGACATTCAGACCTCCTAAACTATCTCAAACGTTTGGAGTTGTTTTGGGTATTAAGAAATCATGTACTTAATCAATTGTCTATATGTTTGGATTAAGTACGTGAGGTTGATTTGGTCGCTTGAGCGACAACTCTTGCCTGGGCGAGAGGTCCTAGTAATTTTATCTTGTAACTATGATAATCGATTAACATTTAGGTATAATCGATTATCAGAGCCCTCGCTTGATCGCCAACTCTCGCTTGGGCTAGAAGTCTCCAGTATTTTTTCTCGCTTGTATCGCTTGAGCGACAGCTCTCACCTGGGCGAGAGGTCTTCAGGAAGATTGGATAATTTTTATCGTTTGAGTGCCACCTCTCACTTGGGAGAGAGTCTAATGATAACCTTTCTACCAAGGTTTCATTTTTCTTCATGTTCTTCTTTATCAAACCCATTCATCTTCAATAAAACCTATAAAACTCCTTCATTGGGGATAATGTACCCCAAATATGTAAACTTCGTAAGAAAGAACAATTATATTAGATTTTTGAGAGTTTGTACAAGAAATTCATCATAACCAAAGTAATAAGTGCTAATAATTTCATTGTTAAGTGCGAGACCCGAAAGGATATGTTTTTCCCACTGAGCGAGATCGTCTGACCGTAAGTGGCTTGGCCATTGAGCCATCCAGGGTGATTCATCAATGGTTCATATTAGAGATGAGGTTTCCTCTGTTGATGTTAAGATCAGTTACCACTAGAAGCATTCTCGATGGGAGATGTCTAATGATGGGCCGATTGTAATAAAAGAATGATTAAAAGATTTAATTTGCTAACCTCGGTTAGTGTGCATACTCATTGTCAATAATGATGTAGTGGAGAGGAAAATTATGGGAGACAAACGAGACCCGACATGTTGAGAGGGTCGGTGATGGCGGTGATGCGTCAACAAAGCCTTGAGGGAGAGTCTAGGTGAGACGAGCCCCCAGTATTCCTGGAAGAGGTATTCTGTTTGATCAAACAGTTCTCAAAGCACAAACTAGACGATCTCTGATAACCCGTCTTTGCAATCAGGATCGAGGAGAGGGATGCCCAAAAAGTGTTTGATACGACACCTTCCTGAAATGGACAGTTCCACTAGAACAGATCGATCATATATCCCTGCAAGGAATAAGTTGCTGCATTCAAATCGGCTTGTTATGGAACTTGTACTCTCGGTTATTTCCGAATAGTTTATTGGAAAGATATTGGTGTAAGGATGGATGAAATAAACATATCTTTCACATATAGAACTCGTGGACATTGATCCTTATAGTCTGAGTTACAAACATCATTCATCATTTGCATTTATGTATGTGATAACATAGTATGTATATTATGTGTGTTATGTCTAAATATGATATTATGTATAATTCCACGTCGTCGATGAAAAATATTCATTAGATGTCTTACTCCCTTTCTTTATGCTTGTTTTCGGTACACGTTCACGTCCAGATGGACCAATTGGCAAGGATTTGGAGCTACAGATTATCGATGTCCCGGCAGGGGGCATGGAGGATTGACGAGGATCACTATACCTACATAGGCCCTTGTGCCTTGGAGTTGGAGATGGTCTGTGACGACACCACAATGTGCTTCTCATTTCATCATGCGAACATAGAGACTTCTTTCACTCTGCCAGACCGGAGGCCAGTACCTACCATATCATCCAACCAATTTTTGACTCCTTGTGGACCAGCTACTGTAGGGCCATCAAACCTCTCTTTGGACTCTAAGATTGAGGAGGACCTGAGTGAGGGTTCTAGTGTCCTTGTTAGCACTGGAGCTAACCGTTAGGAGCCATTTTCTTCTCCGTTTTGAATTTTGGGGTTACGGTACCTACGTAGGATACTTTTGGTAGTGCTGAATAACTCAACCTATTTTGTATAGTTTCAGTTTAGGCGATGATTAGATTTCTCCTTGTATTTTGTAAACACATTGTACGGGACAAAGCAATACCTTGTGTGTGTTGCAGGATCAATTATTTTATAATGAAAAGAATTCAGGAAAATGTTGTACCATTTTTAACTATTGTTATGTATCATTCATTTACGTTCCGCAATTTATAAAAAATGTGGCGTCTTGCAAAGGGATTGTATTTAAGGAAAAAAATTTGTGATTTATATAAATTACATATTAGTTAAAAAAAATTACTCATTTTTCTCAGAGATTAATTACATTATTTATGAAATGTTTTTCAGGCCATTACATAAATCAATACCGATTATTATTAATTTCTAAAATTATTCACTTATCAGTTAAGTAAATAATAAAACGTGCATAGAAATTCACGGCGTTACATTTCCACCCTTCGAGTTTATAGGTTGGTATTTTGTGTTCCATTCAACGACTAGTTTCACTTCCTTACTTCTTGCACGAATGGCATTGTTCATGGAAGTCATTCCATATGGAGTTCGTTTATGATCAACAAGATATATGTCTTGTGTAGATGATGCAGCATCATCACCATTGTGAGAATCATGATCACCATGTTGGAAAGTCATTGATGAAGTTTTTGTTAGCTGCTACGAGGTTTTCTTAGTGTATGAGGTTCTTTGAGTGTGAGGTTTTTTTTCCGAACAAGTTTGAGAGTGCAGACGGAAGTATGAATCAACTTTGAATATCTAAAAGTCACAACAATTCAGCAATGTTTATTTAAGAAATCGTTGTTGATATGACATCTTCAACAATGCTTATTTAAGAAATTGTTGTTGATATAACAACTTCAACAACACTTCCTTAAAAAAATATTATGGAATTAATGTCATATCAACAACACACCATTAAACGAGAGTTGTTAAACATTCTAGAGGTGAATCCCGCTTTTGACAGTTCATACTCTTAACATATCAATAATGCTCCTCTAATCCTACGATGTTGAATAGATGTAAATTATTAGTGTTGTCTTGAAGGTACATTGTTAAACATAACCCCCTATACAAATTAAGAGCACTTTCCTAAAAGAGCGTTGTTCACATTATGACATATGTGTAAACATAACCGCCTATCTGAATTAACAGCGCTTTCTTGAACGAGCGCTACTGAATTATAATATGTGTTGTTGTTGATAATTATATGATCTTAATTACACCAACATATAATTATCAACAACACAACACATATATTATAAACAATTATATTGATATATACAACACAATAAATATTTTATGAGTTATATTGTAGAACAAAAACAAAAATTTTATTCTTCAAATTAAACAGTGATATATATGTTGTCAAAATACAATAATCAATTCGATCATAACAGAAAAATAGAGTTAATCATCCAAAAGACAAATACAATTTTTCATGGAGTTTACACAATTGTCCAAAAGAAAAATAGAAAACAAAAATTAACAACAATTATTCAGTCGAAGAAGTTATCCCCAATTAGACTAAGAGAATTAACAAATTCATCATAATTTGGGTCGTCGTCTAGAAATTCATTAGTCATTAAGGGTGGTGCAAAAAAAAATAAAAAATTAGATATAAAGATTAAACATTCAAATCCAGTAAATTAAGCAAAATTGGCTTCACTTCCTTACTTCTTGCTCATATTCTTTTGTAAGAATATATTTTTTCTATTTTTTTAACATAACATATCTTTCTCTTTGTGCCTCCTATCTTCGATTTCTTTGTTTTTCCTCCTCCTATCTTCTTTTCTTTGGGTTCCATGACTAATTATAAAAGGAGACAATGATTAATTAGACAAATACAAATACTAATACGGAGAAAAGAAAAATAGTACTTACTAAAACAGAACAACACTTGAAAAAAACAAATGAAAATACAATCATTAGTTTGAACCACAACATAAATAGATTCAAATGAAAAGAGAATCGCTATCATCGTCCTTAGTATATATACAAACAGACAAAACGACGCATAACTTTACCACTAATTTTTCGAATATGTAAACGTTGTATCCAAGCAACAACACTCATATAAGAAAGCACTCTTATTATATCATCTTCAACGAAACTTCTTAAATAAAGCATTGTGGAATTGATGTAAATCACTAGTGTCACCTTAAAGGTACGTTGATAAACAGAACTCATTCAAGTCAACGCTAACATCACTGATGTTCGACAACGCTTTTTCAGGTATGTGTTGTTGAAGTTATATTCGCCTATCCAAATGGATAGTGCTTGCTTTAATGAACGTTGTAGATGTTTTTCAGCCTCGTTTTTAACTGTGTTGTTCTAGCAAGCGCGATTGAAGGACCATGGTTTATTGTGATATATGGCATAGTAAATGTATACATATTGCATGGTAGTAATTTCACTGCCATATATGACCTGCAGAAAAGATATAAACATTGTATTAACATTATACTTTATTATATCTTGTTTTTTATATTCTCGGAATATCATCTAATATTCATGTGTTAAATATTGTTGAATCTTAAATAAAAGTAAGAGTTTGTATATATACACTTATGTTATATTGTTTTAACATTGTTAGTTTATCATCCATTCTTTTGATGTGTTAATCATTTCAACAACATACAAGCATTTATTTACTAGTTGGGTCGGTAACATGGATTGACCGACGTCATAATATTCTATTATAAATCATATTCATTGAAAAAGAATTAATTACAACTAGAAAGTTACCCGTGCGAATGCACAAGGCGGTATTTTTTACCGCATGATTAAGAACATACATATTATATCTATATTTTTTTTACGCATAAGGAACAACTTCAAATTTTGTTATTTTGAAATTGATATATTTTCAAAATTCAATGTTCTTCATTGTTAAACCTGACAAATATTAAATATATACAATATCATAGTGTTGAAAAACTTGATTTTATGATCTGGAAGACCAAAAAATTTAAATGCATTTAAAAATTGATGAGTTAATAGGTTAAATTTTGGCCCTCATTAGTATTCCATATATCAATAGAATCAGAACTATTGCATTCATTTTCATCACCTAATATTATTGAGTTTAAAAATATTTGCTTCAACTTAATAACTGGTTGAATATTATAAATATTTTTACTTGGAATTAAACTAAAAAAAGTCATTTATTGGTTCAATAATTTCAATAGTGATGCAAGTATTGTCCTTGGTTATAAAAACTCTTCATTTTTTTAGCAATCTTGTAGATTTGGATAAGTACTTTGAACTGTGAGATTTATTTGGTTAATAAAATTAACAAATGTATATGTCATTAGGTAGGGAATGACGTAGTTATGAGAATTGTAAAGAAAATAAATAATATAATTTAACTCATACACACAAATGTTATTATATTTTTTGTGCTAGAGATTATGTAGAATTGCAATAGTTTATTATAATATTTTAAAATTGTATCATTGTCTGGATTATATGTCTTCATTCATACAATTTTTATGCAATAATATTTTAATGATCTCCAAGAAATGATAGATGACACATAAAATGATTAAATGATATTAATTGAGAATGTTTTAAGATCTATTTAAATATGTAATTACTACATATTCCATTTATTATATTTAAAATATGTTTTCAAAGTTTCCTAACAACTTTAATACATAATTTTAAAGTAGAAACTAAATCATCACAATTAAGAGGAGGCATCCACTTATTCCCCATCCTAGCCATCAATTTTATGGACATTCAATGGTTTGAATTAGTGAGTAGATCTAAACCATTTTTATCCATAAAATTTATGGCTAAAATTAGAAGTAAGTATAAAAAACTTACTCTTAGAGTAAGTGGGTCCACACTCCATAATTAATTCCCCAAATTCCTTAATTATAGTAAAGGAAACATTTAGGAATTATCAACGTTTCTTCTAATTAATATAAAAAATAATTATTTTTATGAAATAAATTAAATATGAACAGATCTCTTGATTAATTCTAATATCAAAGTTCACTCTATTAATAATAAGATTGGATATTTGATATTAAATTTTTTAAAAATAATTAAATGAGAATGTTTTAAAATCTATTTACATAATTAGAATTAAAAATTGTTATTTTTAATAAATAAATTCACCGTCTATCATTTTTATGTCAGACGGAAGAAAAAACAGATTTCCTTATTAATTGTAATATGGTAACACATTATTTCTTTTAATAATAAAATTAGATTCCTACAATTTAAGTTTTAAAAAAAATTATTAAATTATTTTAATTGAGACATTTTAAGATCTATTGAAATGCGTAATTACTCAATATTTTATTTACTATTTTTAAAATATTTTTTCAATGTTTCATAACAACTTTAAAACATAATTTTAAAGTAGAAACAAAATCATCATTAATTTTATTTTTGATTGGAAATTGTTAGTTAGTATTTTTTGTGGATGATAATCGAACCTTAAATCTCCTTCACTCCATGCCGAATAATGAAACCACCTTGTAACTCATTTTTTTTATTGTTTTCAATTTGTTATGGATGAGGCTCGAACCCACAACCTCATCCACCTCATTCCTTAAACTCTTTCACCTGAACGATCAGATCGTCTTACGATTCCCAAATATCATTATTATTGCTCCAAATTCCTTAATTCATTATTAATGCCCCAAATTCCTTATTGAAATAGCTTTAATGAAAGAAGGGTGAACATTTCCTTCAATCATGGTGACATTAATGGCATGCTCCTAGTTTCCACGAGATTTGATAATAGAATTATTATGAGAATTATAGTTATTGTTATTAATGTTAATAATACTCTCCTTGGTAACATGTTTTTGGTTGCCTAGATTTGTTTTCGTGTGTCACCTTAAAATTAGACATTAAAGTTGAAACTGAATTATTCTCTTGGCCAACACGGATTAACATCTCTCAATTTAATTTTTATTAATATTGACATATTGTTTCTTAGAAATATTCTTATTTCTAGTAATAGTCAACCAATTTCCATAAACCTACAATGACTCACCCATTGAATTCACATTTACTGCCACAGTTGCAAAGGACGTGATTGTTTCCACTTTTCCACCAGATTCGTCAACCACTATTAATCTAATTCATCTAATATAATAATATACTCATAACTGATTTCTTATTTTTTAAATATGATTGCTATGTATATTTCAATAATACAATGATAGTAAGTAATATATATATTTAAAAAAATAAGTATCTCATCTCTTATATTATTTAAGGATGGATTCATTAGTGTCATTAATAGAAAATATATTATTCTAGTAACTAATATATATTCAAAAACTATTATAATGGTTTATCTCATAATGAGAATTGCATAAAATTGGGAAATTGCAAATAATTTAAACGAATTATAAATACAAAAATATTATGACATTATTCTTGTCCATATATGGAAATGCTAAAAATCAAGAACAACTTTACATTAAAAATGAATTACGACAAACATATAATAAAAATAAAGACATTTTTTTCAACACTCATATAGTAATGGTAACATCTAATCATTATATTCTAGGAGATGTGTTTTCTCTTCTACAAATGCTGAAACAAATAACATGACCAATCCATAATTCTTGTACACTCACATAGTAATTGAAATCTCTAATAATTGCGTTCGAGGAGCTGAGTTTTCTCTTGTGCAAATGCTGAAACAAAGACCATGACCAATCCATATTTTAGCTGAGAAAAATATACACATTGGGAAAAAATTAACATACATCATGTGAGAAAAAACAATCATGATGCAAAAATTTATATGATGAAGATATTATATTTATCAACAAAAGAAAAATTGAAAGAGTATACAAAGGAAACATTGAAATAGTATAAAAATAAACTTATAAATATGAGTGAGTTTGAGAGTTGAAGATGACAGCTTTATTGAAAAAAATAAGTGATGAAAATAAACACACTGGGGAGAAAGTTTAACATACATAATTGACAAACAACGATAATGATGCAAAAATTTATATGATGGAGAAATTATATCTATCAACAAAATAAAAATTGAAAGAGTTTACAAAGAAATTAAAAATTGGAAAAGAATATAATATATCAATCAACAAAGACAATAATTAAAAGAATAGAAAATCATTGAGTGAGTTTGAGAGTAGAAGATGATAAATTTGTTGAATAAAATATGTGAAATTTATATGATAAAGAAATTATATCTACCACAAATGAAGAAAAAATTGAAAGAGTATAAAAATAAAAGCATACTTGTGAGTTGGTTTTGAGAGTTGATGATGATAAATTTGTTGATCACAATTTGAGAAATAGTACAAAGTATATCTACTGACTACCAACAAAGATATAAATTAAAAGAATATAAAATCATACATGTGAAATGAAAAATTGAAATAGTATAAAGTATATCTACCAACACAGACACTAATTAATAGAATAGGAAATCGTACCTGTGAGTGAGTTTGAGAGTCGAAAATGATAGATTTATTGAATAAAATATGTGAAATTTATATGATGAAGAAATTATATCTACCACAAATGAGAAAATTTGAAAGAGTATAAAAATAAAATCATACCTCTAAGTTGGTTTCAGAGTTGAAGATCATAAATTTGTTGAACACAATTTGAGAAATAGTATAAACTATATTTACCACTAAAGACAAAAATTAAAAGAATAGAAAATCAAATATGTGAGAAGAATAGAAAATCATAGTTGTGAGTGAGTATGAGAGTTGAAGATGGTAGATGTGTTGAGAAAGCAAGAGACACCCTAATGAAACGGCAACCAGAACAAATGTGAGAAAAAAATGCACAACATTTTGTCTCTCCTTTGTTATTTATTTAATGAGTTTGATAAGTGTCAAACATACCTAAATTTCATACACTTTTATGGCACTTATCTTAAGAATAATTGGGAAAAACCAACTTAAAACAATACTTTTTGGATAAAATATCACAATCTTGTATATTTGTGTTTGTATTTCTTTTTAATGTGTTTTGTAGTATTTATAAAGAAAAAGAAAAGAGAATAAAGACTCATGGTCCAAGAAGAAAACGAAGTCAAAGTCAAGGTGCTAAACACAAGGTAGCATCACCTTATCACCCACAAACAAACGGCCAATCGGAGGTATCAAACAGAGAGTTAAAAAGAATTTTGAAAAAAACAGTCTCTGTTTCAAGAAAAGACTGGTCACAAAAACTAGATGATACTCTTTAGGCCTATAGAACTGCATTTAAATCACCAATATGCAAAAATCCATATCAACTTGTTTATGGCAAAGCTTGTCATCTACCAGTTGAGTTGGAGAATAAGGCCTATTTGGCTTTTAAATTTCTAAACTTTGATCTGAAGGATGCAGATATTAAAAGACATGATCAATTACATCAACTAGAAGAAATGAGGTTCCAAGCATATGAATCTTCAAGACTATATAAGGAAAAAACAAAGAAGTACCATGATTCCAGAATAAGAAAGAAATTTTTTTATCAAGGACAAAAAGTACATCTATTCAACTTCAGGCTCAAAATACTTCCACGAAAATTCAGAACCAGATGGACAGGACCATTTGTCATCAAAGAAGTAAAAGAATATGGAGCAATTGAGTTGAAAGATCCCGAGATGAAAGCAACTTGGGTAGTAAATGGACAGAGATTACAACCTTATTTGGGTGATGAGTCAGGCTCCATCATTAATGAGCAATCAGAATAATCTCGTTCAAAGTCAAACGTCAAGCTAAAGACGTTAAAAGAGCACTGACTGGGAGGCAACCCAGTATTTGGTAAATGTTTACTTCCTTTATCATTGTCTTTTGTTAGCATATTTATTTTGAAAACAAAGCAATTTATAAATCACATCAAGTAAGTCCCAAAAAAATTTTAAGGCTTAAGGACAAGCCTTCATTTAAAAAGGGGGGACAATAACTTGATGTAATTTAAAATTTTCTTGTTTAAATTGTGTAAATATGTAAAAAGTAAATGTGTTTGTTCAAAAACTAAAAAAATTTCAAAACCGAAATCAAAATGGCTAAACAAAATTTGTGAAACATGATCACATTATTAGAAAATGCTAAGCATACTTTGAATTAAGCTTTGAGTGAGCAAAATGAGATATATGCTAAACTTTTGTGAAAATATCATATAATGTCAAAACTTGAAATTTTTGCAAATTGAAAATTCAATTTTGTGTAACAAGATCTTTGCAAACATCTTTTAAATCAAAAAAGTGTAAAACCAAACCAAGTGAGGGAGTGAGCCAATCACACGTGAGAATCAACATTTGATTTGTCTAATTAAAATTGTTTGAGTCTTTAAATCTCTTAATTGCATAAAAATGATAAGAAATGATCAAGGCATGTTCCTTCATTAGTTGAACCAAAGGCTAAAAAGTCCAAACCCAATTCGGATCCTCCTTTGATAAGCCCCTTTGAGCCAAACAAGTGAAATAATTTTTCAAACTATCCCATGAAACCGTATTTGAAAAAATAAAAAACAATGTTATAAAGAGAGTATTAAATTTATAATGAATAGTTTGAAAGAATTAAGTTGGGAGGAAAAATTGGTGGACTTTGCTTCTTAAAAAGAAAGAAAGAAAAGCTCAATCTCTTTACAAATGAAAAAGAAAAAAAAAAGAGATTGAGAAAAATAGAAGCTAAGGTTCAAAAATTAAAGAGGTTGGGAAAATAAATAATGGAGAAAAGAAGAGGAAGTGCTTCATTGAGAAAATTTTCAAAAAAACTCTCTTTTTAACTTAGCATTGAATATCTAGAAAAACCATTATCCAAACCAAGCCTCATTACAACCAAAATAAAGACCTTAGTGATATTTGATTATTTTTGAAATTTAAGAGAATAGGTGAGACAAAGAACAAGTTCAAATTACTACAAACAAATGATTGAAAAATTGAGTGAAACACTTGCCCTCTAAAAGGTTCCAATTTTGAACTTGTGTGCAAAAAAACACTTTTTGGTTAGAAAAATATTTGGTTAGGTAAATTGTTACACATTTTTGATAAACAAAATCATTTTTTCCTTGTTTGAAGCATTATGTGTCAAAATTCACAAATCATGAAAAATCTCATTCAAATTAATTTTTGACATGCTTATGAACATTTGAAATCATGTTGATCATCTTTAAACTTAGCCAAATGACTCGTCTTACCTAGACACTCCCTCAAGGCTTTGCAGACATCATTGACCCTCTCAACATCTTAGGGCTTGATAAGTGCCAAACATACCTAAATTCCATACACTTTTATGGCACTTATCTTTAGCATAATGGAGAAAACCCAACTCAAAACAATACTTTTTGGATAAAATATCACAATCTTGTATATTTGTGTTTGTATTTCTTTTTAATGTGTTTTGGTGGATTTAGAAAGAAACAAAAAAGAGAATAAATACTCATGGTCCAAGAAGAAAAAAAAGTCAAACTCAAGGTGGCACAGACCAAGCTACGCTGAGCAGACCTGGACACCAGCCTGGAATGATAAGACCCAACCTGGCTCACTCAAACCAACGTCGCACAGACCAAGTTGCTCAAGCAAGCAGCTTAGTAGACCTGCTTGACCGCTCATCCTAGCACCAGACAAATCCTGACACGGTCAGAGTACAAGCTTGGCACGGTCAGACACAAGCCTGGCACACGCCCAAGCTGCTCAAGCATGCAGCTCAGCGGTGCCACATGTATGCTGAGCGGTGAACCAGACACCTGACCAGGTCAGCAAGCACCAAGCCACATCTCAGTCAGCACGGTCAAAGCTGCTCAAGCAAGCAGCTTAGCAGTGCCACATGTATGCTCAGCGGTGTGCACCCAGAATTGACTTAGCCATCAAGAAACCATGAAGTCATGCATGACATCACTTCAAGTAGCCCACCATACGCTTTTCAGGAGTAGCTCACCATAGGCTTTTAAGAAGTAGCTCACCATAGTTGGTCCCATAGCTCACAACTAGCTTTGGTGAGTCAAGCTTAAGGAGGTGACAAAGCTACTTGACCAAGTGACCAAACCCATGCTGAAGGGTTTGGTCAGCTGTTGAGCGGCACAAACAAGCAGCTCAGCGGTGCTAGGGAAATTCTATAAATAGGAAGGAATTTCCTTCATTCAAGGATGTCTTAATCTTCCCAAGACTTCTTCCCTGAAAAACACAATTCTCTTCTTTTTTTCTTTCTTCAAAGGCTCGGTTCATAGGAGCTTTTTGTAAGTAAGTGTTATAGTTTTTAGTTTATAATTCAAGAGGAGAAAGGAGAAGGCAAATGAGATACAAAAATCCATTTTGTAATCTCATTTGGATCCTAAAGCATCCAATCCTTGGATGGATGGCTCATGCTGCTAATAATTTCATTTGTAGGTTCATTATGTATTTCTACTTCTTCTTTTATTCTATGTTTGAATTTTAATCATTCAAGTTGGTGCTTTGGTTAATTTTATTTGTTTGAGTAGTTCCTAATGATCTTTTTAGATTGATCACCTAAAAATCGATTTCAAGTCATGAGAAATTACTTGTCTCAAACACTTAACAAATAAACTAAGAAGTAGTTGTACTACTTAGTTTATTTGCCAAGTTAAGCATGCTTTTCTTAAGATCTTATATTCATTACTACTTCAATATTAGAGTAGCCAAGATTAGGGTGTAACAACTTAGTCTCTTTGTGGACATAGTATTGTTTAGTAGTGAATATAAGTGATCATCATTCTACCATTTTAGGACATACACTAAAAGGAGGATTTCAGACCTTGGTGTTTGGAGTTAACCAAAGTAAAACATAAGAACTTGTCTAAGTAGTTCAAATACATAAGAAGTTGAGAAATACTTTCATCATTCAAAATGATCTTGTCTCCTCAAGAATTTGTTAATACTTAGTTTATGTGCATATCAAATCAAATAAAAAACAACCAAAATATGTTCACTCATTATTTGTGCAATGACATATTCATCTGATTCATTCTATTAAGCAATTC
>NC_032013.1:24953906-24962403 GCF_001865875.1 Lupinus angustifolius | reverse complement strand
GTAATAGGGGATTGCTTCGATACCATTGTACCGGCGTTAGAATTTATTCTAACAAAGCCGAGATGGGGCAAAGAAGGAATAACTTATTCACATGATTATTAGAAGTAAGTTGTAACTAGAATATTCTTGAAACCATTATACCGTCGTTGTAATTTATTTCAACAAAGCCGAGATGGCGAAGAAAGAATAAAACCGAATTCACTTACTTAACCAAATAAAGGGAACACACGGAAGAGAAAACTTCGCCTTTCAACAAATTGGCGCTGTTGTCACGGACAATTTGTTGAGGGGGAAAACCTCTAAAGAAATTATTTCAACAGAGTTATTATGTTCAGATTTGTTTAAACAAAAAATAGCAAAGGGTAATTTTGATCTTGTGTGTAAGGTTGTATAGTAAGAGATAATGAGCTTTTGGAGGGAAAACTTTGCATGAGGTGTTGACATGTGTCGCTAGCTAATGTGGCAAGAGTAAAATTTGTATGAGGTTTTGACGTATGTCCCTAGCTGATGTGCAAAGAGTTTTTTTGTTTGATAGTAAATAGGTATTTTTCTTTATCATTTCTCCTATGATTTTTCTTTATCTCCATCTTGAAAGTGCAAACTGTCAAGGATAGCACTAGCAATATTTTGCCTATGTTTTGATGAAGACAAGGTTCTATTAAAGCTTGAAGATGGCTCAACAATCAACATGCCTTATGCTCATTTGGTCATATCTAGACTAGGATATAATTAGAGTCACTATTCTAAGTAGTCTGGGATGTGTGCCGTAGTAAGCGAGTATAAGTGAGGTGAACCTAGGTGCTAGTCTCTCAAGCCATCTTTATTGTCATTTCATATCCATGAGACATATCATCTAGTTATTTATATGTTCATGCATTAATAATACATGTTATATGTGCATATTAGGCATAATATAATTGCTAGAACATGTATATATAAGTTGTGCATAACGTATGAGAATTTTACTTTTTGAACCATGTACTATAATGTGTCAGTTAATCGATTAACGTGGTGACTTAATCGATTAACTCAACTACTTTTCTGTTAAATCAGTGTTTCTGTTAAATCAGTGTTTCTGTTACAATTGTTTTCTGTTTCATTTTGTTGCACTGGTTAATCGATTAACGGGTAGCCTTAATCGATTAACGGGTCTTTTATTTGTTTTAACTGATTTCTGTTTTAACTGTTTAACTATTTGCAACGAATCCAACTGCCAAAACTACTTGCTATAAATAGAAGAAATTTCTAAAAAACTGTAGCATTGCATTCTATTGTATAGGGATGATTTTAGAGAGCATATTTTATTTTGTTTTACTGTTTTTGCAAGAGAGTTGCATGTGTGAGAAGAGAGTTATCATGCTAAATTGATTTCTGATTTTGCATATTTTTTTACATATTCATATGCTCATCCTTATCTTGCTCACATGTTCATGCATTATTTTTAAAGATTGATAGAGAGATTCTTTTATTTCTGTTTTTGATTAACTCACATGACTCTTGATGGCTTGAGTGATTAGTGAGTGGGTTAGTCTTAAGGTCTTTTCTTGTAATATTTCACGCATTATTGTGCTTATAATACCTTGTTGTTTTAATCTGTTTTTGTGTATTTCTGGATTAACCTCTTGGTGTCGTACTACCACAGAGATTGGTATTCTTCACAAAGACTAGGAGGTCTTGATTTGAGGACAAGAAACATGGCTGGGGCTGTTTCGTGAGAAAGGTTTTCTCAGGCGAAAGGTAGAGTCAAACCAAGGGTTTATGGGTCCTAGATTTCAAGAAAGAAGCATCCTATGTGCTTGTAATTGAATTGGTGTGTGTATTCATACGTTTACTCAATATTGTGAAGAATAAAATCTCCCTAGATCAGAAGGGGAGGCCTGAATGTAGTTTACAGTGGACCAGAAACGAACCAGGATAAAAATCCGCTTGTGCACGCTTTTCTCTCATAGAATCTTCTTCACTTTTCTTGTTGTTTCAATTTGAATTTGTAGCTGATATTTTGCATATTTGTTTACTGCCCTATGCTTATTAGTAGTGCTTAAAAATATCTGCTTTATCTCGGTTCAATTGATTTTAAACAACTGTGCAATCTACCTCTCTGATTATTCTATTCTATGCATGAGTTAATCGAGTAACTAGGTTGTTTCCAGAAGTTGGGTTTTGGTGCAAGAAGTCGTGATTGATAACCGCTACACCTATTCAACCCCCCCCCTTCTAGGTGTTCCTAGGCCACTGCTACCTAACATAGGTCCTAAGTCAGAGCTAGTACGATGTGCTAGCTCAACCGTATTCACGTGATACTTAGGGAATTTGAATGGGTTCCACCAACCCCTTTGGCGGTGATGGCGCATCCATTAATCGCCCTCCCATATTCAGTGGCAAGGGTTACGCCTACTGGAAAGTCCGAATGAATATCTTTATAGAGGCTATTGATTCGGATATTTGGGAATCCGTAATAATTGGCCCTTTTGTCCCACTTCACTTAGTGGATGGCGAATAGAAAGAAAAGCCCAAAAGCTTATGGGCCGATGAGGAGCGCAAGAAGGTCCAGTTCAACCTTCGCGCCAAAAATATAAATACCTCGGCCCTATCTTATGATGAACTCTTTCGGGTGTCTCAATGTCAAAATGCCAAGGAAATGTGGGACACTTTACAAGTGACTCACGAGGGCACTAGCGAGGTCAAGTGCGCCAGGCTAAGCGCGGTGACACATGAATACGAATTATTTCGTATGCTACCGAGTGAATCGATTAGCGACATGCAAAAGCGATTCACTCACATTAGTAATCATCTTATTGCTCTAAATAAAATGTTCACCAGAGGAGAACTCACTAATAATGTTTTACGCTGTCTAGAGAGGAGATGGCAACCTAAAGTGATGGCAATCATGGAGTCTAAGGATCTAGATTCCATGCCTTTGGCAACACTATTCGGAAAGTTTCAAGCGCAAGAGATGGAGCTTGGGCGTCTGACCATGCATGAGGAGTTTGATCATAAAAAGAAAGGAATATCTCTTAAAGCTACAACATAAGAACCCAATGAAGAGATGGAAAATGACGACTCTGATTCAGAAGTTGATGAGGAAACACTAAACCTTCTTGTGCGAAAATTTGGAAAGTTCTTAAGTAAGAAAGGAGGATTTAGATGATTTCAAATGAAAGAAGCACGAGAATCAACTAAGAAAGGCAAGAACAAGGAGCGCTTCACTTGCCATGAATGTGGTAAGCCGAGTCACATGAAGTTCAAGTGCCCCACTTACTTGAAGAAAGTTGATTCAGAGAAGAGAACTCCCCGAGACTTCAAATCGAAAAAGGCATAAATTGTTTGGGATGTATCGGAGGAAGAAACAACATCAAGCACCTCAAATGAAGAGGAGACCGCGAAGCTGTGCCTAATGACCATAACAGATGAGGCTTGCGGATCAGATAGTAAGGGCGCTATAGAAGAGGTATATTCTGACACATCATGCTCTTCTTCTGATTCTCCCTCATATGATGTTTTATATGATGCTTATGTTGAGATGCATGAAGAGCTTAAAAAATTAGCAAAGATTAGCGCTGATAGAAAAGAATAATTTTGCTAAATGATCAGATAATAGTTCAACTACAAAAAGAATTAGATGAATTAAAATTGAAAAATGAAACCTTAGATCTAATTTTATCTTGTACTTCATGCGATTGCTCTAAAAATAATTTATGTCAAACAACTACTTATGAGTCTTGCGAGGACTTGAAAAACGAGAATTTTAAACTAAATGAAAAACTCGCAAAACTTACAAATAGTCAACACCAATTAAATACCTTGCTTAGTAAAACAAGAAACGTTGGTGACCACACTAGATTAGGGTATGTTCCCCCATCCCATAGGAATAGACCATATAGGGGACCTCTAACTCGTCCAAATAAAAAGTCTAATAAAAGTAGAGTCCCTACATGTTTCTATTGTGGCACATATGGCCACACCTCTCATTCCTATTACGTCACGAGATATGGGATACCCAGTGACGTTTACGCTTGGGTAAGAAAGGGAGATAACTCCCTCATCACTAACAGAAAAGGACCCAACATAATTTGGGTACCTGAAACTAGCAGGTGATCTATTTTACAGGTATATCTTCGAACATATGGACAAAACTTGTATCTTGATAGCGGCTGTTCGAGACATATGACTAGAGACAAGTAAAAATTCCTAGACTTGTCATGAAAAGAAAAGGGTTTCGCCAACTATGGAGACAACAATAAAGGAAGAATCTTAGGCACCGGGAAGATTGGCAACTCAACTCACGCTATAATCGAGAACATTCTATACGTAGAAGGTTTGGAACATAATCTCTTGAGCATAAGCCAACTATGCGACAAAGGGAATCGTGTGTCATTTGATTCTGATTGTTGTATCATTTGTGATGTATTATCTAATAATGTAAAATTTGTCGGATATCGTGTAAATAATACTTATATGGTTGATCTGGAGGATGTCACTTCCTTGTTTTAAAAATGTTTTATTTCAAAAGAAGATGACATGAAGATGACATCTGGATTTGGCATAGACGCGTTGCTCATATTCAAGTGAAGAATTTAGAAAAATTATCTAAAAATAATTTGGTAATCGGTCTTCGAAAACTCGATTTTAAAACTCAAGATTCTTGTGACATGTGTCAAAAGTGTAAACAAGTAAAGAATTCCTTTAATAAAAAAAATGCGATATCCACTACTAGACCTTTGGAGCTTCTCCATATAGACTTGTTTGGACCGTCGCAAATTATAAGTTTTGGTGGAAGTTATTACGCTTTGGTAATTGTCGATGATTTTTCTAGATTCACATGGACTTTGTTTATAGCGTCAAAGAGCGATGCTTATAAATCTTTTAAATGTCTATCCAAACAAATCCAAAACCAGTCCAACCTGAAAATTATTTACATACGATCCGACCATGGCAGAGAATTTGAAAATAATAAATTTAATATGTTTTGTAATAAGCATGGCATCATGCATCAGTTCTCAGCTCCCCGCACCCCTCAACAATATGGATTTGTTGAGAGGAAAAATAGAGTTCTACAGGAACTCGCGAGGACCATGCCAAATGAGAGCAAGGCTCCAAAATATTTCAAGGCTGATGCAGTTCACACAACCTGTTATGTAATTAATCGAATTCTACTTAGACCTACTTTTTCGAAAACACCTTATAAAATTCTTAAAGGTCGAAAACCGAATATTGCTCATCTTCATGCATTCGGGTGAAAATGTTTTATTTTAAATAATGGAAAAAGGTCTTTAGGAAAATTTGACTCGAAAGCTGATGAGGGCATATTCTTAGGGTATTCATTACATAGTAAGGCATTTCGTGTATTCAATAAATATACCATGCAAGTAGAAGAGTCTATTCATGTTTATTTTGACGAATCTTCTCCAAAAGAGAAGAGAAAGGTCTTTTTTGATGACATTTCACGTACACTAGAAGAAGTGAAATCCAAGGACATGAATCAAATCCAACAAGATGTTGAGCAAATAGTAGTATAAGAAGAACATCAGGATATGCCTATTGCATGGAAAACTAAAAAGGATCATCCACTCGATAAGGTGTTAGGTGATATATCTACGGGGGTGGTAACCCGTAGTTCTTTATGCATTTTCTGTAATTTTGTTGCATTCGTATCTCAAATAGAGCCAAAGACCATCGATGAAGCCATCGAGGATGTACAGCTGGGGTATAGCTATACAAGAAGAGCTAAACCAGTTTGAGCGAAATAATATGTGGGACTCGATCCCCAAACCAAAAGATCATCATGTGATTAGCACCAGATGGGTCTTTCATAATAAGCTAGATGAATCTGGCTTGATAATAAGAAATAAGGCTTGCTTAGTGGCCAATGGCTACAACCAGGAGGAGGGCATCGATTATGATGAGACCTACGCTCCTGTAGCCAGACTTGAGGCCAATAGGATGCTCATGTCGTTTGCATCAATTATGAATTTTAAACTTTTCCAAATGGATGTCAAAAGTACATTTTTAAATGGCTATATTCAAGAGGAGGTGTACATAGAGCAACCACCAGGGTTTGAAAACTTCAAATACCTGAACTATGTGTATAAACTCAAGAAGGCCCTCTATGGCCTAAAACAGACTCCCAAAGCCTGGTACGATAGATTGAGTTCGTTCCTACTTGAAAAAAGGTTCAAAAGAGGCTTGGTCGACACCACTCTCTTTATCCGTAGATTAGATAATCATGTTTTACGTGTACAAATATATGTTGATGATATTATCTTCGAATCTACTAATAACATCCTTTGTAAGGAATTTTCTAAGTTGATGTAGGGGGAGTTTGAGATGTCGATGATGGGTGAGCTGACTTTCTTCCTTGGGCTTCAAATTAAACAAATGGATAGTGGCATCTTCATTTATCAATTGAAGTATTGCAAAGAATTATTAAAGAAGTTTGATATGGAGCAATGTAAAGATGCATCTACACCTATGGCATCCGCATGTTATCTTGACAAAGATGAAAAGGGAAAAGTGATTGAGGTAACTACATATCGTGGGATTTTTGGCTCCTTATTGTACGTAACTGTTAGCTGCCCTGATATTATGTTTAGCATTTGTATGTGTGCTAGATTTCAAACTTTGCCAAAAGAATCACATTATATTGCTGTAAAACGTATCATGAGATATTTAAAGGGAACTATAAATATGGGATTATGGTATCCTAGGGATGCCTCCTTATCCTTGGTAGGTTACTCCGATTCTGACTTCGCTAGGTGTAAGTTGGATCGAAAAAGCACTAGTGGAACTTGTCACCTATTAGGTAGTTCATTAGTTGCATGGCATAGTAAAAAGCAAGCATGTGTTGCTTTGTCCACCGCTGAAGTGGAATACGTTGCCGCTGGCGTGTGTTGCGCTCAAATCCTTTGGATTAAGCAGCAACTTAAGGACTTTGGGCTCTATTAAGTGTGATAACACAAGTGCCATTAACCTTTCCAAGAATACCGTCTTGCATTCTAGAACCAAGCATATTGAAATAAGGCATCATTTTTTGCATGACCATGTTCAAAAAAGTGATTGTGTATTAGAATTTGTTGAAACATCTAAGCAATTAGCAGATATTTTCACCAAGCCCCTCTCACAAGATACTTTCTATG
The DNA here is from genome assembly GCF_001865875.1 of Lupinus angustifolius. Taxonomy (NCBI): domain Eukaryota; kingdom Viridiplantae; phylum Streptophyta; class Magnoliopsida; order Fabales; family Fabaceae; genus Lupinus; species Lupinus angustifolius. Next base: position 24,955,270 of record NC_032013.1, on the reverse strand, counting down.
TTCTTCGAAGAGAACTAGGAATCCTTGATGAAAAATATCTTTATTGAGCTTATGTAATTGCCTTGCATGACTTATTTGCCTTGTATGCTTTAGTATGAAAAACATGTTGAATGCTCATAATTCCTTGTATGATCCATGATTCTGTGTATAAAAGTCTTATAAATATATGTGATTGCTTAAAATTGATTTAGTAATTAGTTTGAAATCCTTGCATGCTTTTAAAATCATCCAAAACGTTGTATCTGATGCATTTAATCGATTAAGACCATAAGTTAATCGATTACCTGAGCAAACATTTTAAAACCTGGCATTTTTAACTTAGGTTAATCGATTAAGTAATGCTTTTAATCGATTAACGACATCAGTATATGAGAAACAGAAGCGTTTCTGGGCATTTTTCAAAACCCCATTCATCCCCTTTTCTCTCAAATCTCATTGGAATAAGTCCAACATCATCCCTAAGCTTTAACCTAGCCCAAACCGAATCACCTCACACCATTTCCACTCCATAAACCGACTTCTCCATCTCCTATTTCCAAGAAATTTGTTTTCCCCTAAATGAAAACCCTACACTAGGTTTCCCCTAATCCTTCCATTAAACCTTCATCACGGTTCAGATTCAATAGCAATGGAGAGAGGAGGTGCTAAGAGAATCAAGATAACTGCTCAACGTCCACCGTGTGCCCCAAAAGTTATGCCATCTCAACAAGCAAGGTAGGACCGTGGGGACCCGTACTATTTATTGATTCTGTAAGAAAATCGATTGCTCAAATTTCAGGGGAGGAAACCCACATGCATTCAGTTTGCGAATTTGACTTGGCTAGCAGAACAAAACTTCGACTTTCCAAATGGTTTGCAAGCTCAAGGGGTTGTCCCCTTCTTGGAATTAAAAGGTAACATTTACTCTGCTCTAGTTAGGGAGTATTATGCCAACTTTAGATACAAAGATGGGAAGTATTGGTCAATGATTTTTGGAAAACTGTTTGAGATTAATGAAGATATCTTTATGAACATGGGTGGTTTATCCTATACTGGCACTAGTTTAAATGATTGTGGATGGGCAGACAACAACTCTTTTGATGTTATTGAAATTTATAAGTCTTGTTTTCATAGACCTCAATTATATGTTCAGGGTGAATTGACCAAAGTTGGGTCGCTGTCTGTAGAGAATAGGCTTCTACACTACTTGATTGCTTATATTCTGATTCTGAGGAACACAAATCATGCACAACTGTTGAAAGCGTTGTTCGGTGTTTATTTTAGTTGGGAGTTTTCTTCTCTCAACAAATCGTCCTGATAGCAGTGTCAATTTGTTAAAAGATTAATACCCTCATTTTCGTTATGTTCCTTTTGTAATTAAGAGA
>NC_032013.1:24950755-24953806 GCF_001865875.1 Lupinus angustifolius | reverse complement strand
TTCAAGTATTTTTGAGAGAATTTTATGAAGAAATGGTGTATTGCAATATGTTTTGCTCAAAGGAAATGGCCTCAATTTATAGGCTCAATTCCAGACAGCTGAGCTGCTGAGTTGGACCACTCAGCAGCTGACCAAACCCTTCAGCATGGGTTTGGTCCCTTGACCAAGTAGCTTAGTCACCTCCTTGTGCATGACTCATCAAAGCTAGTTGTGGGCTATGAGACCAGCTATTGTGAACTACTTCTGGAAAGCCTATGGTGGGCTACTTTAGGTGAGGTCATGGATGACTTCATGGTTTGCTTGATGGTTAAGTCAAATATGATGCACACCGCCCAGCGCACCTGCTTCACCGCTAAGCTGCTTGTTCAGTAGCTTATGTTGACTAGGACGGGGTTTGGTGCTTGCTGATCTGACCAGGAGTCTGGTTCTCCGCTGAGCAGCTTGGTCTTGTGTCAGGCTCGTGTCTGACCGTGTCAAGCATATTTTTGACCGTGCTAGGCTGAGCGACTAAGCAGGTCCACTCAACTACCTGGATGAGCAGTTTGGTCCAGGTCAGGCAGGTGGCCAGTTCAGCTCAGCGGGGCTTGTTCCACGCTCAGCTGCCTGGTTGAGCACCTTGATTTTCTTGACTTTTGTTGCTTTTTTTCCATGAATATTTTCTCTTCTTTTCTTCATTTTATTTCCTACAAAATACATAAAAAGGCAATACAAACACAAATATACCAAATTGTGATATTTTATACAAAAAGTATTGTTTTAAGTTGGTTTTTCTCAATTATGCTTAAGATAAGTGCCATAAAAATGTATGATTTTTAGGTATGTTTGGCACTTATCAAACTCCCCCCAACTTAGACCTACAGTGAATGACTTGAGGATCAAGTTTGTTGTGAAGGAGAACATCATGATTAATTGGCCTGACGAGATTCTGAAGGTCATGTATAGCGTCTCCACTTCTCAATCAAGGTTGCTTCCTTATAGTATCTTCATTTCGCGATTTATTGATTATCTACATATTGATGTTTCGGATATTATACTGTTGGATTGTTCTGACAAGGATCACTTGATTGGTGAAAGTCTGATTCATAAGATGGGTATTTAAAAGTACGGCAACACATGGAATGTTATGGAATTCAACACTGTGAATGTTGACCCTTCTGGTGAGGATGATCAAGATGATAACCAAGACCCATTTGCTGCTACTCAGGGGGAGTCTTCAGGACATGCATCACATGAACCTGCTTTTGACAAGCCTACTTGGATGTTATGGAACAACGTCTCAACAATAGGATGGATCTCCACTTTCAGTCTTTGAAGGACTCATATCATATGGATCTAGAGAATTTTGAGGAGCGTTATAATGCTTATATTGACAACCATTACCAATCTTTGAGGAACTATGTTCAGACCACTACTAACTCACAAAGTAGAAGATTGTGTGTTGAGTTCAACAAGTTGAGTACCTTCATCAAGGGTGGTAGTAGGTCGACAATTCCTGACAACCAAAACCCTCCATATCATCCTTAGTTAGGAGCCCTTAGAACCTTAGTTTTATCCTTCCTAGCTAATGGACTTTGTTGTTCCTTGTTCCCTCTTGAGAACTTATCGTTTATTTTGCGCTTTTGCTCTTATTATGGATTGTAATAACTCTATAACTTCTGTTGAATTACTGCTTTAAAACTTGATATTGCTTTACAATGATTTCGAATTATCATGTTCATGCTTGAGTATTAATTATGTTGCAAATAATATACTCCTTTGTTTAATGGATCTTGATCATGTTTGGTGTATGTGTCAATATTGAATGATTATGCATATTGCTAACTGCTCAAATATGTCAAATACTTAATCATTCCATGCTTAATTTGAATAAACATAGCCTTTCATGCCATTAAAACTATTTTGTGGATGTTTGCTGTCCATTTAATCGATTAAGACCTTCTGTTAATCGATTAGATGTTGTATAAATATACATTTGTTCAAGCTTCTTACAGCTAGTTGATTGATTACTCGCCCAAAACTAATTGATTAATTACAGTCTGTCATAACTATAATATATCTTCTGACTTTTGACAAGAATTGAATACTTGTATCTTTTTTATAATGTCAAAAGGGGGAGAAAGGTTGCTTGTTGTGTTACATGTATTTTGCAGGTTGTGTAATAGCTTTTGCAAGTTCTTTTACATAGCTTCCGTAATAATGATTTCTTACCTAAGGGGGAGCAAATGCGCTTCAACTTTGTATCTTCGAAAAAAAACCATTAGCAACCATTATGCAAACTCATCATCAAGCTAATTCATCAAACGTTTTGAACAATTTTGATGTGATGTTTGTCATCATCAAAAAGGGGGAGACTGAAAGTGCAAAGTGTCAAGGATAGCACTAGCAATATTTTGCTTATGTTTTGATGAAGACAAGGTTCTATTAAAGCTTGAAGATGACTCAAAAATCAACATGCCTTATGCTCAAGCCATTATTCTAAGTAGTCTGGGATGTGTGAGGTAGTAAGTGAATATAAGTGAGGTGAACCTAGGTGCTAGTCTCTCAAGCCATCTTTATTATCATATCATATCCATGAGACATATCATCTAGTTAATTGTATGTTCTTGCATTAATCATACATGTTATATGTGCGTATTAGGCGTAATATAAGTGCTAGAACATGTATATAAGTTGTGCATAAGATATGAGAAGTTTTCTTTTTGAACCATATACTTTAATGTGCCAGTTAATCGATTAACATGGTGACTTAATCGATTAACTCAACTGCTTTTCAGTTAAATCAGTGTTTCTATTACAACTATTTTTTGTTTGATTCTGTTACACTAGTTAATCGATTAACGGGTTGCCTTAATCATTTAACAAGTCTATTATTTGTTATAACTGATTTATGTTTTAACCGTTTAACTGTTTGCAACAAATCCAACTGCCAAAACTACTTGCTATAAATAGAGGCAACTTCTAGAAAACTGTAGCATTGCATTCTATTGTATAGGGCTGATTTTAGAGAGCATATTTCATTTTGTTTTACTATTTTTGCAAGAGAGTTGCATG
>NC_032013.1:24949093-24950655 GCF_001865875.1 Lupinus angustifolius | reverse complement strand
AGATTCTTTGATTTCTGTTTTTGATTAACTCACATGATTCTTGATGGCTTGAGTGATTAGTGAGTGGGTTTGTCTTAAGGTCTTTTCTTGTAATATTTCAAGCACTATTGTGCTTATAATACCTTGTTGTTTTAATCTGTTTTTGTGTATTTCTGGATTAATCTCTTAGTGTCGTACCACCATAGAGATTGGGAATCTTCACCAAGGCTAGGAGGTCTTGATTTAAGGACAAGAATCTTGGTTGGAGCTGTTTTGCGAGAAAGGTTTTCTCAGGTGAAAGGTAGAGTAAAACCAAGGGTTTTGGGGTCCTAGATTTCAAGAAAGAAGCATCCTATGTGCTTGTAATTGAATTGGTGTGTGTATTCATACTTTTAATCAATATTGTGAAGAAGAAAATCTCCCTAGATCAGAAGGGGAGGCCTGATTGTAGTTTGCAGTGGACCGCAAACGAACCAGGATAAAAATCCGCTTGTGCACGCTTTTCTCTCCCAGAATCTTCTTTACTTTTCTTGTTGTTTCAATTTGAATCTGTAGCTGATATTTTGCATATTTTTTTACTGCCATATGCTTATTAGTAGTGCTTAAAAATATCTGCTTTATCTTTGTACAATTTATTTTAAATAACTGCGCAATCTGCCTCTCTGATCATTTTGTTTTGTGCATGAGTTAATCGATTAAGACTAGGTGTTAATTGATTAACTGTGTTATTTCCAGAAGTTGGGTTTTGGTGCAAGACGTGGTGATTGATAACCGCTACACCTATTCAACCCCATAAATGTTGAATGCTATAATGATATATTGTCAATAGCTTTCTTTATTTTTAAAAATATTATAGATATAATGGAACATAGAGTTAATTTCATTGAAGAGGTCAATGTTGTCAAAGATACTTGGAAGATTAAGGTCAGAATTATTAGTTTTTGGCGTGTGGACAGATCGTCGACGTCATCCTTATAAGTGATTTTCATGGATGAAAAGTTAGTTTCATGACTCTATATTTTGACCTATTAAATCATTTAATTATATGTATATACTTCATTATTTCCCCCTATAAATTAGGATGACAAGATACAAGCTATTGCCATGGAAGTTGCTTCGATTGTATTTTATTTTCTCTCTTCAATGATTTTTTATATACGTTGTTTAGCATACTCATTCTGATTGTTGATTAAGTTGTCCTGACTCCATATCTATCTCCTGAAATAAAAATTTTGCACCCCAATTTTGACATAGCTTTTTTCTACTTAATTTCTATTATTATTGCAATTAGAAGCAGTAGAATCCATAACTGGAGTTGTTCATTCATGTCACATGAGTTTGTAGTTTCGAATAAAGTCATTTATATGAGAATAAAGTATCTCTTCATGTTAGGAGATAATTTATCTCCTCTAGCCAGTAAAAGTATGACATGTGTACTGTTTTGTTTAGTTTTAGAAATATTTTTATAGAAAATGATTAAATATTATACATGCCATGATTTTAGTGCATGGAGGAGATAACTTATCTCTTTATATCAGGAGATACTTTATTCTCTATTTATATTCTCTAGCATCTACTATTAT
>NC_032013.1:24947317-24948993 GCF_001865875.1 Lupinus angustifolius | reverse complement strand
TCCCTAGCTAATGTGGCAAGAGTTTTTTTTGTTAGATAGTAAATAGATATCTTTCTTTATCATTTCTCGTATGATTTGTCTTTATCTCCCTCTTACTTTAGGATTTAGACTAACTTCTATTTGATTAACTCTTCTTACGGGGCTTATATTGGTTTCCTCGACACATGTCTAAATCATATAAGGCGTAATGTATTAATAATTATTGACTTTTAAATAAATATAATATATATATATATATGTATGTATATAAATGATGAATGATATAATGATATATTGTCAATAGCTAACTTCATTTTTAACAATATTATAGATATAATGGAATATAGAGTCGATTTCATTGAAGATATCAATGTTGTGAAAGATACTTGGAAGCTTAAGGTCAGAATTATTGGTTTTTGGCGTGTGGACAGATCGTCGGCGTCATCCTTATAAGTGATTTTCATGGATGAAAAGTTAGTTTCATGACTCTATATTTTGACCTATTAAATCATTTAACTATATGTATATACTTCATTATTTCCCCCTATAAATTAGGATGACAAGATACAAGCTATTGCCATGGAAGTTGCTTCGATTGTATTTTATTTTCTCTCTTCAATGATTTTTTATATACGTTGTTTAACACACTCATTCTGATTGTTGATTAAGTTGTCCTGACTCCATATCTATCTCATGAAATAAAAATTTCGCACCCCAATTATGATGTAGCTTTTTTCTACTTAATTTCTATTATTATGGCTACTAGAAGCAGTAGAATCCAGAAGTGTAATTGCATAAAATTGGGAAATCGCAAATAATTTAAACAAATTATAAATACAAAAAAATTATGACATTATTCTTGTCCATATATGGAAATGCTAAAAATTCAGAACAACTTTACATTAAAAATGAATTACGACAAACACATAATAAAAATAAAGACAGTATTTTTCTACACTCATATAGTAATGGTAACCTCTAATCATTATATTTGAGGAGATGTGTTTTCTCTTCTACAAATGCTGAAATAAATAACATGACCAATCCATAATTCTTGTACAGTCACATAGTAATAGCAATCTCCAATAATTGCATTCAAGGAACTGAGTTTTCTCTTGTGCAAATGCTGAAACAAATACCATGACCAATCCATACTTTAGCTGAGAAAAATATACACATTGGGAAAAATTAACATACATCATGTGAGAAAAAACAATCATGATGCAAAAATTTATATGATGAAGATATTATATTTATCAACAAAAGAAATATTGAAAGAGTATACAAAGGAAACATTAAAATAGTATAAAAATAAAATTATACATATGAGTGAGTTTGAGAGTTGAAGATGACAGCTTTATTGAACAAAATAAGTAATGAAAATAAACACATTGTGGAGAAAATTTAACATACATAATTGACAAAAAACGATAATGATGCAAAAAATTATATGATGGAGAAATTATATCTATCAACAAAATAAAAATTGAAAGAGTTTACAAAGAAATTAAAAATTGGAAAAGTATATAATATATCTATCAACAAAGACAATAATTAAAAGAATAGAAAATCATTGAGTGAGTTTGAGAGTAGAAGATGATAAATTTGTTGAATAAAATATGTGAAATTTATATGATAAAGAAATTATATCTACCACAAATGAAGAAAAAATTGAAAGAGTATAAAAATAAAAGCAT
>NC_032013.1:24939490-24947217 GCF_001865875.1 Lupinus angustifolius | reverse complement strand
TCTCTCCTTTATTATTTATTTAATGAGTTATTATGTTCAGATTTTTTTAAACAAAAAATAGCAAGGGGTAGTTTTGATCTTGTGTGTAAGGTTGTATAGTAAGAGATAATGAGCTTTTGGAGGGAAAAATTTGCATGAGGTGTTGACATGTGTCCCTAGCTAATGTGGCAAGAGTAAACTTTGCATGAGGTTTTGACATGTGTCCCTAGCTGATGTGGCAAGAGTTTTTTGTGTTAGATAGTAAATAAATATCTTTCTTCATCATTTCTCCTATGATTTTTCTTTATCTCCCTCTTACTTTAGGATTTAGACTAACTTCTATTTGATTAACTCTTCTTACGGGGCTTATATTGGTTTCCTCGACACATGTCTAAATCATATAAGGCGTAATGTGTTAATAATTATTCACTCTTAAATAAATATAATATATATATATATATGATGAATGATATATTGTCAATAGCTTACTTTATTTTTAACAATATTATAGATATAATGGAACGTAGAGTCAATTTCATTGAAGAGATCAATGTTGTGAAAGATACTTGAAAGCTTAAGGTCAGAATTATTAGTTTCTGGCGTGTGGACAGATCGTCGGCGTAATCCTTATAAGTGATTTTGGATGAAAAGTTAGTTTCATGACTCTATATTTTGACCTATTAAATCATTTAACTATATGTATATACTTCATTATTTCCCCCTATAAATTAGGATGACAAGATACAAGCTATTGCCATGGAAGTTGCTTCGATTGTATTTTATTTTCTCTCTTCAATGATTTTTTATATACGTTGTTTAGCATACTCATTCTGATTGTTGATTAAGTTGTCCTGACTCCATATCTATCTCCTGAAATAAAAATTTTGCACCCCAATTTTGACATAGCTTTTTTCTACTTAATTTCTATTATTATTGCAATTAGAAGCAGTAGAATCCATAACTGGAGTTGTTCATTCATGTCACATGAGTTTGTAGTTTCGAATAAAGTCATTTATATGAGAATAAAGTATCTCTTCATGTTAGGAGATAATTTATCTCCTCTAGCCAGTAAAAGTATGACATGTGTACTGTTTTGTTTAGTTTTAGAAATATTTTTATAGAAAATGATTAAATATTATACATGCCATGATTTTAGTGCATGGAGGAGATAACTTATCTCTTTATATCAGGAGATACTTTATTCTCTATTTATATTCTCTAGCATCTACTATTATTCATCCAATTTATTTTTCCTCTCATTTTCAGCATATTTTTCATGGACACAAATGTTCATAAATAATTAGTTTAGAAAAAAATGAAACATGTCGTAAAACTTTTTGTCATTAGAATAGAAAAACATAAACAACAAATGGATTTGCTATTCATGTTTTTTGTTTAAAGATGGGGGTTTGAAAGTTAAAGTTGATGCTTCTTTGGGGCATGACCACCCCTATTGTTGTTATTGGTCATGGAATTCTTAATTTTAACTTTAAGAATATGAAGATCAGTTTGTACATACTTTTCAACATTTTAACCTTCAAAAATAATATAGTATCACGTTTCTGTTTCCCTATTTTCATTATAAAAATGGAAATTATCATTTATTTTCTTTATGTTTCAACCATGCGAATTCACGGATAACATGTGTGTTCTTAACAATATGAATGTATGAGTAATATATGTGTTTTAACCATGTGAATGCACGGGTAAAATGTGTGTTCTTAATAATGCAAATGTACAGATAACTTGTGTGTTTTTAATCATGCGAATACATGGGTAACATGTATGTTCTTAACAATATGAATGTACAGGTAATATGCATGTATACTTTTAACATGTGTGTTTTTAACAATGCGAACACATGGTAACATGTATGTTTCTAAGAATACAAATGTATGAGTAACATATATATTTTTAAGCATGCGGATACATAAGTATCATGTGTGTTCTTTACCATGTAAATACGTACATAATATGTTTTCTTTACTATACAACAAAAAATATCACCTCGTGCAAATCCATGTGTAACTTGCTAGTATTACTATAATAACTTACTACAATGTAATAATATTCATATAATAATAAGACTTAAAACAAATTTTGTGTAGGAATCATAATTTTTATTAAATATATTATAATACTCTTTTCCACAAGAAATTGTCTTCTTTGATTTTTTTTCTTTGAGTAAATTACACTGATATTTTTTGAGTTTCAGTGAAATTATGCAAATTATCATTCTCTTTTTTGTACTACACAAATCATCCCGAATTTATGTACAAAATTACATTGATTACCCCTGCAATAGGAATTAGTGTGATCTCTTAAGCAAAAAAGAATAATGAGTGTAATTAAGTTAAATAAAATATAGTATATTGGGAAGACATATCCAAATAGTATAAGAGTGAATATCTATTCATTATTTTTGGTTCATTACAAACTACATTAATAATTTTAAATACATTTGATCATGAAGTGCTGCTGGTTTTGGCAAAGATATTTCTTATAGGTATAACACCTACAAATATTACCATGATGCTTGCATTTCCACATTTCCGTCATTTATTATTTGTCAATTTTTTTATTCGTGCCCGCATACTTTAATTGGAAAAAATTATAATATTTATAAATTATTAGTGTAAAGATTTATATTCAGTCAATATATTATTCATCATTCATCTATATTATTTGTATTTAAAGTTTAATAATGAATAACCCAATGACAATACAAATTTGTATTACTTATACTTTCATTTTTTTCTCTCTTTCAAATATGTGTCAATTCAAAAAATATACTTCAAGTGATAGAGAAAATATTTATATTTATAGATGACTATTCCCAACCCTTTAAAAGCACAGAACCATAATTCTAGTAAAGTAATGAGAATATTATAATAACATATTTTAAGTATCTTTAACCAAATCAATATAATAACTCACATTTGAAATACAAATACACCATCATAATCATGTAAAAAAGCAAACGAAATTGAAATCTATACTATCATAGAAAGATATGAAACACTTTTTTTAATTTAAGGACATTAATGCGGAACTTTGTTGCCAGTTTCTTCTAGTGTGGTTGCTATCCATCACTTTCTTTATTTGCACATATTCTTTGAATCCTACAAAAATACACACACGAGATTATTATCACTTCTGTCATTAGTTAGTCCCTCAACAAAACATTAATAATTTGATCTTATTAAAGTATCTAAAGATACAAGGATAAGAAAAATATATGAGGCAAGTTTCTATTGAAAAACTGTTTATTTAGGAAAAAGACATGTATCTGAACCAATCATTCATTCGTATATATGCACAAAGTATGTTTGATTCTTAAATATGTTTGTTTCATTTTCAACAGTATTAGACTAGATTTAAAAAAGTCTCTATTTATCATAATAAACAGTTCTTATGAAACATTACTAAAAAATGAAGCCAAAACAGTACAAGGAAAGCTCATATACATATATATAGACGGGAAGATGGAAACGCTATACAAATTTGTACTTACTATAATAAAATTATGTCAAACAAAAAAGTATTAAAATTTTAAGTAAGAAAATAATTTCAGAAGTATTAATGCAACAAATAAAAGAAATATACATAAATTAAGAGAGAATAATACTTTGGTTAGAACAGGTTTGGAATACTATCGAAAAGGGAATGATACTTGCATAAAGTATGAGAGATATATGTGATGTTTCAATGACTTTAGAAAAGTTAAAGTGTATTTAAGTGGTTTAGTTAGTGGCTTGCTTGTGATTATAAGTAAGGATTAAGTATAAGAGTGTAAGTTTGCTTGAGTGTGCATCAATAATGTTACAATAACATAGGGTGTACCAAGAAGCTTACCAATATGGTTGATCAGCTAAACCACTATTTAGTAGTGAGGGGGAGGAGGTGAGGAATAGATGTAATGTGGTGGAGGTGGGGAATGGACAGGTGGAGGTGGTGATGCATAGACATAGTGTGGTGGAGGTGGTGAGTGAACGGGAGGTGGAGGAGACTTATACTTGTAAACAGGTGGTGATGGAGATGAGTATTTGTATTCTTTCTTTGGTGGTGGTGGAGATTTGTAATAGTATGGAGGGGGAGGAGAATGCACCGGTGGTGGTGGAGATGAGTATTTGTAAGGAGGAGGAGGAGAATGGACTGGGGGAGGAGGAGACTTATACTTGTAAACAGGTGGTGGTGGAGATGGGTACTTATATTCCTTCTTTGGTGGTGGTGGAGATTTGTAATAGTATGGTGGGGGAGGAGAATGCACAGGTGGTGGTGGTGAGAGATACTTTTGGTGTTGGTCTTAATTGTTTTAAAATTTTGGTTTCAATATTTACATATAATTTGTCTATGGCCATATTTATTAATGATGTGGCCAACTATAATGTTAACCCATCTTTAATATGAACTAAAACAAAAACAATCAATTAACATAGAAGACTAAACGTGAAGAAAATGTGAAAAATGATGTAATTTTGTGTGGTTTGCTCTTTGCTAAGTTTGCTATTTACTATTGTTACATTTAATTCAAGTTAGATCGTGATTTTGATAATCCTCTAGGTAAAAAAATCATATCATTTTTTCAATAGTATAAAAATATTAAATTTTCCATTTTGAACTTTTGTAATTTTAAAAATACTTGATTTTGTTGTACTTAGGTTTTTTTAATACATTGCTTTGATGTTTCAAAAATAAAACATAGAAGACTAAATTTAAGGATACAAACTTAGATGATTAAAATAATTTACATGGAATAAAGCCTATTATTAATTTAATAGCAAATTTTGAAAGAAAAAAAATTCACATATGTTGCCTAGGAAGATGTTTCTCACATCTAGTACAGGCACAGCTGGACAGGAAACATGTGAGGTGTCAATTTTTGCATTCTTTATTTTTAATAATGTTATTTTGATATATTTTAAGTACATATAAATAATATTTAAAAGTCTGAAATAAAAGTAATTTCATTTATGTTAAAAGAAATTGTCAAAATCCCCTCCCTAGAAAATAATACTATTTATTATTTTACTTTTCTGCTTTTGTGCATTTAATTTTACTATCTAATGTAAGTGTTGGATGAAAAATATAGGTAAGCTCAAGTAACTTGTCTTCAAAATGTAAGGACCTGCTAGATCCCTAAGATGGTCAAAAAGTTAATAGTTTGATTTTTGAGAGCGACACTTGTTGGGAGAGGCTTCCACACACTTCAAAAAAGATTAGTTCCATACCTATATGTAGGACTCGAAATGAACTGATCCGAGTCGAACCAGAGTTCAGCTCAATAAGGATTGATTTAGCTCGAAACTCGACTCGAGTTCGATATGAGCTATTTTTTTAGCTCGAGTTCGGCTCGATTAAAGTTCGCAAACTGTTTGGTTCAGTTCGAATGGTTCATTTAGACAACTCAAATAATTAATTAAATTTTGAAAATACTACAAAAATGTTTTATATATATAAATATAATCTTGCGTTTATATATATAATTACAATAAATATACAAAATAATGTATGGATCATAATAAACATCAAAATTAGTTCATATATATAAATAAACATATATATATATATATAAATATAAATATATCGAGTCAACTCATGAACCTAACGAGTCGAACTATATTCAACACAAGTTCGGTTCGTTTATTTATCGAGCTCAAGTTCAGCTCATTTGGTTTATTAACCAAATTTATCGAGCTAAATAACGAATCGAATTTCGAACGAATACCGAGTTGGTTAAGTTTTAAGAATAAATTTGTCTTATCGTGATAAACATAAAAATACAAGTATAATTGCATATGATATTTTCTTTATTTTGTGGTCTTACTTCCTTCTCAAGTATTGGAGAGGAGTCTCATTCCTCTAACCGATATAACTTACACCTCATATGGTAGAAGAGGATTTTTTTTATTTAAGTAATCCATCATTAACTTATTCAAAACTTTAATTATTATCATTTTTTTAATATATTAAGAGGACGCCACATATTAATTACAATATATTATTTGTTATGAAAAATTAGTTACAATTTTCACTTATCCCCTTTTTTGACTTAGGAAATATGCAAATGGAGCATATTTTTCTGTTTATCTCTAACAATCATCAACTAGTTAGCTTTCCTTATTTGTAAAAAAAACATTATTTTTACGTGGAAAGTTATCTCTTTTGTTTCCTTAAATAATGTTCCAATGATTTTACTAATATTCCCATCAGTATTTTTGTGTAAGTGTGAAGTGTTGAAAGTTGTAAAATTTTAAGTATTTTTTTAAGATTGACTTTACAATTTCGATTTCTTATTAATTAATCTTCAAGCAATAGTTAGCCAAATCGTTTTTGCTATATGAAACCTGGTTGGACCACATCTATTGAAGCATTGTCCATTACCAATTTCTAATACCACATTTTTTTTTGATATTTTCAAGGGTATTTTTTTACTTTTTGGTAAGAAACTAACTTTTTTTGTGCCTCACAATAAGTGTCATTTTCAGGAATTAAACCTTGAACCTTAGAAATTTATGGGACCTTACACCACTAGACCAACACCTTGTTGGTTTCTAATATCACATTTGATCTTTTTTATAGGATCTTTTGAGGTTTTTGTTTTTGTTTTATCTATAAGGATACTTTTTAAACTTCTAAGTACAGTAAATGAATTTATTATTAAAATATTCTTATTTACTCAAATAATTTTAGTAGAGGAAAAATGATTTATTTCCATTAATAAATAACAATTTTTGATAAATGTGATACAATTATTGAAAAAATTAATAATATTTACACATTACTTAATCTGCATAAAATTGTGTCTTATAAAAATTCGGAGATAGTAATTAGTTACCTTGCATTTCTGCTATAGTAAAAATGCTCTTATATACCATGTAACCTATATTTATTCATGCTGCTTGTTACTAGTAATTTAATCAATAAGTAGAAGTAAACCTACTAACATATGCACATGCATGCATGAATGGAACGTCACACATAGATCTTTGTAAATGCAAACATCTTGTGCATTATTGTTGAGATTATATTATATAATTCGACCCAACACAAGTACATCAAGCAGTAGAATGGGTTTATACGAGTATTTAATACAACTTATTCTTTTGGTGGGAAAACTTGGAAAATCGATTTTCTGCAGTGGTAATCAATATGAAATTACTTGTATATTATTTTGAGTGTTATATGACTTATATCTATTCAGTGTCAGTATAAAGATTTATACACACTCAGTACATCATCCAACATTCATTTATATTACTTTTTTGAATAGTTAAGGGTGATTAAAATTAAATAGTTGATAATGTAGTGACGATATATCAAATTTATATACTGTAAATGCATACATTTTTCTTTATTATTTTACCGGTCTTTATGGTGAAGTGATCATTCACATTAATGGCTAGTTACGAGAATAAAAAAAACCTGAGGATATTTCTCTGTTAAACTTAAAAGAGTTAGACGTTCATAAAAGCAAGAGAGATGTCAAGTGACTCAAATCTACGGAATATTATTTGACTAAGCACCTTGAATCAAATCTACAAATCTACAGAGCCAGCTAGCCATTAGATATTACATAATGAAGTTTTCTTGGTCATTATATGATTAGTTATGTTGCTTTAATTTTAAAGAGAAAATGACATATGAACATCTGTCTAAAAAATAATTACAGTGTTACTACATTATCCATTATTCATATTTAATTATTATTAAATTTTAAATATAACTAATATAAATGAATAATATCT
>NC_032013.1:24938747-24939390 GCF_001865875.1 Lupinus angustifolius | reverse complement strand
CTCATCCTCATTATCGTCCTAATCCTATCCTCATCCTCATTCTCGTCCTCATCCTATCCTCATCCTCGTCCTCATCCACATCCTATCCTCATCCTCCTCCTCATCCTCTCCACATCGTCATTCTCGTCCTCATCCTCTTCCTCATCCGCATCCTCCTCGTCATCCTATCCTCATCCTCTACCTCATTCTACTCCACATCCTATCCTCGTCATCATCCTCATCCTATCCTAATTCTCATTTACGTCCTCATCCTATCTTCCTCCTTATCCTCATCCTCTTCCTCATCCTCGTCCTCATCCTATTCTCATCCTCATCCTTTACCTCTTCCTCATTCTATCCTTATCCCCATCTTCATCCTGTTCCACATTCTCATCCTCATGCTCATCCTATCCTCATCCTGATCCTCATTCACGCCCTCATCCTGTCCTTCTCCTGATCCTCATCCTATCCTCATTCTAATTCTCGTCCTCATCCTTTCCTCTTCCTCATCCTCATCCTCCTCCTCATCCTCCACTTAATCCTATCCTCATTCTCATCCTCATCCTCATCCTCATCCTAACCTCGTCCTCATCCTCATCCTCATCTCATCCTCATCCTCTTCCTCATCCACATCCTCCTCCTCATCCTATCCTTATCCTCATCC
>NC_032013.1:24938074-24938647 GCF_001865875.1 Lupinus angustifolius | reverse complement strand
CTCATTCTCGTCCTCATCCTATCCTCATCCTCGCCTAATCAACATCCTATCCTCATCCTCATTCTCGTCCTAATCCTATTCTCGTCCTCTTCCTCATCCTCATCCTCATGCTCTTCCTCATCCTCATGCTCATTCACGTCCTCATCCTATCCTTATCCTCATGCTCATCCTCATCCCTATCCTATCCTCATCCTCATTCTCGTCCTCATCCTATCCTCATCCTCATCCTCATCCTCATGCTCTTCCTCATCCTCATGCTCATTCACGTCCTCATCCTATCCTTATCCTCATGCTCATCCTCATCCCTATCCTATCCTCATCCTCATTCTCGTCCTCATCCTATCTTCATCCTCTTCCTCTTCCTCATTATATCCTCCTCCTAATTCTCGTCCTCATACTCCTCCTCATCCTATCCTCATCCTCATCCTCATTCTCATTCTACTTCCCATCCTATCCCCATCCTCATCCTTATCCAATCCTCATTCTCAATCTCGTCCTCATCCTATCCTCCTCCTTATCCTCATCCTCTTCCTCATCCACTTCCTCATCCTCATCCTCATCCTCATCCTCATC
>NC_032013.1:24937521-24937974 GCF_001865875.1 Lupinus angustifolius | reverse complement strand
TCCTCATTCTACTCCTCATGCTATCCTCAACCTATCCTCATCCTCATGCTCGTCCTTATCCTATCCTCATCCACGTCCTCATCCTATCCTCATCCTCATCTTCATTCTCGTCCTCATCCTCATCCTCATTCTCGTCCTCATCCTATCCTCATTCTCGTCCTCAACCTACCCTCATCATCTTCCTCATCCTCATCCTCGTCCTCATCCTATCCACATCATCATCCTCATCCAAATCAACATCCTCATCCTCATCCTCATTCTCATTCTCGTCGTCATCTTATCCTCATCCTCATACTCATCCTATCCTCAACCTCATCCTCTTCCTCATCCTCAGCCCATCCTCGTCTTCATTTTCGTCCTCATCCTATCCTCATCCTCGTCCTAATCCGTATCCTATCCACATCCTCATTATCGTCCTAATCCTATCCTCATCCTATACTTATCCTCATTCTC
>NC_032013.1:24937206-24937421 GCF_001865875.1 Lupinus angustifolius | reverse complement strand
AAGTAGTCAGGAGCATTCCTTTGCCTAGAGGATCTCCTTAAGTCATTATTGGTATAATTGTTGTGATCATCATGATCAGAGGATTCATCATGTTGGTTCATTGGGTGATCCTCATTATCTGAGTTGTGATCATTACTGCTTTCTATAGTAGGAAGGTCATTCTGATAGCTAGGCTCATGGCTTATATCATGATCAAGATAATGATCCTTAATACT
>NC_032013.1:24936808-24937106 GCF_001865875.1 Lupinus angustifolius | reverse complement strand
ATATATCCTTTTATACCATGTTTAAAACCAAGGAACACACACTTTCTAGCTCTAGGATCAAGTTTCTTTCTGTTATTAGTGAGAGTAGAGGCAAAACATAAGCAACCAAAGACTTTGAGATTTAAAAGATTAGGCTCTTGATTATAAAGGATCTCATAGGGAGACTTATTGTCAAGTATAAGAGAAGGCTGCCTATTTATCAAATATATAGCATGAGCAACACCATAATTCCAAAAACATTTTGGTAAGGATGATTGATACATAAGGGCCCTAGTTACTCCTAGTATATGTTGATGTT
>NC_032013.1:24935922-24936708 GCF_001865875.1 Lupinus angustifolius | reverse complement strand
TTATCTTACTGTCAAATTGATTTTCAGCCATATTAACAAAGGATTGAACAAGAATAGATGTCTCAGATTTGGCGTTCATGAAGAACAACCAAGCATGCCTAGATTTATCATCTACAACAGTAAGGAAGTATCTATGTCCTAGGATAGATGGGACAGAAATAGGACCCCATATGTCCATGTGAATTAGATCAAAGGTATGAGCAGAATTATTGTTACTGTCATGAAAAGATAGCCTTTTTTGCTTAGCATAATGACAAATATCACATGGTTCAGCATTGAACTTATTATTTATGAAAGAAAAGGCTTTATTCAGAATGGCAAGCTTGGCATTGGAGGGATGACCAAGCCTTTTATGCCACAAGTCATAGTTGCCAAGATTGCTAGTTTCAGTTTTCTCAACATTGTTAACAGTTCCATTAAGATTGTAATGTAAATCCTTAGCACTAATGATGTATAACCCTCTTTTTGCCTCAGCTGCACCAATCATCCTCAATGTGGACTCTTCCTGCATCACACATTTGGTGTTGGTGAAAATTAACTTGCAGTTAAGGGCAGAGGTTAATCTAGAAATGGAAATTAAATTGAAACTGAAGTTAGGAATGTAAAGAACATTGCTTAAACATAAATCATTTGAAAAGAAAACAGTTCCTGCAATGTTACTAACAACATTGTTTCCATTAGGCAATCTAATTTGAATTGGATCTATTTTCTTAAAGGATTGGAATTCTGACAAACAGAAGCAAACATGATCAGTTGCTCCTGTATCAAGAACTCAATCCTTTGATC
>NC_032013.1:24899387-24935822 GCF_001865875.1 Lupinus angustifolius | reverse complement strand
TACAAGGGTATAGCACTTGTTCACGTCCTTGAATTCAAGAGAGAAAAGAGGTTCTTCATGATGCCTTAATGATGTATGAATGCATTGAGACAAAGGGAATTCATGCTGAGATATTGAACTAATTGTCTTGATAGAAGAATATGTGTCATGCCTTGCTGAATTGGCTGAGATGGCCAAAGGGGCAACTTCATGCTTCCATAACTTGTCCACCAAGGAGTCCAACTTAAAATCTGCATCTCTTAAGCAATCATGCATCATCCTGCAAGGAATTAAATCATGAGAATGGATCAAATTTAACAGAATTCATGGCATTTTATTGTACCAAATCCCAAGTAAATTGGATATCTACATGCCATGATTTTTTAATTTTATTTATATAAGATACATCTTTTCCTAGATCCTCATCTAATAATATTGGTTTAATTTGGTTAGGAACAATTGTAGATGGCAAGATATGGAAGTAGTAGATTAATTAGTTAATTAGTTTTTTATATAGAAAACAAACTAATACAATTGTTTTGGTTAGGGGAAATTTTTGAAAAATGAAAAATATGTATTTAATAAGGTAGTAGATATATATAAAATAAGTTAAGTGCTATAAATAAAGAGTACTTTTCCTTCGATGGTCTATTGGTATAAGGTCTTGTTTGATCCTTAGCATGATAAAAAATGTCAATGATTTTAATTTCGAGAGCGACACTTGTCGTAAGGAACAATCATACACGCCAAAAAATATTAATTCTTTACTTAAAATGATGATAAAATACCGTTGATAATACAAGATTTTAGGCATGATGTCAAGCCATGCAGCTCATTTTCACGTACTACATAAGGACAAAGACACAAAATACATATTGGTTATTTTCTCAAATTATATATTTAGAAATCCAAGTATGTTCTTTATGTTGTTTGACATACATACATATATATATACATACATATATATATATATATGTATATATATGTATGTATATATATATATATATCCATTAGTTGATCCTATGATTCTATCAAACACTTTAAATTTAATTAGTTTATAATTTTGAGCTACTTTTCTGATCATTGTGCCTAATAGATCCTTAACTAGTAAGCTTGTGACTGAAAAGGTATATGTTCAATGGAGTGTATATTAATGTGATATATGATTCACGTCTAAGGGTAAGGATGCTTTAAATGTAAATTTCTATGATGATTATGATATACCACCTTAATAAATAATAATAACAATAATTAATGAGAATCATATTCAAAGGAAAGACCCATGTTTTTTTTGAAGTTGTGACTTTAGAATTTCAAGTCCTTGAATTAAAACTAAATTTTACTCAGACTCACATTTCACTTTTACTATGACCTACAACTACTGAATAACTACACATTTAATGATTTGAGATTTTGCAAGAAAATTTCTGAAGTTTAAGAACTCAAGTTAGGGAACAAGTATCAATAAGGTGTTGGTGGCCCTACTAGATCCTCAAGATGACCAAAAGGTCGAAGGTTCAATTTTTTGGAACGACAACCACATATCCCAAAAGTGATTAATTCATTACCCAAAATAGTAAAAGGAATGTGCTTTTATCTATGAAAACATGAACACAATTCTCTCTCCTTTCTAAACTACTATGTAAAAGGTTTTGGTTATATAGCATTTTACAATTTCTATAAAATATTGATAATTTTTCTTATTTATTCTTATTTGAAGGCTTTAACACTCTTCATTTGTCTTGGATTAGTCAATACTCAATAGGTTATATATAGAGGGTTAAATTAAATGCTTGTTGTTTTTAAAATTATCAACTAATAATCATTGCATTATAAAATGAGGGCAAACATGTAATTTGCATTATTTAAAAAAATATCAAGCAAATTAACTATATATAACTGTTTTTACTGGTCTTTATATTTTGATGGATATCATTTTATTTACTGGTATTAAATAATTTTAGTAGTGTAAAAAAATCTCAGTTCTTAAAATTCAGATAAAATTGCAAAATCTTAAACTATTACACTTGTTGGTATTAAATATTCTTGTACCTATTATTTATCTATTTATCTGTCCCTAATGATATAAGCACGCAAACCACTGCAATTAATATAATTAACTCTTTTATTTTTTTTGTTATTTTCCATACTTATCATTTATCTCCTCATTACTAATCGTCATTAATATTATTTCATTAACTATTCTTTTTACCCTTAATATTACTCCAGTAACTATTTCTCTAACTAACTATACGAGTAAAAAAAGATAAATAAGTCATTAATAATAAATAGAATTTTTTTTCTTAAAATGAAATAAATATAGAACTAATTACTGGTTTGGAATAATACTCTTTGTTATACCAAAAACCTAGTAGTTGTTGGTTATATTAAAAATGAATTATCATTTTATGGGTATATTTGATAAATATTATAGAATGAAAATGTTAACGAGTTCCCTAAGAGCATGATTCAAAGATGAAAAAACAGAAGTCTTGCTTTGAAAATTGTTAAGTTAGAATATCATAATACAATTAGTTGATAAATGCCCTTAAAACATTTATTAACAAAATTTGTTGCCATAACATAAGTTTATTACACTGTTTTTCATAAATATTTTTTCCAATTATTTTGGACATATTGACAATTTAGCATGTACATTAAGGTTTGAAGATCAATTTTGATTTTGTGTTGTACCTTAATTAAGTTTAAGTATTGTACTCACATTAATTACTTTAGAAGTCAATTAATTAAGGAACATAATTCTTATATCATGATGTATGTTATTTTCTAAGTTGCAACATTACATAACATTTTATCTAACTACAACCCATGCTCAAAACTAAGTAAATAAGTGGTGACACTAAATTGTAGGCCCCTAAATAAAATAAAAGTATTTACTATTTCTGTTCAGTATGATTAATATTAATTATTTTTGTAAGACTACTTCTCATATACCGTGTAGGCCATAGGTTAAGTTTTCACCAAAATGGTGTTTTTAGTATTCAAAGCCTCAACTCACAAATAAGATAATCTAAAATAATAATGTAATTTTGGTGTAATCAATTCTTTTAGATTTCAAAGGTTGGGGTTCAATTCCTTAGAGTGGTGTTCATCGAGAGGGGAATCGCGAACCCAAAAAAGATTAGTTTCTTACAAAAAAAAATGTAAGATAATACATTTTGATAGTACCAAAAAATATGATTCTCAATTAATAAATCTAGTGGTGATTAAGGTTGAAACATACATATGCGTTTGATTCTATAAAATATGTCATGAGTCGAAATAAAAAAGTGAATGTTGTGTTAGAGAATCGAACGATCGACTTAAAATGGTGGTTGTTGTTGTGGTCAACAAGGCTTGTGGCATGCCCTTTAACTTTTAACTACCATCAACAATTGTCATCCCAACTACACCAACCCACATGTGAGATGAGAAAGCTGCCATATTGATATATATAAATATATATATANNNNTATATATAGTAATATAATTTATTACCTCCACTACTTGGAATTTATTGGCACAATAAAATGTCATGAAGTTGATCAATCTTGACTTCAACAACACGTGCTAGGGGCTATTTCATTGCATTGAGTCAAGATTAGGACTTTACACAAATAATGAGATGATATTAAAATAGTAGAAAAAGATGTATACAATAACAGTTTACGAGTTTTTTATATTGTTATCATATTATTCATTATTTATTTTTAATAACTATTGATTCTTTAAAAAAATAAATAATACAAATAAATAATAGATAATACTTACGTATAAATCTTTACATGTATAGACTTAAAATGAATGTATATGATAGCAAGTGGTAAGTGGCAACTACCTCGAAAATCAATTTCAATTCCATTATGTTTGGTAAGTACATAGTGGAACATGCAATCTAGCTGGCTTCTACACTTATTGTTTTTCCCCCTCACCTAATATAAAAAATTGGACTTTCCTCTTAATTTCGCATTGGATAAGGTGTCTATGTTCAAAAGGGGTGGCTATTTTATATTTTGAAGTCTTTTCTGTTTTAATCTTTTTATATGATGTCATATAAGAATTAGGGATACCAAAAAATAGACCCATGAGTTCCTGTGAAAATATCTGTAATGGGTAACCACAATAATAGTTTATGGATGGGAACAAGTTTTATGATACCCACAAATATAAAAGTTTAGTTTTTAATTAAAATTTTATATATATTATTATTTTAATGACTCAATAAGCTCTTATTTATGTAGTTTTTCACTACCAAATAGAGTTTTGGTTTTTATTAGAACCATAGGGCAAGGGAAAAACTATATAAATACAAATTCATTGACTTGAATTTGTTATACAGGTATACCAATATTTTATATAAACAACAATAATAATTACATTATATTTACCATAAATGTCGAATGCAGCCAATGCCGTAACAATTATAATTGTAATATTTTATAGAGACTTTCAAACCCACAATATTATTTTGGAAGAAATAAAAGCTACTACCAAGTAGGTGGAATAAGATGAACAAAATTCCACGTTGCAAGATCATCATAGCCACTGGATGATGTAGCAAGAATCTTACGGCCATAGTTAATGCTCAACTAACCCTCTTTTTTGCTACTTGTGGCTCAATACTTTCCATCCCTTATGCTCACCTACCGTAATGAAGATCCTCTGTCCCAGATCGTGTCCTTAATGGTATCTCCACTAATAATAATGTGTCATTTAATTAAATAAAAAATCGTAAAAGTAGAATTATGTTTGTCGGTGTAATTTGATTGGATAAAGATTAGAAAAGACAGAATTTCATGTGACAAAAGATCTCTCTTCCACCTACCAAACCCTCCAAGCATCACCAAACCCATCAAAAATAATGTTAATCTTATACTATATGTTATAAAATTTCCTAAATAATCATATTCTATATAAACCCATTGTCTCTTCTTTCATCTCCAAGGAAATTCACAACTCTCCAAAGTTTTCCTTGTACTCCTAAATACTCTCACTACATTTTTTCTTCAAAACTTAGCTTCATATATATTTTACCACTATACCATAGTATTATATACTATTGAACATTTATAACCTATAGTTTTGATTAAAATGGAAGCTATCACCAAGACCAATGGATACCACTACCAAAACCAAAATGAGTCATTGTGCTTGAATACTAGCACTACTACTAATGGATCAATCAATCAAGAAGACCCTCTCAATTGGGGTGTGGCTGCTGAGTCACTCAAGGGCAGCCACCTCGACGAGGTGAAGCATATGGTAGCCGAATACCGAAAGCCTGTGGTCAACCTTGGCGGCAAGACACTCACCATATCTCAGGTGGCTGCTATTGCCGCCAAGGACCAAGACGTTCGAGTAGAACTGTCAGAATGGGCTCGGGCTGGTGTAAAGGCGAGCAGTGACTGGGTGATGGAGAGTATGAATAATGGGACAGATAGTTATGGTGTAACCACTGGCTTTGGTTCCACTTCTCACCGTAGAACCAAAAAAGGTGGTGCTTTGCAAAATGAACTCATAAGGTAAATATAATAATAACAACTTATCTCAACATATTTACATAATATCCATATTTGTATTAATTTGGAGTTTATCTTGCATATGCAATCATAATTCATACACAAAAATCCTCACTTCTTACCATTTTTTCATACTTAATTATTGATCATGTATTGAATGTTATTTATAAAACAAAATCATTTTGATGTATGATTAGAAAATAAGTGATAAAAGATGTAAAAAATTGACCTGATGAGAAATTCATAGTTGATTCACAAACATGCCTTAAATTCTATCTTTTTTTTATGATTCTATGAGTAGATGCTGCTTTAGCTTATCAAACTTAACTGTAAGATAAATCTATAATTGATTAATTGTTAATAGAATTTGAAAGCATATTATGATTACCAAAATGGCAATAATGAACTAGAATAGTGTTAAAAATATAAACAAGATTAAGATTACACTATTGATTTATTGATTTTGGAAGGTTTACAATGGTATACTAGTTTACCAACTTGGTTCAATTCATACAAAAAACATCATAAGTTTATGTCATGCTTTGTGCTAGTCCTAGATGGATTTAGTTAAGATTAAAGTGTCATGTTTCTGAATCTTTGTTCATCAGGTTTTTGAATGCTGGAATATTTGGAAATGGAACAGAAACAAGTCACACATTGCCACAGAGTGCAACAAGAGCAGCAATGCTAGTTAGAATCAACACACTTCTCCAAGGCTACTCTGGCATTAGATTTGAAATCTTAGAAGCCATTGCCAAACTCCTTAACAACAACATCACCCCTTGTTTACCACTTCGCGGTACTATTACGGCTTCGGGCGATCTTGTCCCTCTTTCCTACATTGCTGGTTTATTAACTGGAAGACCAAACTCCAAAGCCATTGGACCCCAAGGAGAGGTTCTTAATGCTAAACAAGCTTTCAATGTTGCTGGCATCAATTCTGAATTCTTCGAGTTACAACCGAAGGAAGGACTTGCACTAGTTAATGGCACTGCTGTTGGTTCTGGCTTAGCTTCTATTGTTCTATTTGAAACAAATGTTCTAGCTGTGCTAGCTGAAGTTTTATCAGCAATTTTTGCTGAAGTGATGCAAGGAAAACCTGAATTCACTGATCATTTGACACATAAGTTGAAGCACCATCCCGGTCAAATTGAGGCTGCTGCTATTATGGAACATATTTTGGATGGAAGTTCATACATGAAAGCTGCTAAGAAGTTGCATGAGGTGGATCCTTTGCAGAAGCCAAAACAAGATCGTTACGCTCTTAGAACTTCACCGCAGTGGCTTGGTCCTCTTATTGAGGTCATTAGATTCTCAACAAAGTCAATTGAGAGAGAGATTAACTCTGTTAATGACAACCCTTTGATTGATGTTTCAAGGAATAAGGCCTTGCATGGTGGTAATTTCCAAGGAACTCCTATTGGTGTGTCGATGGATAATACTCGTTTGGCTCTTGCCTCAATCGGAAAACTCATGTTTGCTCAATTCTCTGAGCTTGTCAATGATTTTTACAACAATGGGTTGCCTTCAAATCTCACTGCTAGCAGAAATCCAAGCTTGGATTATGGTTTCAAGGGAGCTGAAATTGCTATGGCTTCTTATTGTTCCGAACTCCAATACCTTGCAAATCCGGTAACAACTCATGTCCAAAGTGCTGAGCAACACAACCAAGATGTGAACTCTCTAGGTTTGATTTCTTCTAGAAAAACAAATGAAGCTGTTGAGATCCTGCAACTTATGAGTTCAACATTCTTGATTGCACTTTGTCAAGCAATTGACTTAAGGCATTTGGAGGAGAATCTGAAAAGCGCGGTAAAGAACACTGTTAGCCAAGTTTCTAAGAGGACTCTTACAACAGGTGTGAATGGAGAACTCCATCCTTCAAGGTTTTGTGAGAAGGACTTATTGAAGTTGGTTGAAAGGGAGCATGTATTTGCATACATTGATGACCCTTGCAGTGCTACATACCCTTTGATGCAGAAACTAAGACAAGTGCTTGTGGATCATGCATTAGCAAATGGAGAGAATGAGAAGAGTTTAAGCACATCAATATTTCAAAAGATTGCAGCATTTGAGGATGAGTTAAAGGCTGTTTTACCAAAGGAAGTTGAAAGTGCAAGGGCTGCATATGAGAATGGCAATTCAGCAATTCCAAACAAGATCATTGAATGCAGAACTTATCCATTGTATAAGTTTGTGAGAGAGGAACTAGGGAGTGAGTTATTGACTGGAGAAAAAGTTAAGTCACCAGGTGAAGAATGTGACAAATTGTTCACAGCAATGTGTCAAGGTAAAATTATTGATCCACTTTTGGCATGCCTTGGAGAGTGGAATGGTGCTCCTCTTCCAATTTCATAGTTCCACTAGTTGCTTTTGGAAATATTTTCTTTGTATTTTTGCTTGTTCATTTGTAATCTTTTAGTTTGTCAATGCTCTAGAAAATAAATGTCAAAAGTTTGGTTTCAGTTTTTCTCATCAAATCTCATTTTAGCTGCTAGATTAAAACAAGTGCTCTACTTACCACTGCATGTTGTATAAGGATTCTCTTTAAGAGTTTAAAATGCACGGATAGTGTAAAGTTTTTTACACTGTCAATACATCATTCATCATTGATTTGTATTACTTTTGTTTGAGAGTCAATAGTGGTTAATAAATTAACAGTGGACGATTTGCAGACAGTGTAAAAAATATTTACGCTGTCAATATATACAGATTAAATCGTCGCTTTAATTTGATTTATTTAATGTCTCTATATTTGGTGAAGTATGTTTTATGCATGTAGTGATCACATTAATTGCTAGTATTACCAATGTAGTGTTTAATATGCCACACCACTATGAACAACATAAAAATCTTATGAGTTACAGGATTATGTTCACCCAAAATAATATATGAACATCAGCCTTTTATCCTTTTACTCATAAATATTTCAATTTTTTCATAGTCACTTGTCTTCCTTTGATTATTCTAAACCTCTTGAGTTTTGACACTACATAATGGAACCAGGGTGGTTTACACTGGAAAATGAGTCGAACCGAGTTGAACTGGAGTTGAACTTGGTTTAGCTTGATAAAGATTAGTTCAGCTCAAAATTCGACTCGAGTTTAATACAAGTTATTTTTTTAGCTTGAGTTTGATATGAGGTTTTTTTTAGCTCAAGTTCGGCTCGGCTAAAGTTCGCGAACTATTCAGCTCAGTTCGAATTGATTCATTAACTCAAATAATTAATCATTTTTTTAAAGAAATATTGATTTATATATATAATAATGAGTTTATGTAAATATAAAAAATAATGCATTAATCATAATAAACATAAAATTTAGTTTATGTAAATATATATAAGCTCAAATTTCACCTCAAATTCAACTCATTTGGTTTATGAGCCAAGTTTTTTGAGCTAAATAATGAATCTAGTTTTGAACGAAGCTCGGTTCATTGTCAGCCTTCAGTTTATCTAAGATTTTGCAAACCTAGAAGAGGTGCATTTTATTTTAATATATTCTTGTTTTTATCTTTGCTTAAAATTTATAATCATGGTGATAGTTTTTAAAGAATGACCCAAAAGATGAGAATCACCTTTGTAGTGTCAAGATGTTGGAACAAGCTTCACAATAATTAAGAAAGCTCATATTTTCTGAGAGGAAGTGTAGCCAGAAAGGAGGAAGAATGAGACACTTTTAATTAGTTGTATAAATCAATATTAAAAGTTTAATTTTACCACAAAAAATATGGCAATATATAATATTAGGATGCATTTACAATAGAGAAATGGTTGGAGCACATATTTATGGTGCAACATGAGTTAGGAATGAAATAACAAGTGTAGAAATGTTACTTAGTTGTCTCTCTAAAACCACCTATCTCTCCACCAAAATAGAATCTCTCAAGACTTGTACAAAGTCTACTACTCTACTTTCTTGAAGGCAAACTATTGAATGTTACTTTCACTGTATCAGATCACTATATACTAATTCAGAACTTGATACAAAAAGGGCATATCAGAAGATGAGGTAGATGAGAATTCAAAAACCAATTTCATCAGAGGGAAATTTTTCTGTATATTGTAAGCAGTTGATCTGATATTCCACTATAATTAGGCATGAGAGGTACTGGATGAGATGAGGCGGTTACAGAGGCTTGGGCCTCGGCCAAGAAACCGTTGCCATCATCACGAAGATTTCTGAAGGATTGAGTCATGGGATTAAAGCATGCTCTATCTGGGCTGATGTGTGGAGTGGTTCCTGAAGGATGAACCGCCGTCATTGGAGTTGATAAGGTTGGGTGCATTGTGGTGGACCTGCCATACATTGTTCAAATCCTTCAGCAGGCATATGAGATGTATGGTGTTTCGGAACATGAGAACTTGAGGAGCTAGGTGTTGGCACTGCATTTGGAAACCCTGCTCATTAGGATAATGAAATAGCAATAGTAGAAGGTATCCATAGCCAGATTCATCACTAAATCTGATGCTTAGGTATAAAAATGTAAAAGTTGATAAAGAAAAAGGTATGTATATGTATGTCTATATCTATATGTGATAAACCAATGTAAGTTTGGAGTTAAGCAAAACATGTGACTAAATAATCACCTTGACTCCATCCAATAGCAACTTCCAGATCAATAATCAAGTCATGATCTTTCATATATCAAGGCAGAAAGACCAGTGGTAAATGTAGATTTTAGGGAAATGCAGCATGCAAAATAATAAGAAACTGACATTACAATACACATTCCTACTCATCCCCCAAACTTATGCACCTTACGTGCGTTTTACAACAATTGGTCCAATATTTGACTTCAATGCTTGTGGGGGACAGAAGAATAGATACAGATTTGAAAAATGAAGCAACATTTAAGTGGCTTCTTGTCTATTTTTCTCCTCGGGTATTTATTGGCAGTACGATGTGAGTTGAGTAACCAGCAATCTCTTATCCAGAAGAAACTAAATTCTCTTAGCTAGCTTTAAATGATAATTAGATATCTTGAAGTATTCATTAGCTTAAGTGGATAATAAACAGGTGCAATGGCCATAGCTAACAAACTTAAATATCAGCATTTCAACAAACAAGTTTACTTAGGCACAATCCATACCTTGATCTATGTATTCTGCATCAACCCAAGCCTCGGCCAATGCCTTATTCATACAAGCTATTTTACATTGCATCTCAAGTTCCTCAATCTTTAGTGCTACTGCAGTATCAGCCTCCTGAATCAACATAGTGTACTTTTCACGCAACATTTCAACCTCCTTTTGGTAATCAGATTGGAGCTGCGATGTCTGGTTAACAGAGAAACAAAACGTAAGCTAGAAATAGCAGGCCTCATAATCCAAAAAGAAATATTAAAACTATTAGAAAAGTACAAAAAAGGATTACTGCTCATACTTTTTTCTCATGAATCTTGGAGACTTCTTCTTTCACCTTTTTTATTCTCTCCATTTCAATTACCATTGGATCTCGGTATGTGGTGTCGGGTGTTTCAGATGTCGCATACTGAGCATTGGAAATACTGTGAGGAACATGTCTTGTATTTTCATTCAAGGGCTCAATGGGGAAGGGTTGCTGTGTGACAGGTGGAATAAAGGAAGGGTTAACTGTTTCCGCCGAGTCATTCAGTGCTTGCAATAGTACTTCAGCCTCTAGACGCATGACGGTACTTGTTGAATTGTCCTCCAAAAAAGATGGAATAGAAGGCATAGTCATCTGCAAGATACATGTAGCAAGTGTGAACCTTTAGATGTAAATAGTTTTGAACTATCCCAAAATAAAATTCCATGATAACTAGTAGTCTTCATGTCAATAATGCTAGTAAGATTGGTAGTATTTTAAACCTCACAAATACTTAGAAAGCAGAGGCTTTTCTCTATCATCAGATAATGATTGCACTGCTTTTATGTTAGGTTCTGAAATTCATGGAAAGAAAGATAAAGAACTAAATACAATTCCAGTTTAAGCGAAGTATACGATAATGTTTATAGAGAACTAATGTGGTGAAGAAAGGATCCTTTTCATCCACAATTCATAATATTTATGTCAGATATACACCACAATTATTTTTTATTTACACATGTTGAAGAATCACTTGAAGCACTTGACCGGAAGTTTTTGACGTATGTGTAAATACATCATATTTAGTGCATATTTTATACCAAACTTGAATCCTAATTCACGAGAGTAGTCTTAGGATTCTCGGGGGCACCATTGGACAACCACAGAGAGATTGGCAAGAGCCAAGTAAGGGATTCCCTTGAATCTTATACGGCAAGAATAGCTGCATGCTTCAAGTGAATATAGGTTTTATTGTTGGAGAGAAAATATTACCAATTATTGGGTTGTCTACCTTCACAACTAATATTTCATGGAAGAATGCGGTAAAAGTTAACTCATTAACGTGTTTTGGTAACCTCTATCCTGGAAACTCTTCTTTGATAAATTTTTAATTCTCTTTATATTATTTTCTAAAAAGTGACTAAAATAATTAATTAATGGAATCAATTGAATAACCAGTACCTGTGGGATCGAACATTTTTATTACATGGTGACACAATTGTATACTTGCGGTATTGGACGCATCATTTGTACATGACCAAAGAATGACCATCACACTTTGTTGTACACAGGCAATTAGGAGCCCAAGCCCACCATTATCATATCTAATAGAAGCATGTGGAACCGGATAGGCTGGATTGAACTTTAAAATGTTTGTCCAGAAACTAGTACCATGTAAAAGAACTAATCTAAAAACTTAACCAATCAAGTGAGGAGCAGAGAATGCCCAAAACTAATTGAAGAGTAACAAAAGGAGGTTGACCAGAGTTTGTTGCTTTGTTGCAACAGCTTTAAGATTATCAAGAAACATTAATGAATAACAGCAAATGGCTTCTGAAACAAACATTTACTAACCTGAGGCAATGGCGACGACGACGAGTTTGCATATGACGGTTGCATAAATGGTAAGGTGGTTTCAGCAAACTCCGAGGTAGTTGACTGACCACATACAGGACTCAATACATTGTCACTTTGTCTGAAATCAGGAACAACAGTACTATCGCAAGTTAAAGCATCTGTCTCAACACTGTCAAGTTGTGCAGGATGAATATTCATAGAATTGTCACCAGCAACCAATTCGTTCACAAAAATATGAGGACCTTCGGAAACGTTGAAGTCAGACACAGCAATCTCTGTACTTCTAATAGAACTCTGTCTTCCCAAAGAACTTGTAACAGGGATGACATTATGAGGATTATTACTTGAATTTGGCACTTTATTCTGTTGCTCAGTGATATCACAAGTTAAAGCATCTGTCTCAACGCTGTCAAGTTGTGCAGTATGCGTAGCCATATTTATAGAATTGTCACCAGCAACCACTTCGTTCACTAAAATATGAAGATCTTCAGAATCTTTGCCATCAAACCCAGCAATCTCTGTACTTTTAATAGAAATCTGTCTTTCAAAAGAACATGTAACATGACTGACATTATGAGGATTATTGCTTGAATTCGGGATTTTATTCTGGTTTTCAGGGTACGAAACTTCTGCAGCTACCGAGGACATAGCATTCATTCTGTCATCTTCTTCACCAGATTCCAATTCCATGGCATCAGTTTCCAGAGGCAGACTACAAGATGTATTTTGAGATAGGAAATTTTCATGAGCCATAGAAGGGCTGCTATGAAATTTTTCTGTATAAGCCATGTCATGTGAAGA
Organism: Lupinus angustifolius; assembly: GCF_001865875.1. Classification (NCBI taxonomy): domain Eukaryota; kingdom Viridiplantae; phylum Streptophyta; class Magnoliopsida; order Fabales; family Fabaceae; genus Lupinus; species Lupinus angustifolius. The sequence goes on along the minus strand of NC_032013.1, from coordinate 24,922,618 downwards.
CAGCACTGTTGTGGGAGATTTTGTCTGAAGATGTTTGTTTGTGGCAGATTCTAAAATATTTGAAAGACAAGGACCCTGAAAACCCTTCTGCTTCTCACCTGACAAATCTTTCAGCTGAGGTATCTCAGAGTCTGAAGCACTATTTATGTTGCAATTCTCAACATGAAGTCCATTTTGTAAACAACTTGAAATTTCTTGCTTAAACTTCCGCAGTTCAGAGTAAACTTCAATGATTTCCTCTTCCTTGCAAATGAAATTCAAATACAGTTTTGCGAGTACAAGAGAATATTTCCTGTCAATCTTGTGTTTCAAGAAAGAAGCTGCTAGCCAACACTGAAGGGATGCACATTCCATCAGATGACTATGATATAATGCATACAGACAAATCATATATATTTCATAATATGTATTTTCCGAACATGTAGATACTCACATAAACAACAGCATGCATAGACAAATAAACTAAAACTGTTTCAACAGATTGGACACAACAGGGTTTGTCATTAGAATTGAACATTGTCTTAATATGCAGCTATAGGCATCACCTAGTCATATTCATAAGTGACTCGGATCTGATTACTAGGACAGTAATCCGCAATTCTGGTTTGTAATTACTCCTTCTATGTTCTATTACTTTGTATAAATCTCAGATGACATGTGTTGTAATCGTTATGAGTTCCAAATTAAGTAAATAAGGAAGCTCAATGTGATACTTAAGTCAGGAAGAGAACCCAACTCATATATCTAGTCGATTAGGTGGGAGAGCCTCATAGCTTAAGTACGAACATTGTACTTATTCACTCAATCTGGAACTCATAACAGTAATCAGAACAAAATTTTCCTCTATGGTTTTGAACCAGTGTGATTATTCTCTCCCGCTTCGTCTCAAATTGCAGGAAAAAGAATACAGTTCCCCCTATTTTAAAAGGAAGCTAGTGTAGGCCATTGGTTTCAAGTGGATGCTTCCTCTTGGATACCATGTTCATAAACTAGAGAGGAAATAAGAGTTTGAAAGAGTGTTAAAAGGAAATAGAATAAGACATGGTAAAAAGGCTGTCCGGAGAAGCATCATATATGAGAGGGAGTATTATGAACATATTCTGTCTATCAATCAGCCCTTATTAGACCATCAGCTAGCAACATTTGAACACTCAATCGACGACCTAAATCTTAGCAGTTAACACTTTCATAGTTCATAATTCGTAGAAAGTATGACAAACAAAAGGTAGAAGCTAGAAAATATTTGCTCAGGGACTCACTGCTGCTGGTCAGCCCTTATTTGAGTCAGACAAATGCTTTATGAATGACTTGTGAGCTGGAACCAACAAAGAAAGAAAGCTGGCAATAATTCAAATATTAAAAGGAGGAAAAAAAAATCAGTTCAAATACTAACCACTGATATTTTAAATGCCTGTGTGGTAGAACCATCCTCGCAACTGATGTTGTAATGTTTAAATATGTGCTCAAGAATCCTCATGGCAATGGCCTTGACGTTTTTCTGCAAATGAAATCAAATGAACAGGGAAAGTTGAATAAAAATACAGTTTCACTATAAGAATATAATCATCATAGTCCAACCATTAAAACAAATCAGCAGTCAATAGTTATTACATTGATAATGTAATCAAATATAATCCATTGCCTGTCTAACACTAACTGTTTCCAAGCAATGATTGCTTTAGAAGTCTAGTCTAATAAAAATTACCGTCCTTTCAAATTCTTTTCTTCTAATAAGATTTATACTTCTATAAATAAAATTAACCAAATGGAGCACAAAAATTTGCCTGCTCTATCATTGAGAGAACTTCTTGAAATAAACCCAATAGTAATTACTAAAGGATAATGTAGTGTTAGTAAAATGAGCATTACTGTGTTGCCTATGTTATCATAAATGGTACATCGCGCACATATTCAGCCAATGTGATACTTTGATACTTATTTAACAAATATATGGGTCTCTACTTACTTTCTACACAGTACTTGTGTGAAGTCATTGACAATATTGTCTAGAAAAACTTCAATACTAGTTTTGCAGGAAAAAATCAATAACACTTGATTTAATTAAAGGCAGCTTCTGTGAAAAATGCCCCCACAAAAAAAACAAGTATTTAAGCGGAGGTTAACAATGTATGTATCGAGACCCTACCGGAAGATGTAGAACATCACACAGAACTGATATATCTGGTTTTGGCAATAACTCAGCACTCTCTGGTATGTCATGCAGTTTATTTTGTTCAGCAGTACCATTCATTTTTCTTGCCTTTCTAACAGCACTTGGTTTCTTCTTTTTCTCAAGCCTTGTTTTCAGATATTTGGAGTCAACAATATCCTTTGAAACTTTCCTTCTCTTCAAATCAATGTTATACTTGGAAGAGAATTTCCTCTTTTTGGGATCAACACTATCCTTGGACGCTTTCCTCCTATTGGGATCAACACTACCCTTGATCACTTCCCTCCTCTCAGGAACATTATCCTTCGATAGTTTCCTCCTATTGGGATTGACATTAGCCTTCGACACTTTTTTCTTCTCGCTCATAATGGGATCACTTAAATACTCAGATTCTTTTTCAATGTGATCAAAATATTTGACTGTTTTCCTGGTCCTTTGAGATGAAACAGACAAAAAAATCCACCGAGGTTGCCTTCCATTAAGGAGATCACTCCAGGAAAATATATTTGGTCCATTATCCGATTTCTTCATAACTCTTTCTCCTGCCAATAAAATGTTCCTGGCAAATTCCCCTCCATTTAGTTGTGCTCTGAATATGAATGACCATTCATGACAATCAGTGTCACCACTGCTATAGACCAGTCGAGATAATAATTCACCGGTTACATCATTTAGAAGTGACTCATCAGTGGAGATGTCTGCAGCAGACACTGAGGAGCCACTACAATGCAAGTCATCAAGCTTATTGAACAGATATGAGGCACCCCATTTTAGCAGATTGAGAAAAGTACTCTGGGTAATCAACTGCATATCGCTTTCAAGAGCTATACCCTCTTTTGCAAGTATTAAAGCCCTCTCTTCAACAGTGAAAGGTGAGTACAATCTGAAAACAGTTATCTCCGTGCGCTGGAAGCTGATAGACATCTTGTGTAAGGCTCTGAGGTCATTATGTAGATCCCAATCACTGTCAAATAATATAACAGTATCCACTGAGGAAAGCTTAACACTAGGTAGACAAGCACGGTTTTCAATCAAGAAGACAAATTTTCCACTTTCCCTGTCGTTAAATGTGTCTAGGGCAGCTTGCTTCATTGATGGTCTATACAGTCTATCATACCGTACATAGCAATCTTTACCAAATCTCTGACAGAGAACATCGTCTAAAATATCTCCAATTGATGCAGAACCATTAGCTGTTGACTGCAGTTTTTATAATTAAAAGAAAAAAAATTAATTGATTCCTTGGGAGTCTAAAAATACTGGTGTTTTAATCATAACATTAAACGACCACTCGGCCACAAATACAGTGTTTTGATGAGAACAGCTATTCTCATTAAAAGAAGGGGAAAAGGACATGAATAAGTTAAAATGTATAAACTTATATTAATAATGACCTCATAAGTAAACTACATTAAAATTATAAAAATAAGGTCATTTTGGGTTTATAAACAAACAACACAAGATCAGGTAAACAATACTTATATTATTAAATCATTCCATAATTTGCTAAATAAACCAAATTATCAAACAAGTAGATTATCACATTAATAAGGCGAGATGGCACAATAGCACAGCCAGCTCAATCAGCATTGAAGCAATAAAGCTCCGTCTCAATGTAATAAGAAATGAAAAAAAACACAAAGATACATGAAATAAGAGAAATAAAAATAAAGCAAGGGGCTTCAATCGATGGCTACCTGAAATAGTATTATCACTCTTAGTCCTCGACTTCTTGCTTCCAAAAGGATTTTTTCAAGAAGCTGCAACTTTCCACTTGCTTTAATTCCAATATTTAAGTGCTCTTCAACAGGAAGGCCTCTAGTGACAAAACTATGCAGTGACTGGTCCAGAAGATAAGGGTGGCCACAGCACTGTAAACATCAACCACATATGAAGCTTTCATTAAGCTTTCCTATTGACAATGCATTCAGAGCTATAGCATAATAAAAAGTTGAACAAGTGATATCATTAAAAGAACGTCTAACTAAAGGTTGACAACAAAAAATGTATGGTATATGAAGTTTCAGCTTATTTCAAATTATGTTTCTCATCATGTCTACCTTCCTTGTTGAGATAATAAGATCATGGAGAGCAGCAACATTGTCAGACTTTTGGCCTGAGCATAACAATGTTGAGTGTGAAAGCAGCATTGAACAATATTGTTCGAGCTGCAAACTGGAAAGCGGGGCAGGAACCCAATACTCTACAAACCTAGTGGACCTAAATGCAACATATTTTTCCAATTGTCTCTTCAAATCGGAAATGCTAGCGGAGAAGAAAGTCTCCACTGGAGGAACATCTAATCCATGATGTCCAGACTTAAGGAATGAAAGTAATTTGATAAAATCAGCTCGATCATCCTGATATTCATCAGAAAAAAAGTCAATACATGGAAAACATAGCTATTTTTTGGTAAATAAAGGAAAATATAAATATTGAACACTAGCAGTGTACCTTGATTAGTCCACTAACAAGAACGAGCTTCATCTCAGCTGCCAGAATCGAGATATTGTCCAAGTGTTTACAAATTTTGGGTCTCTGGCATTCATCAATTATTATCACTTCCCATTGAATGCAACTTAGTGCAACTAAGTCCTGCATATCACATTAAAACATGTTGAGTGAAAAAAGAAAGTAAGTAATTTTATCATTGAAACTTCTTGTAGAAAATGTAAAATGGAATAGTTTCTAGAAAGTCATTTAACATATGGAACCGGTAGATATAAGAATGTACCTCAATGATAACATCATAAGATACTAATAGTATTTGGAATAAGATGCTACCATCATCATTATAAAACTCTAATTCCCTGATGCTACTTTTTGCATTTTTGTCTCCTTTGTAAACTACAAGATTGACAGATGGTGCCAGATGTAAGAACTCTGTTTCCCACATAGAGAGGGAAGTAGAACCTGAGATGATGAGAAAAGGCCTCTCCACATTACAATGCAAAGATAATATGAACAGAATCACCTTCATAGCCCGCTCCTGAAAATGTAGTTTAACAATAAATCGGGCATTCTAGTAAGTGTTATCTGAATTATTAACCATAGCCATTTGAAACTCCACTTCATACATCTTAGACATTGGACTCTATAAAATGAATGCAATACATACAGCATGTCTTTTTTCTTGGCTTGATGCTTCATATTGATATTACAATTATCTGCAATTCTTTTTCTAATATAAACATGCACCAAAACAAGTAAAACCTACAACATTTGGTTGATTAATGAAGATATATGTTTCTGTCTGTCTCTCCCCTTCTCTTTTCATTCCTCCCTGTTCCTCTCTCTGAGTGTGAGTGTGTGGAATTTAATATTCATATAACATGCATATAATATCCTAGAAATCATGCATTATTGACTTTATCCAAAACTACAGAATAGATGTCCTCACAAGGATGAAAGCTAAGAAATGAAGTAACTATATAAGAATAGAAGTTGAGGAGAATACAGACCTGGTCAACATGATCGTCTACAATAAGAGCACTCTGACGTTTGTTCCAACACATGTGAAGCTTGTTCACATAACTTAAATACTGGTTATAAAACCCTGGTGAATCTCCACATGGCAAAACTGGTAATTCAGCAAAGGAAGCTTCTCTCCCCTAAAGGACCAAGTAAATTGTGTTATATAACACAATATATATCCAGAACGTGTTTCATACATGCTGTGAAGAGCTACTTTAACCCAACAAGAAGTCAAGAGGTTTTTCCTTTGTGTATCAAAAGTATTCATCTCATTCATGAGTCTAAACTTTTCCACCTTGACATGTTTTCGTTAAATAACTATTTATATGAAAATAAAATAAAATAAAGAGGGTGGGTTGGAGCAACATTAAGGTTGTTGTTTATTGACCATGAGGTCACAGGTTCAAATCCTGGAAATAGTCTCTCTGTTTGCAGGGTAAGGCTATGTACATCTACTCTCCCTAAACCCCACTAAGTTGGAGCCTCGTGCATTGGGCCGCCCTTCTTATATGAAAATAAAATAAACATCTAGTACCAGGAGGCAACAATTTCAGACAAGTGACGATTACTTTCTGCTACAATTTATATTGCCAAACCTGCCATTGACCATGGATATGGTTGCTTACAAAAGAACCCTCATAATTATATTGCTCACGTTGTAACCAATCTTTATAATATTTACCCCAAAAAAAAGAAATGACCAAAGCTAAAGAAATCAAATCATAAAAATAATCCAAAACAAAGAAATTTCCACATTTCATTCAAAAGTCAAAAGTTATGAGATATCATTTAATTTAACCTACAAATGCATCTCGGGAGTTAACAAAACCTTCAGCTGAATGCATTCAGGAAAACAAGTTCAGATTGAATCAAGTTACTTCATCAAGAATTAAAAGACATTCTCTTTCCCCACAACTGCAGGAGACTAATCTCACATTCTGTTTTCCCACAACTTCTGGAGACTAATCTCTTTCAAGGTGTAGGGATCACAAAAGTGGATTTTGCCTCAACCCACAAAATCTTTTCATAGACCTGGTAGCAATCGAACCCCTGACATCATTTGTAAGGAACCAAACTATCCACCAACTGTGTTGGGCCTAATTGGTGTGTTTTCTTTCTTTTCTTAGGGATGTAATAAAAGTTGCAGTAAGTTCATGTAACATCTTTAAAACGGTCTTTGAATAAACTTGAACTTAAAACTTAAAAAGCTTTAAAAATTAAGAGAAGGTTACAGTGCAATTAGCAAGCATATTAAATTATTGATATTTAGTTAAATCAAAAGTGACACCTTATTCGTTTCAAAAGGTTTTGACAGTCTGTTTGCTATCATTCGACGACATTCGTACTCTTGTGTGAGTTTCATGCCTTCAGACGATGTCATAAACGAAGCATTATCTAACTCCCATGAAACGTTATCATAACCAAGACCGGTCCATTTTACAAGCCATTGATAACGGCAGTCATCCTCCCCATTTAAATGTTCATCATTTCGCTTTGGCAATATAAATTTCCTTTTTAGCAGCAAGCGGTAAGGTATACTCCACTCTCTTGTGCACCTGATAACCTGGTAATTTGGCATTTGAAGTAGAAGTTGTTTCATAGACACTTCCAAAGAAAGTAATAATCAATAAACCAGAAACCATTGACTATCCTTTCTAAGAGTATGAAGAATAAAGCGTAACTGAACCTGGGGTTTCTTCTTAAACTTTGCCAAAAGCTTTGGAGCTTCAAGAAGCATCCGTGTTTCTGGAATCCAGCAGTTGTGAGCATGAGCAAGGCCCTGATACTTGACAAAGTACTCCCTTTGCACCACTAGCAACAAGTTACTAACTTATTATAACCAACTAACAAACCAATTATCCAATGTATATTTCATGAACAACTAAGGCAGGTGAAACAAAATAACAAAATCAGGGGGGGGATGAGACAAATTTTATTGACCAGACCTTTATCTTCTGAAACCACTTCTCTAGAATCCAAGACGGATTCTACCCCTTCAGAGACAGAATGCACACCAAGCTCTACCATTTTCTTAACACACCAGATACAGTACCAAAACATTGCAGCAGTATATTTGAGAGGAGGATCCAAACAAGAGGAATGGTACCTCCTTCGACATCCTTTTCCACAGCAGCGCCTAAATAACAGTTCCACGTCATCATTAAACAAATGCAAATAACAACAAATACATAATGCCCCAGTTTTTTTGGATTATAATTCCTCAGTCAACTTTAAACAACTTTATTTTCATTATGTTCTTGCCAAACCTTCCAATTGGATACTTCATGCTGAAATAGATCCTTCATTAAAAAAACCTCAATTACTATAAACTGTAACTGACAAGTCTGTGTTAAGTCTGTGTTAGGTTTCTCTCCAACCAAATTCATCATAGAACCACAAAGTAGCACAATGCTACTACAAAAGTTTCTCATCCTGTTCTTGATGTTGAAGTATATCCTTTACAGAAACCATTCAGTTACTATAAACTGTAACTGACAAGTCTGTGTTAGGATCTAATTGACAGCTATAGAACTTAAGTCCCACGTCAGAAATGAATATATGATTCTGGTATAAGGTTTATGGCCCGTTTCACATGTCGTATAAGGCATGATAGTATCAGTTAATGCAATACATTATGAGCATATACATTGTTTGGTGTGACCAATGTATTGTGTAAGCTTATACGTCACACACCTTTATTAGCAAGTAATTCATGTTGACCAGAATTTCTAAAACATAATCAAAACCCCAAACATAAATGAAACATATTACCCACAGTCATTGTCAAAGGTATAAGATAGCATTACATACTACCCAAACATCCAATAAGATTAAGGAAATGACAAGGAATTGTGGTTAACATACAACACATTTCAAAGTCAAAAGTATCGACAAGTTTAGAGCACATACAAGCATGTGGTCATCACATATAAAAGGAAGCGGTGAATGTGAAAGGACTATATCAAGTGAAATTTGATATATATATATATATATATATATATATATATAATTACGATACAACTACATCACCAAAGCGGCTTGTAAAAGGGAACAATTTTGTACAAAATTGAAAATGAAAAATTGTGTTCTCTCAAGCACGCCCTAAGTCTTGGGTTGACCAGTTTGTGCTATTGTAATCATGATTTCAATGTAAAGAATAAGGCACAGCATAAGTCAGTAAGTCACAGATAAAAAAGAAGGAAATGAATTTCTATTCTATGTAGCAAAACTTTTTATAAAAGAGGACCATGGGAAGGACAAAAAACCCATTCACAAACAAAAAGATGAAATCCAGGAACTCACAAGAGTGTTCCACCATGCAAACAATTGTAACATACAACTTGTCCATCATCTTTCATATGACAATCTGCTTGTGTATTATCTTTATATTCTTCTGTCAATTCCTCGGTACACCAAAAATTGGAATGTCCTCCACCCTAGATTAATGCATAACAAAAGCTCAAATCAAAACAACCACTTACAATTAGATGAACAACTTAACACATTGCTAGTGTTTGGTAGAAGCATTAGAACGGGAGGGAGCATAATGTTCTGTTCCCTCTTTGGTGCGTTTCAATAATAGAACAAAAGTTAAGATGGGTGCACCAAAGAGAACAAAACCACTTTATTGATGTCTTGTCCCATTCAATTCCATTCAGCACCTTTTTTTTTCTATTTGCCAGCCAAATGCTACCATTGTATATCATCCGATGAATATTTTTACATTTAGGTACAAATTTAAAAGAAGCAATGACATATTAAGATAGTAGGCAACATTAGAAGAAGTAATCTCTGAGCTTTTTCAAAAAAAAAAGATAAGTGGGATCACAAAACCTACATCTTCTGTAACAAGAGTCTCAACTTTCATGTCACAGACAACAGTCTCGTTCCCCAGGGGATTAGCTTTTTATATGCTTGATCACGAACCACCTGAAGTATGAAAGGGGGGAAAAGTCTGTTGTAAGAAAAGAAGTATCGAACATTGAAAATGAAATTCAAAGATTTAACCATATTCTTTGGAATTCATTTCTCTGGAGAGAGAGAGAACAATCCATTTGCATAACCAACATAATACAATAGATTAATAAAAACCATTTGCAAATTTTTGTGAGCTCATCATGAAAATAGCCAAATAGGTATTGTGAACTGCCGCATATGATGGAGTCGTAACATCTCGGTTACGATAGCTGCCATAACTGCATCATGCCATGATTGTGGACCACATTGACCCACATCAGCTTGCAAGACTGCAACACAACCGCGACTACGACGCAACTGTGATTTAAAACCCTATAGCTAATCAAACCTGAACAAGCTGTTTGGAATAAGCTTACACAAAAGTTAATCTTATTAATTTATTTAAGTAGTAAAAAAGAAATCATGGACACTCTCATTTGCTTTTTATATAACAGAGACTTCGGGTTTCAACAATAAAAGTGAACAAAAAGCTGAGTATACTAGGAGTGAGTATAATGGTGGTACCTCTTACTAACTTAGTAGGAAGTTGGGAGTGAATTGTGGGTGAAGCAAAGAGAACAAGAATGAAGAGAAAACCTCAAGGTTGTTTGTTTAAAGACTTCACTAGTAATAAAAATAATAATGAGAATGCAAATGAAGGAACAAACTACTGAAAATCACTTGCTAATTGTGGTAAGCTCATAGTGAAAATAAAAGGTTTTAAATTGGGACCGCATTGTGATGCGGATACAACATTTCAGTTGTGATAGCTCTTACAACTGCATCAGGCTGTGATCATCAGATAACGCCATTGTTTGGTATAGATTGTTTTTCATGATTTTGGGTTTATAATTTTTTTCAAACTAAGCTTGTTTATAATTCATACAAAAACTTCTAAACGAAGAAAAAGAAAAAACAATTTCTCGGTTGGTGTCTTCAGTTTATAATATCACAAATTATAATCATTCATAATCTAAAAACACAATTTATATCAAACAGACATTGCATATTCTCATTTTCGAGCATGCACAACTGTTTTTTCCTCGAAAATAATATGAGCCATACACTCTATAGTCTATACATTAACACAAACTTGTTACTATTACTAATTGTTGGGAAGTAAGTCATGGATCGCATGCTTGGACTACTCCTCTTATTGTCAATTGTTTTTGAAATAAAACTTAACATTGTATCACAGGTTGACCTAGTCATGATGTTGAGCCTACCCGCAATTGTCAAGTCATGCAAACTTCACACTCCAGTTATAAAGTCATGGGCGGGGTTGTGTTAAGATGTCTCACATCGGATGAGAATAGAGTCATATTGTTGCTTATAAGGCTAAGTCATCCACACCCCTAAAGCTAACTTTTTGGGTTCGGTTAGGCCTAGGCCTAGTCAATTTAAGAGACTAGAGTCATACTCTAACTTCTCTCCGATTCTTATAAAAGTCAAAAGATGTCCTCTCATGGGTCATAGGTCATAGCTCTCTCAGAGGCTTATGTGGATGGACATGTTGGAACTAAGTCTCGTATTGTCTATGTCATTCTCTATTCCCCTGGTATAGTTTAAATACCTGTTGAGTTATTCCTATCATGCCAATTAATTTTGATATAAAACTTTTAACCTAGTATCATAGCTCGAGCTCAACTTCGATTGTCACGGGCAACCCACATTGTTTGCCTCACTCTTAAGGCATGATTTAAATTCATGTTGTCCTACTCCTCCTAGTTTTTAGATGGAACCTTAATTGAAAATTAAGAATCTTCATTTTTATACATAATAATAGAACTTAGATTTTCTACATAATAGAAATTTACAGTATAAATGATATAGTGATTTGAAGAGTAAGACAAAAGTGAAAACCCTATGAAGAGAATATTTATGTTACTACGAAGGTATCCTTATCAGAACTAATCCATTTCAGGGTGTGTGGTTGTTCCTTCCAACAAGTATCACACTCAGTAATCAAATATTTGACCTTTTGGTCATCCTGAGATCTACCGTGGCCTTATAATTACACCACTGCACCAACGCCTTGTTGGTAAACCCTATGATAGAAAATAAAGGAAAAAGAGTAAAATTGATGTTACATAATATTGCAGTATTTATTTCTCACCGTGGTGATGATTGATAAAACGATGGGTACACCCAATTCACTGCCACTGTAACCTTCTTCTTCTTCCAATGAGTATAAGAAATGAAAAGACAAAACAAAAAAGGATGCTTTGTTAAGAGGAAAGAGTAAAGGTTGCAATTATAGTATTACATCATTTTATTACATGTTTTCTTGTCAGTGTTATTACATGACTTTAAAATCCTTGCACTAACCTTGTAATAGGGTTAAAAAAATTATATTGTTAGCACAACATCTATTATTGATTTGTAAATTTTTCCATTAACCATATAAAGTTTACTGATGTAAAAACATTTATATTGTCAAGATATATATATTAAATAGAGTTTAAATGCTGGATTAACTTAAATATACGAAATTACGGTAATAGTAATAATAAAATGATGAAGGAGGAGGAGGGCAATAATATGTAGCCACGTACCTTGATGGGACCACAAAATAGAGGTTAGTGGAATAAAATACTATTACCTATGCTTACTTTTTTAGATTGAAAAAGGACCACCAATATTTTTTTGGGTGATTGACAAAATAGTGGTTGTTTTTAAGGTTGTTCTTTATGGGAAAAATGAAGAGAGAGATAAATGTTGTGGAAAAAATTAGATGTTTTCGGATCCAAATAACAATAAAAATGAGGAGGTTTGACATTATGGAAAAAATATATGTTGTTCTTATTTTATGATGAGTTGTAATAAATTATAAAATAATATGTGAAACTAAATAAGAAAATGTTATTTGTCAAGATTGTTCTTATGTTTATCTTCCCCTTTTCATCCAAACCCTTTTAAGCTTCATTACTCACAACAACAACAAAAATCCTAACAAACCATTTCAAAAATGCATATTATTTTTCTATAATTTAACAAACATCAATTTGAAATATATTTATAACATTTAATTTTATTAAATTCTAAAAATATTAATGTATTTTATTTCCGTTTTATTGATATCTTTTAATGTGTTTATCAAACTTTCAACTATTGAAATTATTAAACACAATTTTAGTCCACCAATATCTTACTAAATTAAATTCCAATACCCAATGTTTGGATTCCAAGTCTTAGAAATGTGTATGTCAACTCATTTTTTGGTTTAATTATATTTAGATATCTGATTCAATCTAATCTAAAAATTATATTTATATTTTTTTTAAAATAATAAGTTTAATATACTTTTTAAAGTTTTGAATTCACAAAAAATATATCTTATTTTGAAACAACAAGTTTAAGGTATGTTTAAAGTGTTAAATTCACAAAAACTCAATAAATATACTTCAGGTAGCAAATGGCATACACACAAATAAGAAGATATTGGTCTAATATTCAATTTTTTAAATATACTTTTAAAATAAGAAGATAATAAGGATAAAATAAGAAAATAATATTATATGGTTTTTTGGTGGAAATAAAAAGATATTAAGGGCCAAATAGGAAAACACAAATTACACCATGATGGGTGGTTATTTTGTGTTTTCCCTTTATTAATAGTATAGATAAGACTAACTCAATTCAGAACTGAAATAATTTCCGTTTTGTATATATCTACTTGATATCAGTTTGGTCTAAATGAGTAAGTTTCTAAAATTAGAACAAAAACTAAACAAAATCAATATATTTCTACAAAAAAATAATCCAATATCATCAAAACGAAGTCACTTTTTGGATTGAATTTCAATTTCTTTTTTGGATCGATTTGCATTCCTCTAAATAGGATGACACAATATGAAAATTATGTAAGACTTTAATAATTATTATTAGCCTAAAGTTGTTTACACCGTTAATATTGATTAATAATCCTCGTTTTTATTTAAAAGTTAATGATTACTAACGTATAAATAGTTGACCATAGACAATTTAATTTTTACAATATTGGATCAAAAACTATTCTCTTAATTTTTATATAACGTGATGAATAGACATATTTGGAGAAAAATATTTTTATCGATTAACATGACTTATGATAGAGTATCTATGGTAGGTGGTTCTGGTTTAAACTGCAAAATCGGCGGAACCAAACCAAACCACAAAATGTGGTTCAGTTATTTTTTAAGGAACCGTTTATATTGTTCAGTTTATGCCTATGAAAATTCAGGAACCGTTAAAACTGAAATTGTAGCTTGAATTATCAAATTTGTGTGAATTATAATGTTATATATATTATTACTAAATTATTATGTTAGTGTTTTATATTTTATTATTTACTAAATTGTTTTTCAGTGTTTTGATGATTTGAAACATATTTTTTAATTTTTATGGTATTGAATTGGAAGCTAACAAATACCATAATGTTATATATGTATTGTAATTATATATGTTAATGATTGTGCATTGAATTGTAGCATAATTATTATATATTTTACTAAATTGTTTTGTATGTTATTAACCGTGACTTGTATTGTTATATATACTACTAATAGATATATGTTATAGTTGTTAATTGTATTATTATATATGTGATCATTCACTTTTTTTCAAAAGTTACATAATTGTTATATATGTTATTAACAAACAATTATGAATTTCAATTTTTTTACTCACTTATATATCATTTATATTTTTATAATAATATTAGTGTTTTCGGACAAACAATATCTCTTATAATATATTTTCAACTTTCAAATAATTCAAGATTTAAAAAAAAAATAGGAAAAACTGTGAAACCGAACCATTCAAGAGCGGTTCAGTTCAGTTCATGTAATTAAATTTGTGGTTAATTGAGCTGAGCCAAACCATATATTTGTGTCCGGTTCAATAATTAAAATGCACAAAAAAATAAACCAAACTTTTACACTCCTATATACAATTTATGTGTTAGTAAAATATAATTCTGGTTAAGATTATAAAATTAAACGAAGCTTCTATAGATAGGTACTTGACTTAAGCGATATTTTATTCTTGATGATTAAGATTATAGAAAAAATATATATAGTGATAATATAAAAGTTTTATAATCATTATTAAATATTTAAAAGACTAATATAAATGAATGATAAATTGAATATTTATTATGTATTTTATGCTGACAGTAAATAAATGTCACACTCTTAACATTAACATTTGTAGAGGGAAACGCGTTATAATAACTAGCATGTTAACAATAACTGTTATGTCTGTTAACTCGTTTTTCTATAGTTTTTAACATATAATTTGTATATTATAAATGACAAATATAGTATTTTGTGTTAAATATTATATTTGATTAATGTAATGTTCAACTTTTTAAATAAGAATAAAATAAGAAGATAATGTTATATGACTTTTGTAAAATATAAAAAGATAATAATAGCAATATGAAATCACAAATTACACGATGAACCAACGGACTTTGGTTCAAGTGGTACATGTTTGATTCCCTTTAAGCAAGAACCCGGGTTCGAGTCTTGTGGATGGAAAAAATGCCCGTTGGGAGAGTTAGCCCCACTTACCTGTGAATGTGTCCGGCTCGAACATGATTGCCTCCAGTGCGAGGATACATGTGGGAACCAAAGAAAAATTACACCATGAGCTATTTTGAGTTTTTCGGTAATTTTCCTTGTAAGTTGTAAAGCCTTATTATCCATGACCTGACATTCTCTTTCACTAAGACCGTCCAATTCACACTCCTCCACTCGCGCGTGAAACCAAACACAAGACCATAACAAAGAACACATTAAAATCACAAAATAAAAAATAAAAATAAAAAAACCACAAAATCTCAGAACCACCACCGCGATGAGCGATAACCACCCTCGGCTTCAGAATCTGCGTTCCACGTCACAACTTCTTCGAGAAGCTTCTTCTTCCTTCTCTTCTAACATCATCACATTCCTCTTTCTCTCTCTTCTGATTCTCTCTTTTCGAACCCTAGTTGAAAATGGGACCCACCAACTCACCTCCTTCATCGACCGTGATCCTTCGATCAAGGCCCTTCTCTCTCGAGTTGACCTCGCCGGAGCTTCCAATAGCCACCGCCGGAGTGATCTCTCTCTTCACCGTCGGCGGCGGCCGCTTCTTCACCTTACACGCGTCGGAACCCTAGACGATGATTTTTTCTCCGGCGACGAAGATGATGCGCGGAGTTTGTTCGGGTCAAATTCGAAACCGATGGTTAATGGAAGCTTCGTGGCTTTCGGTCCCTTCAATCATGAATCGGGTTTCTCTGATCTCGTAGTTGATGATGGAATTAGGGTTTCTGAAATTGTTCGTTCTGGAGTTGGGTTCAAGGAGAATAAAGCGTTATCGTTCACTGAAGAAGATGGGGATAGAGAGAATAGCAATGATGATGGGATAAAAAACAAAATTGATGAGGATTTGAAGGAGAAAGAGAAAATTGGGGATTTAGGAAATGGTAAGCGGGAAATTGAAAAAGGTGCTGACTTTCAATTATTGGTGAAGGGAATTGAAATGGGTCGTAGAGATGCTGCAACTTTATTTATTCTTGTGAGTTCTTTATCAGTGGCGTATGGATGGGTGATTCTGGTTTTTCTGGTTACGTATTCATGGGTATTAGGTGTTGTTTTCGTTGCTGTTGTTAATGATCTTTTAGGGAGGTTTAGTTCTGTCACTGGTTTGGTTTGGGATGGTTCAAGATTAGGTCTTAAGAGGCTTTCAGGGTTTATTCTTATGAAATGGGCTGTTAGGGATGCATCTATTCAACTGATTGGATTGTGGTATTTCGGTGAAATTGAGGACCAGTACTCGTTTTTGAAGCTCTTTGTTAGGTTGAAATTGATGCCGTTTTCGGTTATATCACCATGGGTGAGAGGATTTGAGGAGATTCCGGGGTTTTTGTTTACTTGGGCTTTTGTTGATAACTTTGTGGCTTTTATATTTTCTGTCAATGCTTGGGTTGCCATTATTGACTCTAGGAAGAGTGGCAGGGAGATTTTGAAGGAAGGTTGTTACTTAATATCTATGATGTTTAACCAAGCTTTACAGATAAAATGCTTGGAAAGTGTAGTTTGTGGATCACTTATGAGATGGATTTTAGGCCGTATTTGTGGGAGGTCTTTTGCCAAGATGTTTCAGTCGACGATGGAGGTTTACTTCATGGTTGTTTGGCTCATGTTTTACTTCGCGGCCAGGTGTAGGGATGCAAATCTACAGGGTAGAAGGTTTGGGCTGCAAGAATTGGAGGGGTTGATTGAAGAAGGTCCTCGATAATAATATGTGGTGGTGATTTGATGACAGAATATATTAGACAGATGATATTAGAAGCAATGTTTTGCTGGCTTGTGTCTCCCACTTTTTGCAGTCCCTGCTGACAATTCCCGCCATTCTATAGTTTTGTCACCAACAAAGTGTTGAATGTACTTTACTAGAAGGCCAATATACTTGTGTATATTTTGAATGACGATACTTCATCTGTATATTATTCATGGAATCATTCAAATAGTCCATGCAATATATGTTGGGGTTTGACGCCTAATGGTGAGTCAGAAATTACAGTGTTTGAGAAATCAAGAATGGTAATCACACGGGGTGTTCGTTTATCTTGTGTTTTGTTCTATTTTAATTTTTTGGACAATTTATGTCTTTAGTTGGATATCATCTACCTAAACAAGGAAAAACACATTAATCTGCAAGAACAGGGAAAGTCATTATTCTGACTAAGCATTTTTTAGTACCCCTTTATAAAGTCTCAATAAAGGTTGTTTAGGATAAACTAACTTATGTTTGTTTTGCATGATTCCTGACCTTATTTGCTTGCCCCCCTTTGCTAGATACAAGCCATTATATTCTGTGTAAACTTATCTTGTAGAGATTTCATAATACTCATTTTGCGTCATGAAGTTGATTCAGCAAGGTTTAAACAAAAAGAAAGTTTTAGTCTGGTTAGAAAGTTCGGGCTATCCACATCAGAGGCAAGAGGGGCATTCCAACTAATGAAATTAATTGTTGATGAGCTTTTTGTTTAGTTCTGTTAGACTGATGTTTATCAGTCAGATAGTTTTTGATATTTTCTATTTGGTGGCTGATACACATGTTATGAAGATCTGTTATCTTCTTGATTTTTTAACCTCCCCCCTTTTACTAGCATAGAGGAATGCATATGTTTTGATACATAGTTGTGTTTGCTGAAAGATGATCAACTAAAGGAGCTTAATGATAGTAGCTAGTGTGCAGAGCATCTTGATTGCAATTGAATGAATGCGACTCTTCTTTGGTGGTTGTCTGTCAAATGATTCCAGTTTCAGGAAGAGACATAAGGGTGAGGGTAATACTTTAGGATGGTTAGTAGCTTTTGAGTCAATGAAATGCATAACCAAATTGGAGATGTATGAGTTTGCCCGCTTCAGTTTAACCTTCTTCTAAGGGCGATTTCCACAGAGCAGCATGTCAAGGGTTATGTTATTGCCTTATGGACAATCTTGTGAAACTAAAATTTTGTTAATGGTACCCTTCTCCTTTTGTTCATGACAACCCTGTTAATAAAAATTCAGGTTAGTTTTGCATGCATCTGCAGGAAAAATATGTATTAGCAGCATCATTTGGATTATCTGGTCTTTTATGGTTTCGTTTATTAGCTTATGAGTTATAATGGTTCTCTGATTGTAGTTTATTTTCAGTGTGTTTGGCAAGTCTGTCACATAATTTATAAGCTAGTCAAGTAGCTTATTTGACAAATAGAAGCTACATAGCGGTTTTTGGTAAAAGAGCTTATTCAATTAAGCTACTAGTTTATAAGTTCATACTTAGTAAGTTAGTAGAGGTAACTTACAACTTATAAGTTAGGGACTTACATTATTTTACACATTAGCTAATCTTACCAAAGAGTTTTAATTTAGCCTATCAACTTTCAGCTCCTAGCTAACAAGCTTTTGTCTAGCTTATGAGTTCTCAGCTAGCTTATGAACTAGTTGTGTAAGACAGAGCTTTCCTCTAGCCAAAGGACAGGTTAGGTTACTTATGGAACAGTGGTTGTTTTTTTTTGTAATTCCAAGAGTATCTCCTTACCTTATGATAAAGAACTAATCCCTTTCAGGATTCGTAACTGCCTATCCTAACAAGTGTTGCTCTTAGGAATTAATTGAACAGTGATTGTCATGATTGTTTGAGAAAAGTAGCATGATCCTGAATGAATTGATTTACATTGGATAGAAGATGCTACCAATTAGATGCAAAAACCAATGGTTAAAAATCCTAAGCTCCAACCCTCCAAGGGAACCTTATAAATTATAAAACCCTTAATTTGTAACAGCAGGATAACTTGGACTTCAAAAAAGAATGGAGGGGGATATGACAACTACATTGTTAGACAAAAGAGAAAAGGTTGAATTTTTCTTCCTCCATTAGTCAGGTGTGGATTGAAATTTAAAACCATGTTCAGTCCACCACAAGCATTGATGAACCTCAAATAGTGAATTTTATATCAAAGATCTTGAACATAAGGGATAGAGGGTTCTCAGTTCTCATTTTATATCAAACCTCTACTTTTCATTAACTAGTAAAAACAGAATTATAGTTACTGAAGCAGAGTCTAAAAGTTCTTTTCAGGTTACATAGTTGTTGATAAGTCAATAAAGCTCCATGCACTGAAGTTCTTGTTTTGGCTACAGCTATTGCAACCATAGTTTATCCTTCAACTCCTTTATCTCCAACAGATTCACCATTAGGCGTCAAGCCCCGAATCTTAACATCATAATGAACTTCTTCAACTTTTCTCAGGTCATACTTCATGCCTGCCAATGGCAGAAAGATACCATCCAAGCAGATAGTCAGTGAATGAATACAAATCCTTTCTGAAAACAGAATGTATGCAAACTGTTCTAATGAAAATTTAAAGGTAGATGCCAAAGAAATAAATTGCATATATACTTCACTCTTCTTTGCTAGAATAGTGTAGGTAGATGCCAAGAAATAAATTGCATATATTTCTTAGAAAATTGAGAATGCGATGATTGGCATCATTATCTGATGACAATAACACAGTGACAATAGGAAGAGAAAGAATATACAGGACAAGGTACAAGTAATAGCATACCATCAAACTTTTTCCGCAGAAAATCGTTTCGAAGATTAAGCAAGCGAAATGCAGCATGGAGATCTGTTAAAAACTTTAAGACCTTCCTTGGACAATCATAGTCCCCAGCTGTTACTTGATTTACCACATACCTTGGCTGCAAAGTCAAATATATTGCAAAATAGTGCACAACAATCATAATTTGTATTCCATAAACATGACAAATAATTTGATAACCTGTTGTGTCTGTGTTGAGTGTAGTGATATTCTCCATTTTGTATAGGTAAAAGAGTTCTTACCAATTCATTAGACATAAAACAAACACCTGCATCACAAAAATGTATCTTTATCAGTATGTTGTAGGAAAACTGAGAAATCTTTAATTGGCCACATGATCTCTGTGGTTTACAAAAGCTAGACCTCTTGGCCGAAATCAAAAGGTGGAGATGATGTTATAGGATTATTTTTTAACTTCATAAAATAAAAAAGTACAAAGATCAAGAACATGGGTTATAAACATATGATCATTATTATGTATAAATTACGTTGGGTTAACATGTAAAGTATAACATTTGGTTATCATGTTCTTGTGAAGTGAATCACAAGTTTGCAACTAATGATCATTACACAGGAACAAACAATTAATGCAAGTAATACTTAGAGAACTCACCTATTAGGTAGTCTTCAACATCTAGACCAAACTCTGAATTATTCACTACAAAGTTGTCAACAAGAAAGAACTCTTAAATCTCATAATGACTGGAATCAGTGTACAGTACAAAGTTAAAAAACATGAAACGTTATGCACTATGATGATTATATAGAAGAAAAACATAAAAGAATGACATAACTATGAACTATAGGATGTGTGCTAAATTAAGACAAGCTATGAATTTATAGATACCATTCATCTTAGTGTCCAAGAGATGAAATGTAAGAATGCATTGAAAAAGATTAAAAAAATTAGCTGTCCAAAAACTATTGTTCTAAATTCTAATGGAGCTCAACATCAGGCTAAACATGAAACTCAATCAACATTGCATGCAGCAGCTTTTTTCCAAAAGACCACAGTTTGAACCCTACATTTCCCTGCTGCTTAGAAAAACTTAGGACTTCACAATGTATTCAAGTAGTAATGACTTCAACATGCACATGCCAACCAGCCTAAAGAAAAGAAAAATCATCAAATATTTTTTGACAGGTCAATAAGCAACACAAAAAGAGTTTCAATACATACACCCAAGTTTGTCCTCAGCCTCTTTGTGCTCGAGAAGGTTTCCGGTTTCAAGCCAGTGCATAAACGTAAGCAGCGAAACTACAGACTGTGTCTCACTCTTCCAATCACCATGGTACCTATATTACATGGAGTGTAACTTAAAGACCACAAGAAAAATATCAAAATGGGAGACAAATATCACAGAAGTTCCTTTAAAATTCTATTTCTTGGGTAAATGAAATTGCTCTAAACTTGAACCACCTATAGTATTGACCAGAGCAACCTCCAAGAATTTGAGCAAGCTGCTTGTACTTCTCCTTTAGCACATCAATCTGAGACTTAGCCTTCTCTAAAAGCTCTATTGAAATGGTAAAAAAACACACATTTGTATGAGATAGTAAAAAAACAATAGCCAAAAAAACAAACTATAAAAAACAGCATCCACTAACCCTTCCAAATTCATCCCACATTGAATTTCTGGCTGTCTCAAAAAAATCCCAAGAAAATTCATAAAGGCAAACAGAAAGTTGGCAACGTCAATATGCTGCAGACTAAGTCGGGTCTCATCCGGTCTAGGGTCAGGTTTGAGTTCAAAAATTAGACTCAAACAATATTTAGGACCGAGTAAGGGCCAAGCATAACCCGACTCGACCCATGGTCAGTCACTCATCATGTTTGTATGTGTGTCTCTATTCAAATATGTACAAACTACAAAGTAATGACACTGTTTTGGTCAAAAGTATCATTAATTATATATTTTTTATCATATACATAACAATGTATATACATGAGAAGATTTTATCTAAAATGAGTTATATTTAATTGGGTCTAAGTTCGGGTTTAAAGATGGACTCAATTGATATTTAGGGTGGGGTTAGCTTCGAGCCTAGGTCCGGGTTTAGAAAATGACCCGACCAAACATTTAGAGGTGTGTAAGGGCACCCATGCTCACCCTACAACATACAATAAAATTATGTACACTACATCACAAAATACAATTCTACTAAGGGTCCCTTTATTTAAGCTTTTTAAACAAAAAAGGGGTTATTATTTTGTTAACACTTAACAGAAGTAATTATCACTTTATGGTTAGACTTTTACAAAGAAATAAGCTAAATTTCGGCATTTTCTGAGAAGCTATATTCTTCAGCTTCACAAAAAATCACTTTTTTCCAAAACCACTTCTGTAGAATCACATTTTAAGCAAAAAAACACACAGCATAAACTTGCTAAAAAACACTTCTGCAATAATACCTTTCCCCAAAATTGCTTTTATAAAAGCACTTATTTTTTAAGGTTAAACAAGCTTGCCCTAAATTTGACATCTTTCAATTCAACTTCGAAACCTTGAAACACAAACCCATTTACCCAAAATGGGGCAAAAACACAAATACATAAAAATGGAAGGGTTAACAAAAAAAGCACAGTGCTTTAGTACCATTAACGGAGCGAGATTGATGAACGAGAAGAAGCGTAGCATACATAACCCTAGTTGTTGATTCAATCTCCGAAACCACGCTTCGAATTCGCTCTCTCAAGGTTCCAGATTCTTCTAGCTCAGTTCTGAAGGTCTCGAACTGTTTCTCGAGCGAATAGGAAGATAGAGGGTTGTCGCCATTTGCCATTGACAACGAGGAGAATGAAGAAACGGGGTGTGAATGACGAAACGTTTCGAATTTGAGATATGGTAGCGAAACGAGAATGAAGGGGTTTAAGGAGAAGCGTAATAAGGTGAAGGTGTGGTTCGCGTTTCGAAACGCTGGTTTTATATATTGCATGCTTTTAATTTTATTGCGGAAAAAACAAAAAAGTATTTTATATCCCAAATGTGTAAATAAAATTAAGATACATTTAACTTAAGGTATATATGAGTATGTAATTTTGTTGATTTTTTTTGGTACAATATAATTTTACTGAATGTATTCATAATAAGTGGATTTGAAATAAATTTTGATACTGTCTTAATTTATTGAAGTTATAACCAAATATACATTACCAACAAGATATTAGTCTAGTAGTGTAAGATTTTGTTAAATTTCGGGATGACCAAAATGTGAAGAGATCGATTCCTGGGAGCGATATTTGTTGGAAGAAGCAGTCACGCACCAAAAAAAGATTAATTCCTTAGTTAAAATGGTGATAAATATTTTTGATAGTACAGAAAATATACAAAGGTACATTATGTAAAAAAGTATATCCACACACTCATTTTTTTTGTAAAACGTGTAAAAATTGTAAGCTCTAACGGTATATGAATTTTGTATACCGTTATTATATTATGTACTATTCATATTTAATGATTATTGAGCATTATAAATAGATGGTTTCATATATATATATAT
>NC_032013.1:24510672-24899287 GCF_001865875.1 Lupinus angustifolius | reverse complement strand
TATATATATATATATATATTACACTCTTTCTTGAATCCATGTCCTAGAAGTCCTATTTGCACAAAATGTCCCTGCTGTTTCTGTTTTGCCATATTCTATGATTTCTCAAATGATATAATAGTAATTATTTTGCAGAGACAACAAAATATAATAGTATTTCAAAATATGCAGTATGATGCATATACCATATTCATTTGGAAAAATATTGTACCTATAAAGACTATAACCTTTGCATAATCTGTTGCAAAATAGTATCTGATATTTACATTAAAAAGAATATTTGTGAACCGGATCTTTTATCCCTAAATGTTTCTGTCCCTATGTCTCAACCCAATCAAATACCATTAAATAACATAAATCAATTATTTTTTTGATTTTTTGATTTTTCTTTTTAAGTATGTGTCAACTTTTAATCAGCTTGAAAAATGGGACAGATGATTTCTCTTCATATAAACTTGGAACAAGAATTACATGTCCCCAAAAATTTATCTCTCTATGTCCCAAGTCAATCACATTACAACAAGTAATCAAAAAATTTTGTTTTCTATTTTTATGTTTTTTTTCCTTAAATTGTTAGGAATTTTTTATAAAAATCGTACATAATGAGACACCAAATCTTGAAACAAGTAATCTCCATTCATAAACTTGACTATGTGGAATGGTGGATTGAATCCTGCATGATATATATAACACCTATTGTACTTGGTTTAATACAATTTTTCTTTACCGAGAAAAAAGGGCAGTATAAAGAAATGTAAATTATTTCTTTTGAGATATGACTAGACAAAAGAATGCGACAATTCGAGCAAGTATACCATATAAAATCAGGATAATGAGACAAATAGGCCAATCACTAACATCATAACCGGTACTCATCAATGAACCACAACGAGTTATGAGCCATACACCAGTGTACCTGACAAAAACATCACTTTAATAACCAATTTCTTAACATGAGAAATGCATAGTGATTTAACTCGTAGGATCGGTAGATCTTACGAGTTTTTAAGAGCTAGCGAGTCTTGTGCCCACTCTAAATGCAATCTCACAACTGGCGGCGAGATCGCCGAGGAAGATTGTATGATCGTAAAATACATATGCATGCATGCATGATTACTTCAGTACTCCATCAAAAGAAAGGGGAATAGAACAAAACCTTTCAGCATTTGCAATGATAAATGCCTCCAAAGCCCATTTTGGATAGCACAATTTTACTAGGATCTTCATAAATGGAGTATCTCTATTCTGACTTGCAATGAGAGTCATAACAACAGGAACAAGCACTGACCACTACAAGTGAAAGATAAAGCAAACAAAATAAGGTGCAAGTTATTATCAGCAACACCATATAAGAAAATGAAGATAACATCACTTTTCCTATAACTTGTGCTAGAGATTGTGATTGGTGAAAAACTCAAATTTAAATTATAATCTGCTTTGTAGTGTTATCACAAGTTAATAGATCTTAGATCAATCACAATCTTTGGCACTGATAGAGTCACAAATTGCACTATAAGTGGTGTTAGAACAAGTTTCACTACAATCTTTGGCACTGAGTTCATTGATATGATCCATACCAGTTGTGCAGGACCAGGCTCAAAATAAATGGCTAATGCATAAGCCATGCCAGTCACACAGTACACTAGACAAAGCAAAACTGCGTAGTTACTGCCGAAGCTTGATCTCGGATTGCTAAAAAAGTAGAACATGGACAGATAAACCAAAGGTTTGACAATTGTATTGAAAAGATCAATTGTATCTTTGGCTAGAAAATGAGCCAGACTGCTTATTCCGGCCGCACTTTCTCTCCAGTAATGTAATTTATCCAAAGAAAATGATCTCAGAGCCGCAATCTTGCAAAGTAGGGCTGCAATTGTGCAATATGAATCAGTAGAAAGTCAAATGGAAGAGCTTGTAAGAGAGTTCATTTGGGTTTATAAGAACAATTTATCAAAAAAAGCTTACAAATATAACTTTTGAGCTTTCTATTAGCTCTGTTTAGATTAATTCAATAAGCTTACCAGAAAAGCTTAAGAAACTAAGTTCTTTTTAGCTTATTTCAAGAAGTTATTGAATAATAGCTTAACTAAGCTCTTTAGACAAATGATTCCTTTATGATATATACAACCTTCTTTCGACTTTTAGTAATTGTTAGAACATAATTTGTGTATCACGCGAACCATACACTAATCTGAATTTATAGGTTCAAGTAAGAAAGAAAAGATATATTTCATTTCTATAAACAGCACACAATGAGAATAAAGTTAAATAGTGGCTTTGAAACTTACAAACAGCAATGATAGTATATGTATAGCCAAGGGACCCAAATGTTTCATCATTCACTTTGGTAAGAGTTCCTAAGATAGCACCAGCAACTAATAAAAGAAGATAGTCCACTGCTATTAGTTTTGCTTCTCTCAGTTGCTGCTTGCCAATCCTGAAAGCAGAACTTGATTAATAACTAATCGACCCGATAGACGTCGTAAATTGTAGTTAAAAAAGGATAAAAAAGTTCCTTAAAAAAAACATTTTTGAGCTTGCAACAATGTATTGCTCAAGTCCAACTTTCAATTTGTTTCTTATCAGAAGATAGAGATGCTAATCTTGATTATAAGAATATAGAAAATAAGGTGTATTGGTTAATTGGCATCATGGCCAATTTTATGTACTCGTAAGATTTCGTACCGTCCAACGAAGTATCTATATTGTCTGCTAACACCGGGAGTTATTCGGTTAGATAAGTCCTTTGTTCTTAAGAAGATTGCTTCTATGTGATCTCTTTGGATCTGAACATTACTCTTCATATCAGCCCAAAATTCTTTAGCAAAGGATTGATCAACAGGTTCATCATTAGCCTTTGTTGCTTCAGGTACTTGTGAACCAGATGAAGACGCGGCAATTTGATCCGCAAAATGAAGCATGTCATGTGGTACTGGATATCCATTATGAAGCATCCATCTGACAGGAAGTTGTTCATGAGTTACACCTGAACTTGGTTTCACTAAACCTTCAAGAATGTCAATAAAATGGTCCGGTGGATTCACACGATCCGGTACGGGGATTCCAATGCCTGCAAAATATTCTTCTACCTTTTTAACTGGACCATGATATGCAGTAAGGCCACCTTTCGCTAGGAATACTATATCATCAAACATTCTGAACAAAGTATAGCTGCATCACAAACAAAATAGAGAAAATACATGTAAGAGATGATAGTATACTGAGAATGTAAAGAAGCTCAAGTGCGAATGAATGGATGAAACATGATGTTTTATTCTAGTGTCTTTAGTTTCTTCGCCCCTTCTTGTGGAGCCAAATCTTCTGCTTTTCAGTCTTTTTATCTTGTTCTGACATGCCTATCAAATGCTTTCGTATACTCATGTAAGTGTTGACACTGAATTTCGATGTCGAACAAACATTTTCCAAAATAAAATTCCTAGAGTGAGAGAGAAACAAAAGTATTACCTTGGTTGATGAAGTACCATGCAAATATTAACCCCTTCGAGAGCTTCGCGTCTAAGTGCTTTAAGCAGTAAACTAGAAGATGCACTATCCAAACCAGTTGTAGGCTCATCTAAGATTAATAAGGAAGGTTCCATCACCATTTCAAGTCCTACATTTACTCTTTTTCTTTGCCCTCCAGATATACCTCTCTTCTCTACTGTTCCAACTAGAGAGTCCCTTATGTTCTGAAGACCCAAAGACTCAATCACTCTTTCAACTATTAGAACCTTGTCTGGTTTCGGCATGTCATCTGGTAGTCTTGAGTATCAAGAAACAGCCATTTGAATGAAGTAAACAATTAGATAGGGGTGGAAACTTCGAAGACAAAACTTAGGTGTTAATCTCTATGTACTTGCGAAACTATTTTCGATTTAAGAAAAAAGCATGTGTATGATTTCATGGATAAAAAACATAACATGTGTTAGTTGTTGCACATATTATGTTCATACAGAAAAACAATATTACCAGCATCCAAAGAACAACATCTAAGTTCTGTTGAAACTAAAAATAGTATGCAAAAAGCCGAAGACAAATACAGCATTCAATATAAAAAGATGCGAAAAATAAGTTGTGTAAGGCGTAAGGTTAAGGTAAATCAGATACCTGCATCTTGCACTGAACCTTAGATTTTCCTCCACTGTCAAGTTCCCATGCACAATATCATCTTGAGGCACAAAACCAGTAATCTTCTTATATGAGTGAATGGATTCTTGTTTTCCATTAACTAGAATTTGTCCTGTCATAGTACACCCTCTTGCTTTTCCTGCAATAGCTGAAAGAAATGTTGTCTTTCCAGCCCCTGAGGGTCCCATCACAGCCGAAACTCTACCCGGCATGATTTTACCATTCACACACCTCAGTATACATTTGTTTTTCCCTTTCAAAGTCAGAGTTAGATCTTTGCAAGCTATCTCAATCACAGGCCTTGTCCTAACCTCGCCTTCAGTAGCCATCGAAATCACTCCTGAGAATGTCAAGTTCTTATTGTTCTCTTGCTGAGCTTTTTCCTTTTCAATCTGACCATAAGCATACCTTAGGATTTGGCTATGTGTATGTAACTGTTTTCCCTTCGGCATATTCTTTTTAACATTCTTATCTCCAATCTGAAGATCGAATCCTTCTTGGCTATTTGGATCATTCTCGAGTGAGTTCATCATTTTACTAAGGTTGCTAGGTTCTTTTTTGTTGCCTTTTGAACCCGAAGGCTCGGATGAGCTTGCAGCATCCGGAGGCGTTAGACCAAAACCCTTTGTCGGTTCTCCTTGCTTAGTTGATTTTCTACGTGAAAAGGTTCGTGATAATGAATCCAATGTTTTCTTCTTAGCAACACCTTTTGCTATTTTCCACCTTTCACGAGCTTGCGCAGTTTCTCTTGCATGTCTCGCTGCAGCTTCTCTGGATTTAGCTTGCCTTCTTTCTCTAGTAGCTAGAACTTGATCAGAACAGTTATAAATGAAGATCAGGAGAGTACTCAAAGCAATCTGCATTAGGGAAATAAAACCAAATGTGAGAGAAGGAATGCTTAGCAAAGATTATACGAACAACGTTTGCGTGTATGCGGTGTTGTTATTCAATATAAACATGTAATAACAACTGTTATAGATATCATTGACGCAGAAATGAATAAAGGACTCGGAAATGAGCTTCATCGAATACTAGAATGGAATGCTTACAATAAAGAGAGCACCATAAGCATGCATATTTTGAGTTGATGTGTTTGGATTACAGGTACTCAACCTGGAGCATGCTGCATAGATGAACAATACAAAGTCAGGTTTCGATTTAATGTGCATTCTCGTGAACCGAAGTTAAATCCAGTTGCTAATAGATTATTTTCTGAATCTTGCTAGTCCTATCATGCCAGTTCTGCTGTCATGTATAAGCATATATGGACAAAGTTTAGATATCACTTATTTTTGGTATCAAATATCATGTCCTTTATCGGTTTTTCTTTCAAACAGAGACAAGGGTCGTACCTAAGACAACTATACCAAGTCCAGAAAAACCATTAATATAGACTTAAATGTTACAAATCCATGAAACACAGTTTAAGGACACACATGATGGCGTAAATTTAACCGTAGACACGAGACTTACGATTCGGATGAGTTGAGCCCGTCCTGCAGTAATATCTGAAATTGGAGAGCATCAAATCAGTGAGTATTAATCTCAGATGTTAGTACTATAGGACATTATCTTATGCAACAAAATGAATTTAGACAATTTAGGTAATGGCAAAAGTAGGCCTAGGATAAGTCAGTACCCACTACTACAAGGAACTTTTCGTATGGCGGTCGGGCAGTATGATCCCGGAGAACAGAAGATATCACTGCTGTTCATAATACCAGACCAAACATCAGCACTACCACAAGTATGATTTGTTTCTCCTGGAGGTATCTGGTAATTATATCTGCAAATTTGTATGCATCAAAGAGTTATATCACCATGACTTCAATGGCTCAAATTTGTTCTTATTAATGACTATATTACATGACTAAGCATAAACAATAACTTAGATAAATTAAATAACTAACCATATACAACACTTTAGAAAAAAAATAAGTTCGATGTTGGAACTTACGGATCGCATACTCCGGTTGTTTTGTTCAGTTTTGCAAGTGGACAATAAGAGCCAAGTGGGCAAGCTTCATATAGAGGAAAATCAGAAAAGTTAAAAGATATGAATATGATCCTAGAGCAATTAACTTCAACTCACAAAAGACAAAGATTTAACTGAAACAAGTGTATGCTTCCACAGAATATATGAATTAGCATTGTCACTATAAAAAGCAAAAGTGAAGAAAAGAATATTGCATCAGTGTATGCAGTTATAGACTAAACCATAGCCTCAAGTTGACTAAGGAAAAAAATTAGTCTCATATCAAATCAGTAATAGAAACAGAAGGTTTGATTATGTATTTGTGTATTCTGATACAATGCAAATTGTTTGGTGTACATATTTATGATTGGAAGCAAAAATGTCAATTTCTTAGTCTTATGTATAAATATAGAACTCTTTTTAAATTGTGAAGAAAAGTGTGATCAATTTAATAGAACATACAAAATATGAAAAAGATCCTCATTTGGAAAGACTAGTACAAGAGATTCTTAAATTTAAGGAGGCAGATTTAGTACAAGTCTCGGTACTTGAAAGTCACACCGGACCTCGACTAATTCAAGTCGATCTTGGAAGACCTATTTAAGGAGGCAAAGCTCTTCAGTGCCTTTTTTCATCCACGGGACTCTAACCCAAGATCTTGCTTAAGGGAGAACCAAGTTTCTTGCCACTTGGACCAAAGCCAAGAAATTTGGTTCTTATAGAACGCGTGCACATGAAGCATCGCATTAACAATGGCGTTAAAGTGACAGAAGAGGTGACCTACAAAGCTGATATAGAACACATATTTCTCATGCTTCAAGAGCACTTAAGAGTTTCCTCAAACTATAGTTAAAATCTCAATAATCAACATAATTTCATCCTCACTCAAAAGGCATAGAACACTTACTTATCATGCAAGTTAACCCTTGAGGGCAGAAAAATCCATCACAGCAAGGTTGACAGTCCTTAATTCTAATAGGAATTTCCTTTGTATCCTTTTTGAGATCAACATTCTGGCTAACACTACAACTCCAACCAGGTTCACAACCAGAAACCCATGAAGTCAAATTGCAATTCTTGTTTGGTTTTACATAACTTGATGTCGAGGCCCCTTGTTCGAACAAACTTCGGAAGTAGTACCTTATTTCAGCCGAAGTACATATTCTATCTCTGAAATCTCCTGTCATTTAAATCAATAGGTTCGAGTCAAATAGCAATGACTCGAAGCAGTTTACACTATTTCGGAAATCCAAGGACTCAATCGTATGGATATGTAAAATACACGATGTAGTGTAGTGGAATGGATGAATGAGTTTTCTTCAAATAAAGAAGAGAAAACAGACAAGAAAAGAACAGAGAAATGTTCAGTATATGCCATAAAGTACCTTTTTGCTTAACACAATTATCCACAAATTCCAACTTTCCCCTAAAATTAAAGGCTTCCTCCCAATCTTGCTTCCTGAAAGATAGGAAACTGAGAAATGTGACCAAGTAACTCTAATATTATAGAATACATTTTTCATCTTCAACTTTTGTCCATGTGCAAAGTTCGTCCCTCGACTTTTTCCATCAATTATGATTCACAAACCTTTTCGGTTATGCAAAGTCCGTCTTTTATCAAGTTTTCGTCCAAAAACTAATGATCAGTCATGTCATGTTGCTTTTTGTTAGTCTTTAGACAAAAATTTGCCAGAGAGACTAACTTTGCATAACCAAAAACACCTCGAAAATAAGTTTCGGGGACTAACTTCGCCGAGCTAGAAATGCATTTAAGGCCATAGAATCATGCAACAAGATTATGTAAAGATGACATACGCATCCTTTATGCAGAAGCCTAATTCTGCCTTGATATCCCTTGTTAATGTTACAGTGAGACCTTCAAGCTCCTTATATATTTCTTCAGAGTAAAATGAAGACACTGAAGAATCACCCTTATCAGCACATTGAACCCATGGTACAATACTTAACAAAACAAAAACATGTAACAATAATAATAAAACAAGAGAAACAAACGAGGTAGTAGCATTATTGTTCCTTAATATTCCATAATTTATTTCCATAATTTACGTGGTGAAGACCATGCATGCATGCATGCAATGTTGTGATGAATCTACACTCAATAGTGAAATGGTTAGTTTTATTATAACCATGGCATCATTGTTATAACATGCCACATATAATACAAACTTTTATCCTCTAGTGAGAAACAAGAAATGAAGGTAAGATTATTGAAGGATTGGAACTTTTTTTTGTTTGGTTTTTCCACTTTTGTTGAATAGTGTTTGATTGAAAGTGAAAGGGTTCGTGGTTCATGGATAGTGAAATTAATGGTATAGAGAAATGAGAGGCTATATTGAAGGATGTGCATTTTAAGAGGAAAATGTGGTTTTGTGCTATTATGGATGGCAATGAGTAAGGTACTAGAATTCTCTTCTTTAAACATGTATTTACAAAAAAATACTAGTACTTATTCCTACATCACTGATATATTTAC
Organism: Lupinus angustifolius; assembly: GCF_001865875.1. NCBI lineage: Eukaryota > Viridiplantae > Streptophyta > Magnoliopsida > Fabales > Fabaceae > Lupinus > Lupinus angustifolius. The sequence goes on along the minus strand of NC_032013.1, from coordinate 24,890,690 downwards.
GAGAGTATCGAACATATTTGTTGTCCCAAAAGTATTTATTACTTAAAAGTGTGTTGTTTCAATTATAACAAATGATGTATGAAATATTTTTTAGAATAGAAGATATGTTGTTGATATTTATATACAAATACTCACACCCATTAACTACAAATGCAACCTAACAAATCCATAAAACAGCAACTTAATGGCATATACATAGAATCATGATGCAGTAGTATGGGTGAGCAGGGCACGTTGGTTAAGTTTGTCCTTTACCCCCGACTTTAAATGTTGGTTGAGTTATTTTTTTGATCTCAAATTCGATTCTAGACTTGAAGCTAACCTGATTACAAATATCGACTGAGTTAATCTTTAACTCGAACCTAGACCCAATTTAATACAATACATATTTTTTTTAGATAAAGTCTTCTTAATATTAATTATTATTATACATATATAACTTGACATATCAAATGATATCTATGTAAATATTTTGGTAATTGGTGGAAAAAATTAGATAACCAATATATTTTAGGATAACATTACTATTTACACAATTTAAAGATGATGAGTGAGTGATAATATGATGGGTCGGATCATGTTATTTTTGTCGCTTACTCAATCTTAAATATTGTTCGAGCCTAATTTTTGAAGCTAAGTCCAACTATAAACTCGATCGAAACTTGACCATAATTGGACCAAACTAAATGAGCGGATCGCATGCAATAGTAAAGGTGTGAATAGAAGTACGCATCCTCACTCTATATTCGCACTTGGTTTCAAGCATTGATTGATGGCTTGAATAGACATGAGACATTTGAAGGAAGCAAGACTTTAGCATGCAGTTATAAGAAAGCAAAAGACTTCTTAATCATAATGCCCTTATTGTGAGTTATTTGGGCCTAAAATTCTATTAATTTTGTCGCTTACTTACCAATTATAACGTGTTTGAACATAGAGCTAGGACTTCGAAGATTGAAAACAAAAAATAATGATATTTGTTGGTAACAATATAATGGAGAACCTTGGTTTCAATGTAAAACAAATCACATATTGAGAATGAAATTTAAGACAAACCTACCTTGTAACTTTCACACATAAAAATGACGGGTCATAAGAATCACATATTTGTCATAAGAAGATTTTTAAAAATATATATTAAATCAACATGTATAGGAAACTCAAATTTTCCTAAAAAACTAAGGAAAAAATAATTAAAAGTGAAGTAGTTAAATCATGACAATTTATTATAAAAAACATTTAAAAATAATAAATAAACAACTATATCATAACTTTCATTTATGATATTTTTAGAAAATGCAATAGTTCAGTAAATCTTCATAAAGTTATATAAAATCTGAACTAAACACATGAATCATGATGGTGTTTGGTGTGTGACTATTTCTGAAACCAACAATGCAACATTGACTTCAATGAAACTGGTCCAATGACTATGCAACATTGAACACTTTATTTGGTAGCATTTAAGAGGATTTCAGATCCTCCACCTTCTTATCTCTTAACATGCCACAATATATAATCCTCACTCCTATATTTTATAAATAAATCTGATTAATTTTACATATATTAAGGAAATTATATAAAGAACATTAAAATTTTCTTAGCAATTTTTCATGTAGATTTAATATGTATATACTGACATTGTAAAAGTTTTTTACTCTCAGCAAATCATTCATCTTTGATTTATTAACGATCATTAACTCTCAAACAAAAATAATACAAATTAATAGTGGATGAACTGATAATATAAAAAACTTTACAGTGCATAGATTTTAAACTCTTCTCGTAATGAAGAGATTAGTTCTACAACTAAAGAATTTGTTAAATAAGAAAAAATATATATGAAAAATGTATATTTTGGTTTTCTAAAACATTAAAAAATATTTGAAAAATTAAAAATCAAAGTTTAAGTATATAATTAAGCTTTATTTCTTTGCTAATCTAAATTATAAGGTGTGACTAAGCTTAGACCCTGCATCTACCGTGTGGAACTTTTCTCTTGTTCCATTCTCATTATGAGTTAAACACTTTCTCTTATAAGTGATTTTTCTTCATTCATTCCAACAACTTCTCTATACACACCACACCCAAGGTGAGATTCAACCTCAAAATCTCTACTTTTTATTAAAAATATGTTCTTTTAATTGATCCATGCTGGCCCAAAAGACTATATCAAGTGATTAGTGTTTCTGAGGATATCTTCTTCAATTATACTTTTTGATGGCTAGTTGCAAGAGAAATGTTGTTTTTAATCTTTTTTCCCTAAATTAAACAATGTTTATGTTGCCAATTTTGTATTTTTTTTGTAGTTTAAATCCAACTTCCTAGATCATGATTATTTCTTTGAATGCTGTTGTAGGGGAAGAATGTTTTCATTGTTGATCTTTTGTTTTTCATTCATAAGGTTGTGAGAATACTCTTGGAAACCCAAAAAATATGTTGAAATTGGAGTTGTTAAAAGGGGGAACTAAGAAATTGTTTGATGATGATATTGTTATTTAATGCAAGTGAATTTTTTTTCTCTTTTGTAAATACCCTTTGTTTAGGATTAATAAAAGTGATTTTGAAAAAAAAGTGATTTTTATGAGAAGCTGAAAAATATAGCTTATAAAAAAGTTGAACTTTAGCCTTTTTAGCTGCTTTTTTTTTTGTAAAAGCCTAATCAAACAAATGTCCAAGTGTCATTAATGTTTTTTTACTTATCAAAATAATCACTTTTTGTGAAAAAAGCTTAACCAAGCAGGGTCTTAGTTTGAGAAGTCTTCAACATGTATGACTTTCATTTTAGATGCAAGTATTGTTTTGGATGCATTTCTCAAACTCCCTTCTGAAAATGCAGTCCAATCAGTTGCAATGAAGTGTTTTATATTCCAGTATGGAGAGAAGAAAGGTGAACCTAAAGGCTTTCAACCTATATCGGGTCGGTCAGACAATTCCACATATGTTGAGGCCGACGTTAGAGGATCTGGTCCTGAGTTGAATTCTCAGGAAGTCTCGGACAATGAATCCCTCAGGAGAAGTCCACCTAGTTTGTCACAAAGACCTAGCAACCTTAGAGTGTTTACTGTATCTGAACTGAAATCAGCCACGAAGAATTTCAGTCGATCTGTCATGATTGGAGAGGGTGGGTTCGGGTGTGTCTACCAAGCTTTGGTCAAAAGCTTAGAAGACCCATCACAAAAAATTGAAGTTGCAATTAAACAACTTAGTAAAAGAGGAATGCAGGTAACAGTTTGCTTTGTGTTTTTTTTTTCCTTTGACAACTTATACAAAACTCCGTTGCTTCTATGCACATAAGCGTATTTTTTTGCTTGGTTGTGTGCATTGTGTTTTAATCTTTTAATATCATAATGCATTATAATTTGTAAACTGTTATGAAACTGGAATAATGCTACGCAACTTGGGGGAAAGCCAAAATTTTGACCTAATTCATCTAGGCTCAAGGGTGCTTATCAGATGGAATTAAGTCGTAGGGACCACTAATTCATTGAAGAGTCAACAAGCATATGAAATCATTGTCAAAAAACTTTGGCGAAAAAGTTATAGTTGTAAGCTTTTTTCGAAAATTAAATGCTTTGCATTGTTCCCTAAGTTGTGTTATGTAGAATAATGTAGGTTTGTCTTCCCATACTTGAAGTTTTTTTGTGTAAAACTTTTGATTGTTGCATTTTGTTAACCTTAGTTGAGGCTAAGTTTTTATGGTTGTCAAATTGCTCAGATTGTTACACAAAATAGGATTTGTGTAATTCATTTTTTCTTATAGATTAATTTTGTTATTGAGGGTGAGTCTCGGCACAACGGTAAGGTTGCTTGCTTTTTGACCTGGAGGTCATATGTTCAACTCCTGGAAACAACCTCTCGTACACTGAGCTACCTTTACATTAATTTTGTTACTGTACTTTTGTTTTTCAGGGGCATAGGGAATGGGTGACAGAAGTGAATGTTTTGGGCATTGTTGAGCATCACAATCTTGTGAAACTAGTGGGATACTGTGCTGAGGATGATGAAAGAGGAATCCAGCGGCTTCTGATCTATGAATACATGCCAAACAGAAGTGTAGAACACCATTTATCACACCGATCCGAAACTCCTCTCTCATGGGATCGGAGACTAAAAATAGCCCAAGATGCAGCTCGCGGGTTAACATACCTGCATGAGGAAATGGATTTTCAGGTATAGGTGTATACCGTATAGCATAACTTTCATATAGTCCTATTCGATTTAATTCAGCCTTGTCCGGAAACTTGTTTTATGCACGTCTAGATATTGTCGTTCCAAAAAGAAAAAGGAAAGGAAGCTCAGAAATTAAATTTGAATACATTGAATGTAATTGTACTCACCTGTGCAGTTTATTAATGCCATGCTAACTGTGTGCTCGATATTTAGATAATTTTCAGAGATTTCAAATCTTCAAATATCCTTCTGGATGAACAATGGAACGCGAAATTATCAGACTTCGGTTTAGCAAGATTGGGACCATCTGATGGACTAACTCACGTCTCAACAGCGGTATGGTTATGTTTATTATTCTATGATTTCATAAATAAATATTGTTAACATATTCATAGAAGGAAATTGCTTTTGGTCTTCTCAAGTGATTACTTACATTAGGAAGGTGGCAAGTTCAATATAAGTTAGCTGTCAGTAGATTTAATAGAGCCGAGTAAATGATCATGCGAGTAATGATACATATAGTAAAGGCATAACAGGGTGAGTTATGGCACAATAGTATGGTTGTGACTCAGTGATCAAGACGTCATGAGTTCAAATCCTGGAAATAGTCTCTCTGCTTGTGGGGTAAGGCTGTATTGTATACATCTAACTTCCCCATACCCCACTAGGTGGGGGCGTCGTGCACTGAGCTGCCCTTTTTATAGTAAATGCATACGAACTAAGCACCCGATCCAAGTTTCTCTTTTCATTCCGTCGCTGTTAATTCCAAAAAGCAGCCCAACCATTTATCAGTTTACCAACATATGGTTGTTTGGGCAGGTTGTAGGAACACTAGGATATGCAGCTCCTGAATATCTTCAAACCGGACGTCTCACATCAAAGAACGATGTATGGAGCTATGGTGTCTTCCTTTTTGAACTCATCACTGGCAGGCGCCCTTTAGATCGAAATCGGCCCAGGGGTGAACAGAAGCTGTTGGAATGGATAAAGCCATACCTAGCTGATGCAAAGAAATTTGAACTCATATTGGATCCAAGACTTGACACGAAACAAGTTGTAAAGTCAGCCCAGAGACTTGCTGCAATAGCTAACTGGTGTCTGGTTAAACACCCTAAGAGTCGGCCGAAGATGAGTGAGATATTGGAAATGGTGAATGGACTAGTAGAATCTTCATCTGGTGCAAGTCCACAGTTACCCTTGAAGAGTTTGGCAAAATTGGAAGCTTCACAAGACACTCAAATAAAGAACAAGAAAAGGACCATGGATCAGAAGCCCGGGGAAAGTAATTGGTTTGTTCGGATATGGAGACCAAAACTTTTAAGATCCGCATAGTTGGAATCGATCTCGAGCATATTTGCCTCGACCCCGTGTCATGGATTATGATTGTTCAATTTTGATTTAAATATTCAATAACTAATAACGAAAGATAACATTTCTCGATTAGTCAGAACCTATAGCACAGGGTTGCGACACACTGAGACAACATGTGATCTTGTAAAAACCTGCCATCATATGCTTCTATCATGTCAAGCTTTTTGAGGAAACTTTCAAGGATACATCTGTTTGTTCCAGTTCTCAGAGAAACCATAGTGCTGAAGGTTAATCACTGAAGTGAAATGAGTGTAAAATAGTTCAATATATGATCATAAATTAATCTGTATTTGTATCTTATAGTTTACTCCTTTCAGTTAGAGTTCCCTAGAAGTTTTGCAGAGTGATCAAATGCCCACAAATGCAAGGATGAATTGATTTTATTTTGATTTATATCATTGTTAATATTATAAAGTTATGTATGTATTCTCATATTATCAAATTTCTTGCATTGATTTATTTAGAGAACTATACTTTTACTTACATGTTTTATGTGAGTCACACTTTTGTTAATATGAGCGAAACTTGTTGGGAGAGACAGTCACATATCTCGAAAAGAATTAGTTCCTTAGCCAAAAGGCTGAGGGGATACCAAAAAAATTATATATTTTTAAGATCATCGTCACTAGCATCACCACATATGTTGTCATCACTACCGTACTCACTTCCATCATTACTATCATCAAACAACTTTTAACATGAAAGTAAAAATTTTAAAACAATCAAAATTATCAAACATGTTGAATCTTTTACTTTTCCATTATCCTTTTAAATACCTTCCAAATAAGAAAAAATAGTTCAAATATAACCTAATAACATTATTTTCATCAATGAAAGAGGAAAGAAAATCTATTCAGGGATAAATCATAGTTGTGGATTTAAAACATGGGTTTTGTGTTATGACACTTTAATGATTTTTAGAAATGAACAAAAAAACCATATATGCATGTTAATCTCTTGAGATTATAAGAAAATATAATTCCAACAACTTTTCATTATATGTGAACAAATTCATCCTTAGTACTTGCTTAAAACAAATTCATGAACATTTTATGCCAAACATGACAGCTAAGTAAACAAATGCATTCCTAAATAAGCTTTCAAACAAAATAATTTATATCTTACCAGAACAATCATGTTCATAAAAAATAAGTAAGTTAGGTGATGAAGCACTAGAAGTTTTGTGCACATTTAGTTATATACTTGAAAATGAATATATATTTTTGGTACTATCAAGGGTATTCTCTTGGCTCCTTCCAACAACTGTCATTTACAGGAATTGAATTTTATATCTTTTGATTATTCTAAGAATTCACGTGGGCCAAATTGCAATCCCAATACCATATTTTTTCATTAAAAAAAAGAGTAAATATTTATTTTAGTCCCTCATATTTTTCGATCATACCAGTTTAGTCCTTTAAAAAAAGAAAAGACCTAAAATAGTCCCAAAAAATTTCAAATGTGAGTCAAATTAGTCATTTTTAGTATGTTTTATAACACTTGGTAGAGACTAATTTGACTCCAAAAAGGACTAATTTGACCGACATTTAAAAATTTTAATGACCATTTTAGATCTTTTTTCTTAAGGACTAAACTAGTAATGTCAAAAAATATGAGTGACTAAAATGAATATTTAGTCTTAAAAAAATTTAAACCTGAAACTTACTTAATTGAAACCAACTAACTCCTATGACAAATTCTAGATTATTATGACATTTTCTTCTGTCTTAGGCATATGCCAAAGTCATTACATATTTGATTCTTTCTTGCTTGTAGCTTTTTTGTTAAGGTGCGTCTTACAAGGGTAACCCCTTCAATTATATTAAACATCAATTTGACATTAAAAATACAACCATATAATGCATGCATACACGTTTTACTTTTAGTGTTATTATAAGGATTGAAATTAGAAGGAGAGGAGTATAATTATATTTTACCTATTGGGATAGGATAAGATATTATATTACAATCACATTATATCTTCACTAGTATCTCTAAAATGGAATACTAAATAATAGAAACATTTGTTATGTTGATTGATTTAATTAGTTATTAGAGGAGATAAAAAATGTATGTCATGTATGATAAGATATCGTTTTTTATATATCAAAATTAAATAAGAGATGATTGTTGAATATTCATCATTGATACGTCAGATATTCTAGATTATACACTAAGCAACATAGTGTGAAAATGTTATTCTATTTATTTCATAATTAAATCAACATCTATATATGTGAAAACATGGGACTACACAAAATCAAAGCCATTTATTATTATTCTGATATGATTAATAACATAATTTTTTTTGTTTCCATAAGTATCCTGTCTGAGCTGTGAATATCTATAAATATGTGGGGCTAATTTTTTCAGCGGATATTTTTTTATCCACAAGACTCGAATCCAAGACCTTGCTTAAGAAGAATCAAACATGTACTACTTGAACCAACGTCAATTGGTCAATAAAGTTTGAGTGTAACATTGTAATATTAACCTATAATCAATTAATTATTAATCTTTCATTTATACTATACTAGTCAATAATTATTAAATATAAGAAAAAAAATGTATACATTAATTATATAAAAGTTTTACATATTATCAGTCTATTATTTATATTTATTTTCAATCGACTTTTTAATAAAACATAATATAAATGAATAATAAATAATATATTGGTTATGTATGAATCTTATCTTAATAGTATATAAATATTATATAGATGGTGAATGAGATGACAACTTAACATTTTTCAATGAGAATGATTTTGATATTTGGTATTTGCTGCTTGCCCTGGCAATAAATATAGAATCTCTTACAATAGTAAACAAAATCCGCATAAAAAGGAAAAAGATAAATTGAAGTCTAATATTCTAAATAGAACTCTGATTGAGACCTTCTTTAGATAAGGATTACGATTGAGAGAAAAAGTTATTAAATATATACACATGTTTTTTATTTAATTATTATTAAATATATACACATGTTTTTTTCAATCCAAAAATAAAACTTTGTATTCAGAAGTTATCAATGATTACATTAGTATAATACCTATTTGAGGTGAAAGTGAAATTTTTTTATACTACCAAGAGTATCTCTCACTTTTTATTAAATCTCTTATGTGGTTTATGATTATCCTTCTTAATAAATATGCTATCCGAAATCGAACCATCAATATTAAGAATTCAATAATACCTTATATTACTAGACTAACTAAAAGTGGATTGGATATCTGTTTTTTTGTAAACAATTCTAATTGAGTTGTAACACTACATAGTTAGTATAAAATGAAGTTTTCTCAAGTTGGTTACGATTTTACTAATACTTAAATCTTAATATCATTATTACCTTAAAAAATTAGTTAGTAAATAATCTATAAGCATTTTTATAACCATGTAATCATGAGAACTACTAAAATATTGACAAGTATTATATCAATAATATTTCTTATTTATTTGGGTAAGGAATCAATTCTTTTTAAATTGTGATTATCACTAAATCCAACCCTCAAGCTTGTTGGTATATTGATAATATCATAAAACCAACTCAATTAATCATGAAAAAGTAACATAGATAGCTTACAATACTTGATTTCAGCTCTTTCAATGGAAGCTTCTTTCAGCCACATCAAGAGTCAAAATAAATACAAAAACGAAAAGCCGATATAAATATTGTTTTAAATGCAAGAAAAATTATATATTTTTTAAAAGAAACCCAATTTGAAAACAACCACTCACCAATCAGAAACATTGGCTCCTTGCCTTCACTCAGTACTCAATCTCATCCCACACAAACTCCTCTAAATCATAAGAATAACAACAACAACAAAATGGTTCGATTTTTAAAAACGACACTTATTAGGAGAGATAATCACATCAAAAAAATAAGTTTCTTATTTGATGATATTACACCTAATAGACTTCATCGAGACAAATAATTTCAAATCTATGTACGAACAATTTATAATGTTATTACATCATTCACTGTTAATTTATATTACTTTTGTTTAGAAAGTCAATAATAATTAACAAATCAATAATGTATAATTTAATTCATTGATAGTGTAGAAAACACTTATACTATCAGTATATATCAATTAAACCCCCAGCTTAAGAATACTAAGGTTGTATTGTGTCGTGTTGGAACTTCATACGACGTGGCACTGTATATAAGGCGCGTGAATTGAAGTGCATTATCTTTTATTCCCAAATTTCTATTTTTTCTTACTAACATAAATATTCATTCAATTCACTGCATCATTTCATTCATTCATTCATCATTTTTTTTGCATTCTCTACCTTCTTCACTGTTAACAAAACAATCATTTCTCACCATTACCCTTTTTTCTCAATTAAGTGTTCATGTTCAATCCAAGGTGGGAGAGTTCTAAAGTTTTTATCTTTTCTTTCTTTTGCCTTAATTAATTTGGTTTTGCTCTTCATTTTTGTCCCTTTCTTTTCTGCATGCTATTGGATCATTCATTGTTTTGTGTTTGAAGTTGGAAACTTTTGTTGTGGATCATATGTGGGGTGTGTTTGTTTTTTTGTATTGGTGTGAGTGGTCATCTCCAAGGGATTATTTGTTTGATCTCAAAAAATGATGAAATGAATTAGATGCTTAATTGATGGTTTCTAAATTTCTTTGTTAACTTTTTTGTATCTCTGGAGAAAAAAGGATATTAAAGTGGATGATATGATATTGCTATATTGGTTAGTGTTGAAATGAATAATCATTTAGGTAGGTGTTAGAATTGGACATAACAAAGAGCATAGGAGATCAATTCTATGTTTGGCCTATTTTATTTTGCATTATGTTATCCCTGTTTAGCCGACCTCACTTAGTGCGATTAAGGTTCGGTTGGTGTTGTTGTATCATGTTATTTATGTGCCGAACGCTTACTAAACCATGGAAGTTGTTGGCTAACACATGAGAAGTTGTACATTAGCATGCTGTTTAGGTAGTTTCCTAGCATGGTTATATGTGACTAAGGGATTAGATGGAATTGGACTGTGGAAAATGATTTCACTTGGGGGGTTTTATAGGAGGGAAAGAGTGGCAGTGCTGTGGGCTGCATAATATACTCAATTAGTGCCTGTTTGTTTTTTTGTTTAGTCTTCTCGATACTTGTTGCCGAGAGAAAGGAGGATATGAAACGCCTATAATAGAAACAGGCTATTGGCTATTAGCTTAATTTTGTTCACCCACGTGTCCGAATGGTAGTCTCTTCTGTTAATCATGATATAGCATTTAGATTGGATTTGTGAATGTCAATGGATATTCCCAACGAGTCAAAATTTAGTGTGGATTAACATGTTATGTTTCAATTTTGAATCATAAAAACGCCGGAAAGCGAAGAAGTCCATGATATCAAGTATCAAATATAGGACATTCCAATGACTATATGATATTTTTTTCGTGTAAAAATTGTTATGAGCTGTTTTGGTAGAGTCCAATAAGTTATACCAGGGACAAGTTGCCATTTTCTTGTAAAAGCTATATATCCTCTCTCCTAGGATTTACATCCGAAGATTTGTATCTACACCTCCGACTTAGGTCTGTAATGGTGCACTTTGAAATACTATACACGGTCTTACAACTGCAATCTATGTTATGATTTCTTACTGATTAATTGCATGTTGTTGCTTTAGTTACATTTGATGCTCCAATCTCTTATTACCGCTTACTTTTATAGGTGTATTCTTGCTGTTGTGGAATCATTTCAATATTGACCGAAGAAGTCTTCAGATTCCTTGTCAAGTTTAGTGCTTAGAGATGGGTTTATATGAGCATTCAGATGTTCTTCAGTGGGGTCTTAATATTCTTAATGGTGATCCTGGTTACAATACTGGATACTACAGCGATGTAATTCAAGATGATACTAGCGACATCTATAATGGACACTATTTCCAAAACAATTATGAAATTGATTGTAACCATGTAGAGAATGATGAGATTATTGCTCGTACTCTTCAAGAAGAGTTTTCGCAGCTAGAGATTGATGAATGTTCAAGGTATGTACAAGAAGGTGAAGGACAATCACAAGCTCCCGAGACTGAGACTGAGACCGAGCCTGCATATGATTGGCATAACTCCGCGATGGTGAACTATTGTCCAGGAGGTATCATAAGAGGAATAAACAGATTTTTTTTGCTTATATTTGGGATTTATATTTTTACTCGATGTTGGTTAACTCAATCTAATATTTTGCACACACAGGTCATGATTATGAACAAGAAGGAATTGATGATGTAGAACCTTCTAGTTCATGTTCTAGTCCCTGTGAAACAGGGGAATCTTCATTGGAGCTAACTGACAATTATCCACTTGACGAAGTAGGGAGTAGATTGAGTGAGATGATACTAATCCCTGTACGTTTACCCTCATCTGCTTCTGTAGATTCCTTTTCGGATCAGATATTGAAGTGCTAAATAGATGTACTTAGCAACTTTTAATTGTCACTTAGGTACCAAGTAGCTTATTCACCATGCCATATTTCCCCCAACTTCCAGCGATTGTTTTCTTCCTCGGCTACATTTCATCACATTAAATTAATTGATGTTTAGATCAAGTCATATATATTTTTTCTAATTGCAAGTTATGGGTTGGCAAAACATTTGCTCCTATAGTTCGTCAATTTTCCGTGCACAATAATGAATGAAACTGAGGGCGAACCTCAATGCAACAGTAAGGTTATTTGCCTTGTCATCTAGTGGTCATGGGTTCAAATCTTGGAAACAGTTTCTTCCCTTGCGAAGGTAAGGTTGCGTACATCTATCCTCCTCATACCCTACAAGGTGGTAGCGGCCACCCTTTTAGTAATGAATGAAACTACTTATGCTTTAAACCATCCACCCTGATACACTGTGGTCATTTTTTGGGGCAGTAGAACAAATCAGATACTGAAATTCTTTAGTTTTCTAACATCATGCTTTCTCCAAGAACTCGGTATTATGATTGTTATTTAATTTTTCTTTGATGAATTTTGTCGCATTATTTTCAACCTACAGCCTTTTGTACTGGACTATGAGTTTATCGAATAAAGTTCATTTCTTTTGATCAGTTGTATTACTTGTGTATTGGACTATGTTGCTTAAATTGGTCTTTTCCTCCTGTTGTGTAGCATGTTCCGAAAATCAATGGAGAAATTCCTTCAATTGATGAAGCAACATCAGATCATCAAAGACTTCTGGACAGGTATTAGTAATAAACAATGTTATTTCTTTCAGAAACTTCTGCTATGATATTTACGGCGACTAAATAATCGCCATTTCCTTTGTTTTTCTGTTATCATTCACTGTTTTTTGTTTCTTTGCACCATTTAAACTTCAGCTATTGTCACAGATTGGGTTCTTGTTGATTATTTAATCGTTCATTAGTTTGTAATTAAGTTAGCCTGCTTGTAAGAATCATTTATTCTATAGATTTTTTTTTCCTTTTCGGATACATTTTACATATTTTATTAGACAAAAAATCAACATGCAAATTAAGCTGTGTGAACATTTTAACAGATTGCAGGTATACGACTTTGTGGAGCACCGGGTACAAGGTGATGGTAATTGTCAGGTTTGTTGCTTCTAATATTCACTCCTTCTTAGTCTTAGATTGTAACTTTTGAGAAATATAAATTATTGTTGTGCGGTTATGGAAAGCGTCATAATCATAATTTTTTCGAGGTCGGGTAGTTTTCCACATTCTGAATTCATTTTCAAGGTTTCCTGGTCTTCGTAGTCCACCATTGTTTCCTAGTTTTTCTCCTCCACATAACTTTCTTAAATTAAGGCTTTCACATGTTGTTCTTAATCTCCATTTTCTATTTCTACCCTTTTAATTCAGAAGCATAAAGCCTCGTATATATTAAGCATCGACATAAACTTATGCCCTCTACATTGAGTGAACTATAAGTCATTGCTTAGTTAACCTGTTTGGAAAACTTTCCTGATCACATAATAATAATTATAGTTTTCAGGAGTAGCTTAGTATATGTAGAGTAAATTTCATATAACACTTCTTGTATGTTTATTTCTCCCCAGTTCCGTGCACTATCCGATCAATTGTATAACGCACCTGATCACCACAAATTTGTGAGACGACAAGTGGTGAATCAGGTTTGTTTTCTAGTGGACTATTTTTTTATACTTGCTTGATTTATAGTATATGCTCTTCTTTTGTTCAATTATTCTCGGATTCGGAATATTTGAATGTTGTTTTAATTCACAGCTCAAATCTAATCCTGAAATTTATGGTGGATATGTTCCTATGGAATATGATGATTACTTGGGGAATATGTCTAAGTAATAATCTCTCTCTCCCTTTTATTTGTGTGTATGTATACTTCCGTTTTGGCTAACCAATTGTCGATTTACTTTCACGGTAAACGAAATTAGGAGCGGAGAATGGGGTGATCATGTCACTCTACAAGCAGCTGCTGATAAGGTATAAATTTTGCAACTTAATTACTCTTCCATACAACTTTTTTAGCACTTGTTTGATTATTCTACCATTTTCTGCTAGAAATGTTTGCCAAACATCCATAGAATTAATTAACTGATAATATGACCAATTAATTTCTCAAGCGGCAGCTTTAAACTTTCAAGTTTTGTCGTTTGCTTTGTACTTAACCGTTATGTGTGGACAATCAAAATGTTGTGTCTGCTTAACAATTTCAGAAGCTGTTGTATGTTATAGTACTTTAAATGTCGTACCCTTGATAATACAGGGATGTTAAAAAAATAAATCAAGAATATATAGTGTTGTAATCGAACTTTTTCGTGGCGTAGTTGTATGGTAAAGTTTGTTAACCCCTCCCATTCTTTAATTTTGAATCACATTTTCAACAGTTATAGCCGCTCTGTTTCTTGAGGCGATGTCATCTGCTTAGTTTAGAAATATTTGGAATTAGCTATGAAATATATACCTTCTACTTATATATTCCTTTTTCCGTCAGTATGGCGTGAGAATATTCGTGATGACTTCTTTCAAGGACACCTGTTGCATAGAGATTCTTCCGAATTTTGAGAAGCCGAAAGGAGGTTGGTTCTCCTTATGATTAGTCTGATGATATGATTTACCTTATCACTAACTCCTGACCTCTGCTTGGACTACTTTTTCTACTCTAACTTTTACATTTCCCCCTTTTTTTCTCTTATTCTCTTCAATGGTATTGTTTTTCATCCTATACTTCACATTGTTTCTTGAAATCTTTCTGAACTATGAACATTTTCTGTTAAACTATAAGCAATGATCCCTTCACAAGATGCAATAACAATTGCGGAAACTGTTCGAATAAATTTTCCATTTGCGTAATCATTAATGTTCGAATCCATGTGATTACTGTATAAATTCATTGTATGTGCATGTCATCATGTACTAATGCAAATAATCTTGTGTAGTTATTTATATTTATTACATTAAGCCTGTGATCCAAATATGTAGTTGATACACATTTATTCATTATATGCTCTCTCTTTACTCTTGACAAATACTTTGTATCATAAAACAATTGTAATTGTACTTAAATATTGTTCTACACTTATGACCAACTTGGCTAATATATCTATTTATTGCAGTGATTTTCCTCAGTTTTTGGGCAGAGGTACATTACAACTCTATCTACCCTCAAGGAGGTACTTCTACAATTTTTTGCATTTCCATAACAATCTTGCTAAAGGTTCCGTCTTTTAATCAGTAGCTTAATGGAAGCGATTCATTTATAAAATGACTATTTGTCGCTAAGGTTATGATTTCGAGTCGCAGGAGGCTTCCATTTACTGGGAATAAAATATTGCGGAGGTATTTAAGCTAGTGGGTGGCATGCTCAGTGTATTCATGGGCCGGGGAGGTCGCATGTTAGGACTGTGGTGTTACGAGTGGCACGCACACTCAGTATATTCACGGGCTAGGGAGGTTGCATGTCAGAATTGAGGTGTAACACCTCAGTTCTGACATATGACCCCCAAGGACCATGAATATACAGAGCGTGCCACTGGTACATGCGACCTCCTCGGTCCATGAATACACTGAGCGTGCCACCCACAAGCTTAAATGCCTCCTACAGTATTTTATTCCCCACAAAGGGGAGCCTCCCTCGACTCGAACCCGTGACTTCAGGGACAAATAGTCACTTTATAAATGAATCGCCACCATTAAGATACATTAGATTGAAATTTAACATCATTAATATATGAAGTTGTTGATTCAGATGTAGCTTCAAGTGACTCAAGAAAGAAAAAAAGGTGGTGGAGGAGGAACTCTGGAAATAAGAAGCATTAGAGTCTTTCTGACTTAGAGAGCATACCCATTTTCAACCTCTACAATTTTCCTTATTAAACTTATATATGGAGAAAGATTTTTGCACATAGAAATTCCACACCATTGTTACACTGGTTGAACAATGTGTCATAAATTGGTTAATGGACTAATAATATGGTTTCATAATGTTGGTACTTTACTAAATAAACATTAACATATTTTTAACATAGCATAACTAGTTTAACAATGGTGTGTAATTTTTCAATGTGCAAATTATGTATAACAGAACTTAGACAATTAATTTAGTTTTTGTTTATTATTATAGATTTGGGTTTGCTGACATAGTTGCATCCAAGTAGTTTTTTTGAATGCTTGGTGGAAAAAACAATTATTATATACATAAATATGAAATACATTACTATGAAATTTTCTATCATATTACTTTTATTTTTCATTTTTCAATGTAAGTTAATATGTGATTTAAGTGGCTACTAAATGATAAAATAATGGGTGACCAACAAGACTTTGGTCTTGTAGTATAAGGTTATATTAAATCTTCAGATATTACATTAGGTCGTAAGTTTAATTTTTGTGAGTGATAATTGAAAAAAATAACAACAAACCTCAAAATATATTAATTCATCCATGAATGAATAATTTTGATAATAATATTAAAAAGATAAAATGATGGGTGTGAAAAGAGGTGCAGAATATATGGTGCCCTACAAATAACGGTACTAGGTGATTTTCTTACATCTTGAACAATAACTAGGCCATACCCTATCAACCTTAAAGGGGAAATTTGAAAAATTCTAAAATAATGGCTTTGATAATAAAGTTTAATCAAGTGAGGTTTTTCTAAAGGATGACCCTTCATAAAAAATAAGTATCCTCACAACCCCAAAATAAAGTGATCTAACACATGCTTAGCACAAGATAGGACCCTTCATCTAAGGGGACATGTCCTCAAGATGTTAATATCATAACAAAACGGAAAGTGTAACTTGTGTGCATATGACTTTATTGTCAAATTCTTATTCAGATTATTTATATTAAACGGTCAACAATTATGACCCTATGAAAATATCATTTGTATCTCAGATATTAAATGAGACATCGTTTGAAACAATTGGTCGCATTTGTTGCGAAAACATTGAAAGGATCACATTGGCCCAAACTAAGCTATAACCATAAAACATTAACATTCTATGTATTTTTATATACTTTATGTTCTACCCAAAATAAATAGCAAAAGAAAAAAAAACATTTTATGTGTGTTTTTTCACGTGATAAAACCTTAAAAATAGATAGACAAATATAAATACATTACAAGGGATAACATTATCATGTGACAAAAATGAAGATTTTTTTGGCCAATTACGTACTAAAATATATGTAGTTTCCGTTTTAACATTCTCATTAGTCTGGAATAGGAAATGAAACATCATTTAGGTCAGGCAATCTCTGTCTCCGTCCTATTATATATATGTGTTTGATGATATCTATATCTATATCTATATACTATATAAAGTCAAAACTTGAAATAACTTCCTTCATGGTGTAATTTTTACTTCCTGTTTTGTCCTTTAACATTATTTAATTTTTACAAAAAAATCATATAATCCTAAGCAACCACCACTAACACATTATTTAACCACATATTTCATCTTAAATTAAATATTATCATAAACACACAAAACATAACAAATATATTCTAATTCTAAAAAAATGAAATATATAATATCATACAATATTCATCGGTAAGCACAAAGTACAAGTAAACTAGGTTAATTGTAAAACTTAACCTTATATACTATCTTGCATATAATATCTAGAAACAAAGGTTTCAACCCACTTCAAGAATACAAATGTACAATAAGACTTTATATCCTTCCAAATTACCCCTCTCCCTCTTAAAAATGACTTTAGAAAAGAAAAATTAACCTTTTTACACTAGAGCCAAGTATAGATATGGTTCATTTTTTGAGTCTAGCTGAAATATAATACCTAGGAGGGTAAAATATATAGAAACCTTGGCCCATTCTATTTTCATATGCTTCTGACATACAATATTTTTCAATAGTAACAGTCCATACTTGATTTAGAAGACCAAGAATTACTAGTCCCCTATTGTCTCTCGGATCTGCTATCCCAAAGTATGTCTCAAAGTTTGTCCCAAACTAATCATATTATGTTATGATGGTTAAAAAAATTAATTTTTTTTTATAAACAAATATTGATAAAGTCATAAATATCTAATCACAGTGAAGCAAAAATTAATGAAGTCGTGAATATTAAAAAAATTACATATTCATGAATTTATCAATCTTTGCTTCATTGTGATTAGTTATGGACAGATTTTGGAACAGGTTTTGAGACAGCAGATCTTCGTCCCTCTTTCTGCTATATATAAATACCCTAGTAGAATCAAAACCTACCATGTTTTCTACCACTACATTAAATTTACTTCTATATGGTGTCAAAATAAGTAGCATTTACACACACATTCAATTATTCATGGCATTGAAAGAAAGCAACACAAACAAAAATATTGAGCAGCAACAACAAGAAGAACAAGAAGAAGCTTGTGATCCATGCAAGTCTTTTGGTCAGAAGTGTAGTCACCTTGTGAAGAAGCAAAGAGCAAAGTTCTACATTCTTCGTCGTTGCATAGCTATGCTTTTGTGTTGGCATGAAAAGAACTAGGTTATTCTTCACATAATGCTAATTATCTGTATAAGATTGTAACATAAAAAGGGGTACTATGTTATACTATAAAATTGTTATTGTTACTTTTCTTCTTCTTCTTCTTATAGAATTGCATTGTGTGTAATTATGTGCAGCAAAAATGTGAAAGAGAGATTAGATCTGTTTAGATTTTCATGATTGTTGAATAGATCTTCTTTTTCAGATGTTATTTGAGGTTTAGTTCATTAGGGTACTCAAATTTATATGCATCACCATATTTCTGCTTTCTTGGGTTTATTCAAGTGTAAAGTCTCACATTGGATATGCGGGAAAAACTGAAATAGTTTACAAGTAGAAAAGCCTCATAAAACTAATGCCTTAAGGTTTTGGTTCAAGACGTGGTGTCTCACTTGTAGCTCTTCACTCTTCCCATATACCGGTAACAATGGAACTCCTCGGTGGTTGGATGTTCCACGGTCGCATTCTGGTCCAACAAACTTCAAGCCCTAAGTTTTTTTTTCAGCTCCAAGTTATGCTAAGATGAAAAAAAAATGCTTCATATAATATTCAGATTTTATTTACAAAATTATATTTAATAGTTTTTTTTTAATTTGTAAAGACCCATTATATTTTATAATTCATATGGCAGAATTATGGTGCATAAAGTAATTTAATCTTATGGTTAATTTGTATTCTTCT
Source organism: Lupinus angustifolius (assembly GCF_001865875.1). Taxonomy (NCBI): domain Eukaryota; kingdom Viridiplantae; phylum Streptophyta; class Magnoliopsida; order Fabales; family Fabaceae; genus Lupinus; species Lupinus angustifolius. Next base: position 24,871,511 of record NC_032013.1, on the reverse strand, counting down.
AACTCATTATCTTCTTGGCCTATGATATATGTGGTTTTCTTTTATGAATAGTTCTCATGGAGGATAAATAAGTAACACTAATTTCTAGTGACACAATTTTAGGTGTGTGCATAAATATATTGACTTTATTTAAGAAGAAAATTGGAATTGAAGAAACCATGTAGCTACCCAAAATGTCCTTAGAATTATAATTAACATTTAAAAGAAAGTTGCTACTAGGTGATACAGGGTGAGCAAAAAGAGAGCTTCAAAATTGAAGTGAATGAATAATATTTTAAGGATGGGAATATTTAATATAGTGAAATTAATTATTTTTTATATTTTATACAACCACATATGATTTTTTTTAATATTTGAGTATGGAAGGAGTGTAATATTTTATAAAAGATAAAATCAAATATGTATGATTAGGAGACAATCTAATCATAGTGGTCCTAGCTAGTGCTAAGGAAACATCAAACTTAAGTTTATTTTTCATGAGTAAATCTCTTATTCAACTTCCCACTTTTTATATAATATTTTGTGTCCTCAAACCCCACATCATATCTTGGTTAAATGTTGCAATCCAAGCAACAAATCAAATTCAACATCAAGTAGAAATTAATGAAGTTTTTTTTAAGTTTACATGCATAGTAACTACTAGACTAAGGACAACTTTTTCTTAATTTCACTCCCTTTTTATATTTCTTATGTATCTCCACTTAAAAAAAATTAAATTAAATGTCACATACCAACGTGTGTTGGTTCAAGTAATATATGTTTGATTCTCTTAAGCAAGGTCTCGAATTCGAATCCTATAGATGAAAAAATATATGGTAGAAGAGTTAACCTCATATACATATAGATATTTCCGGTTCGATGATACATGTGGGAAATCAAAAAGAATTTTTTGTATAAAGATAGGTTTGAATGGAATTGACGTGGGTGAAATTGAGTCTTACAAAAAAAGACATGGCTGGCCAATTTCGTAGAGAAATAGGACAAGATGAGTCAGCATCAGCATCATATTAAGTTTTTTGTCTAGTTGCTCTCTCAAATCATTAGTTTTTCTTTATGGACAACATAACTTTTTATTCACTTTGTTATCGACCTTGAAAATTCAATTACATTTCCAAGTCTTTAAATTGTGATCATAACCTTATATTTAACAAAATTGAATATTGTATAGTGTCGATATAATTACAATTACGACTATAATATTCACATGTCTTAGACTATTAAAATCTAACATTGTGGTCTCCTTTCATATCATACACTAAGATTTAAAACTTTGCTTTCATCATACAAAACGTACGGTTCACAAAAAATAGCATATTTGTTGGAGTGAAAATTTCAAACTAAATGTGTATTCTATGTAAAAAAATTAAAAGTGATTGGTGGAAATGAGGGCTTAGAAGTAAATAATTCCCAACATATTGATGGTTGGAAATGAAAGTAACTTAAATAGGTATGAATGTGATTAAAGTAGTTGAAGTTGAGGTACAATTGATTAAGTGTAAAAAGCAAATGGATGATGATAAATGTGAATTGAGAAAGTAAACATGGGCTTCAGAAATGAACAAAAATCTGTTGTCTCAAATCATGTCCTGTACGAATAAAAATATTAAAAATAATAAGAATTTATTAATTTTTTTGTTTTTGCTTTAATGTTATTAGTGTTAGACATGACTTGAGATATCAGATCCGATCCCTGTTCGCGAGAAATGGGTTTACAATGTGTTTGAAGGGTCCACAAAGGAGACAAGAAGAATCGTAATGAGAAGAAAATGTGAAGTTTGTGGGTACGAATTGGTGCTCTCTCTGCCAACTTCCACCCTCACCCTCGTGCGTCTCTCTATGCTTTCATTACATTTTTCTGCCATGTGAATAATGAATTAATTTTTTTTGATATTTATAAGTGTCCCAACAAGTGTTATTTGTAGGAATCAAACTCAACAATGATCTTATATTATTAGACTAATGTTTTGTTGGTGTTATATTGACCACTTGAAACTGAAGAGTCTTCTAGAATCTACTCACCTAAATTTTATTCAATCAACAAAAACAAAGGTTGATATTTACTTTTTAACCCTTCACATAATAGTAAAAAATTCGAGAAAAAACTAATATACTCTCGTATAAGTTCAGTATGGTATAAAGTTATAAATACAGAAATGTACAAGTAGAAATGTATTTTTCCATTCAAACAATTATATGTCGGATTATATTTTTTAATTTTGCACCATACTCTTATTTAAACATAGAGTATATTAATTCATTCTTCCATAACTTTTATAAACTTAGGGTCCCACCCAACTCACCTTATTTTCATGTTATTCATCGTGCAACTCTAACCTATATATAAATTTCATATTCAAACTTCTTCTAGTTCCATTTGTATTGTTTAAATTAAAGTAGTTTATGGGTCAATGCGAATTTAAGTGTTCAAGATAAATTACTACTAGTACTCATATAGAATTTATATTCAACTTTAATATGGCCTCTATTTTCAAAGAGAGAAGGTACTTTGTGTCTACAATCTAGTCGGTTCAAGTCTTACGGTGCAATGGAATAGAAAAGTATAAATGGTATATTATGACACTTTATTCTTTTAAATAACTCAAAAACAAGAACTTTATCTCATGTATCCATGTTCCTAGCTATATTACAATCGGTAGTAAACATTGCAGTGCATGTATGAATTGAATATTGAGCATTTTTTTGTATTATTAATGGTATCCTCCATATTTTAGGTATAGAATTAATCTTTTTTGAGTGTGTGGCTATCCCTTCAATAATTATAGCCGCAACATGAAGGGGCATAAGTCCAATCGTCCTAAAGTGTGTTGCAGTTGGTTTACATGTTTTGAAGTCAGGGTGTAGTCATGTGTGAGCCAAGCTACAACTTGTCGTGTCTAGGCTCGTCCCTCGCTAAAATATGGTCGGGTGATGATCTGGATTGGTCACGGAGTGGCGAGGTATGTACATGCGGGCATCCTGTGGACATGGCCAGACTTCTTGTGTAACTCGTTGTGCACCGAAGAATTAGGTGATGCCTTCATGGAAGTATTGAGTGGTCCACCACTGAGAAGTAAAATCAAATCTTTGACGATTTAGTCTTTCCAAGAATCTATGAGAGTTTCGCATAGAACTAATATCCTAAGATTTTTTATTCAAGATATGGTGTCTCACTTATATCTCTCTTCACTCTTCTCATATTGCAATAATAATGAAACTCCGATGGTTGAAAACTTCCCGATCACTAGTCCAACAGTATTGCCACATCGTAGACAAATATGAATGGAAACTGGTAGGGGACCTGGTAGTGAATAGAGGCAGACACGTGCATTCTGACATGGTTAAAATATGTAGTCTTATCATGTTTCTATTTTGTACCATTCCACTATCATCTTCCCACGTGGACCTGCACGTGTGGGTGCTCATAAAACTACTGCACACACTTTTTACCCACCAAAACTATTATTATTAGGAAAATGATATATTCTCATACTAATTCTAATACCTATAATAAAATAATATATATTATTTGTTGATGATTGCTTTCTAAGAAACATATATTACATTTTTGTGAGTAATATAATTTAGTAGAGGATATATCATTACTCTTACTATTATTATTATATCATCTTTCATTTTATATTTAACTATTTTTAGTTCATCTTCTCCAATACTCTTGTCAGTGCTGCCATAATTTCTGATTTTCTACTTGTTTTCTAAGTTAAAAGGTACTTTCCACTACCACTCCCACCATAGTCCTATAGCCATAGGTATAGTCATAGGTATAGCCATAGTTATAGCCCTATATCTTTCATGTAGCTATTAGAATTTGTCAAAATTCTGAACGAATCTTATGATCAAATATAGTACAATATTTTTACTATATTCTTTTTCTAATATATTTTTATTCACTAACATAAAGAGTACAATTTGTTTTATTACTATAATTAATATAAAGGTCTTTTATATTTTTTTAAATGTTACGATTGGTTTTAGTCACCCATAGTGTTACTAAAAAGGAAAAAAAAAGCATCGTTTTTCTCATTTTACATGAGGAAAGGTGGAATCCAATTTGAAATGGGAGTTTAGTGTATATTAATTTTTAATATAAAAAATTATTAAGGGTGTGAATTTGTTTTTATCAAGCTAGGGCATATAATCAATGTGAATTTGTCTTTATTTCTCTATGGTTATAGGGTCTTGAGCCACTTCTCATAAGGAGAGTGCTATGGGTGTTTTTTTGTTATTTCCATTCTACCAATCAATAAATAAGAGATTGAAAATTGGAAACTAAAATAATTTGGTGATTTCACAATTGTTTTAAACTCTAAATTTATTTCAAGTTATAAGAAATTTTGCAGTGAAAATGTTGGATGTGATGATGACTGTGACTGACGACAATGATAATTATAGTAAAGACGACTTTCGTGGTAGTGGCAATAGTGATTGTGGCTATGAGTGGTGATTATTGTGGTGTTGGTAGCGAGTTGGTAATGGAGGTGGATTGTGTGGCGTTGAGGGTGGTGGTGTCGATAATGGTGATGAAGATGATGACGACAATTACGATGACAATGATAATAATGATGATATTTCATCCCATCATCAGGATCAATCAATATTAGTCGACCAATTTCTAACAACCTTCTTCCAATGTCGAAGAACATATGGTGGTTATGATGCTTCGTGGAGACTAGGTTATCGTGAGGAAGGCGATAATGGTCAACAATGATAATAGCAAATGCAAGATAATAAAGGTTAAAAGAAGAAATTCCCCACATTAGTTTTTTTTTTTTTTTTGTACACAAACCTCCTTGTATTTATTGTTTTAATTCATAAAAAGAAAACTACTTAATTGTAATGAAACTTATGAGTAAAGAGTGTTTTACCTAACTTACCTACAAAGTATGATATGATGTTGTTGCTTTGTGCTTGTTTTATAGGTTGTTGCATGCATTACTAACTTATGCTATATGATATGATTTGATGTGTTTCTTACCAATTATTGTGCAACTAATGCATTAGATGATTTCTAACCAACATTGTCAACTTCAATCACCAAAATTGAAATGATACTTCTTTTGCTACTTTATATTTGTTAAGTCTAACATTTGAGATCTTATAAAAGTTCCCTAATCCAAATAAAAGCAGTGCCTTTCAGCAAGCTTTGAATAGGTAAAAAAATACGAGAAACACTTGTATAGAGATAGATATAACACGTTATATTTAGAGATAATTGTATTTGTTTTTTGGTGCTATAATTTATGACTGAATTTTAATTAGAATTAAAATTTTAATATATTGATAATATTTTATTGGTTGTTTCCACATACATACGTTTCCAAACAAGTATTTTCTTAATAAATATTACTTACGAAGAGTTCCATCACTATAAGCAGAAAATTAATCGCATAGCTCTTCTATGGAAATATTGATCAACAAAAACTACTCTGCTAATAAACACTACAAATTTTAGACTTACAAGATCTTAAATGATGTTGACAAAATGGGCTGATTTGAATATACATGATAAATTGGAGGATTTAGGTGCTTAAAAGTTATTGTGAACTCAAATTAGAATGTTAACAAATTTAGACAAATATTTTTTAAATGAAAAAACCCACGCAAATTTGAATTCACAACTCTTACCGATAAGACATTAGTTTATGAGGTATAAGGTTTCGTTAGATCCTCAAGATGACCAAAATGTCAATGGTTTGATTTCTAGAAGTGACATGTGTTGAAAAGGGCAGTCACATATTCTGAAAGAATTAGTTCCTTACCTATAGGGTTAAGAGATACCCTTAATAGTATAAACAAAAAGAATTTACAACTCTTATCAAAAAATGTTGTATATAGGTATTGAAATGCCTTAAACATTCAATATACTTACAATTATTCAATTTTGATTTACATTTTACATTCATTAACTTGCATGTCATAAGATATTCAAGACATAGATCATGTAATTAATGGGACCGTGCCCCAAATTATTTTACAAGTTAGGTCAAAACTTTGAATCTTTGGGATACTTTGAGGAGAGCTTCATCTTAATTATAAGTATGGTTCATAATAATTAGTATCACAATTATGCTATACAATTACCGAGGACATAACGAAGATCATATTATTGGTGTTAAAAGTGAAAATATCTTAAGTAATTTATCGACTCTAAACTTAGTATACATAAGTTAAAGAAAAGAGCCGTGTGAGACTAGATTTTGTCCAACAAAATTTGTGACATGGTAGAGAAACACGTAAGTGCAAATATCTTTCTCATCACACAATTAGAAAAATGATTGAGGACCCATTACTATTAGAATGTTTAAGGGTAGGAACATCAATTTTGTAAGGAACTTACATTTCATAATTCTCATATAATTAAATAGGAATATAGATATGATTTATGTTCTTGATTTACCTTTGTAATGCATTAAGAATTTTTGCATGACAATCTTTCTCAATCAAATCTTGGAAATTCTCAATGGACTATATGTTCTTTCTGATGGAGAGGGAAAAATCATGTCTATAAAGAAAACAATCTTAGGCACAAATCATGTCCTCATAGTTAACATAGAAATAGATGCCCCCTTGTATTTCCATATCCACATATCACACCAATCCCTAAGCTTTTAACATGAACCCTATTTCTCATGCATACCAAACAACTTAACTTGAGAAAGTGGAAATGGACAACACACAAATCCTATTAGCTACAATGGTAAGAAAGTGGAAATAGACAACACACAAATCCTATTAGCTACAATGGTAATAAAAAAAACTGTTCTTAGCGAAACAAACATGTTCTTCGTCCAAGTTCATCATTTAATTTCCTTATAATAAAATTCTGTGAGTTCTGATTTATAATTATTGTGTATGACCCTTAAAAATGACATCCAAATCATCAAAATTCATAAGTTCTTTCTAATATGTAATCATATTTATTTTACAAATCGTTATCATATATAAATTCTAACAAACCATGAAAGATATGGAAATAAGTTTTATAACATTCATTATACTCCATTAAAAGTTAAAAACTCATTATATACTTCAAATATAATTTTTTTTCTAATTAATAAAATAAACACAGAAAATATCATACAATAAATTTTAAACTGGCTCATAACTAGTTATATATAAATTTGCGAGAAAATTCTCATAACTAAAAAATAAATGTGGTGCACAAAAAATGAGTCTAAATTGGTGTATGAAATTTAGTTTATATAAAGTGTTGGCACTTGAGAATGAGCAAAGTAGTTTCAGAAGCTGTCTTGAGTTATGCAACAAAAACTATCAAATAATTCCAACTTTGAAGCAATGCCTTTTAACGTAGCAATGGCAATAATAATCCAAAAGAAGCCTTAGAGACTTCATACAAAAAATGATAAGTTCATAATAAGATAGCATGGCATTCATGAAGAAAAATGAACATACAAGTTGATCTAACTGTAAAGATCATCATCATCTGCTCCACCGGCAGATGCAAACGGATCAGATGCAGCAGTAGTGGCACCACCACCAGAGCTAGCATCGGCAAACCTGAACTCGCTTCCAAACCCTCTTGACTGCTGCAATGTTTGGGCAAATGCCTGGTACTTGCGAATGTCGGCATCACTCACACTCCTTCGTGCGTACTTCATTGATTCCTCAAAATGAGCTGCCTTGATTTCTGCTACCTCGTCTTCAATATCCTCTTCCATGGCCTCCGGGTTCTCACTTCTCCTCCTTTCTCTCTCAATGTCCTGCCAATAGAAGTTACGAACTAAAGATATTAAAATAAATCCAAGAGACTTGGTAAATGGAACAAAAGAAAGAAGTGCTCAGAAATGTACCTTCTCAATGTTTTCTCTAATGGCATACTTGCATGCACGCTGGCAAATTTCAGTAATATCAGCACCACTAAAGCCTTGAGTGTACTTTGCAAGTGCTTTGATGTCGACATCTTTCGAGATTGGGGATTTCCTCAAGCAAGCTTTAAATATATTATGACGGGAATCCTCATCTGGGAGTGGGATATAAATCAACTGGTCTAGACGGCCTGGACGTAGAAGAGCAGAGTCAATAATGTCTGGTCGATTTGTAGCCCCAATGATGAACACAGTCTTCTTTGCTGACATCCCATCCATTTCTGTAAGCAGTTGGTTCAAAACCCTGTCAGCAGCACCACCAGCATCTCCTGAACTGCCTCCTCTCTGCAAGAACAAGTTTTGGGGACAGGTAAGAAAAAAATATAACGGTTCTGTAAAGGCATCTAGTCTTATTCAATACATTAAGAATGAATACATTAGTTTTAGAAACCAATAAGTTTTGCCTTAAGTCCAAATCATAGCTTTAGTACCCTTGATAAGTACGAACCTGTGTTGCTATGGAGTCAAGTTCATCAAAGAACAGGACACATGGAGCAGAACCACGTGCCTTGTCAAAAATTTCCCTCACATTAGCCTCACTTTCTCCAAACCACATTGTGAGTAGCTCAGGACCTTTGACACTGATGAAATTGGCTTGACATTCATTGGCAATAGCTTTCGCCAAAAGGGTTTTGCCACACCCAGGAGGACCATAGAAAAGAACCCCCTTTGAAGGCGACATTCCGAATTTCTCAAACTTTTCAGGGTGTTCCACTGGATATTGAACGGTCTGCAAAACAGATCAGTATTAAAATCTAGAAGCGTGTGAAAGGAAACAAATGCTTTACTGTATTTCAATGGAAGAGCTTCAATTACCTCTTGGAGCTCTCTCTTAACATTTTCAAGGCCACCAATGTCCTCCCAGCTAACGTTGGGCACTTCGACAACCTAGTTCATTAGCAAAGTTGAAGTTAGATATTAATCAAACCCTAGATAGGTGTAGTCACAAAAGGTTGCAGCCAAAAGAGTCAGAACAAGAGAACAGGAAGCTTAACATTGATAAAATAAACATCTAAAACTGCTGATAAAAAACTTACTGTTTCACGGAGAGCAGAAGGATTGCTGGAACCAAGAGCAGAGTGAAAATGATCATTAGTCACTGCCATCGAGTTCAATATCTCCGCATCAATTGTCTCGTCTTCTAAGTCAATCACATCCATTTTCTCTCTGATGCATTGAAGTGCAGCTTCAGTACACAGAGCAGCTAGATCAGCACCAACATAGCCATGGGTGTCCTTGGCAATCTTTTCTAAATCAACCTGCAAATGACACAATGAACAAAATACTTTCAGAATTCAGAGCATTTAAATCAAACCACACCTTTGGAAGAATTAAATTTTGATATTACATTTTCAGCAAGCTTCATATTCTTAGTATGAATTCGAAGAACCTCAAGACGCCCAACTTCATCTGGAACACCAATATCTATCTCTCGATCAAACCTTCCAAACCTCCTAAGAGCAGGGTCAATGCTATTGGGGCGATTTGTGGCTCCCATAACAATTACATGTGCTCGTGATTTAAGTCCATCCATGAGGGTCAATAGCTGGGAAACAATCCTCCTCTCAACTTCACCATTAGTCTTCTCCCTCTTTGGAGCTATTGAATCTATCTCATCAATGAAGATGATGGATGGAGCATTCTTCTCTGCTTCCTCAAATGCCTTCCTCAGATTGCTTTCACTCTCACCCGCTAGTTTTGACATGATCTCAGGGCCATTGATGCAGAAAAAGAAGGCACCAGTTTCATTTGCCACTGCACGAGCAATAAGTGTCTTGCCAGACCCCGGGGGTCCATACAGCAGAATTCCTTTAGGTGGCTTAACACCAATAGACTTGAACAATTGAGGGTGCCTCAGTGGTAGTTCTACTAGCTCCCGAATCTGTGCCATCTGCTTTCGTACACCACCGACATCATCATAGCCAACCTCGTCTAATCGATTCTCATCTTCCCTTTTAACAGGCTCTCCTTCACAGAAAATTTCAGTGTCCGGGGCAACAACACAATACTCACCAGGGTCAGTTTCAATAACCTTGAATTCTACACTTCTCATCCCCCCTCTCACAAGGAAGAAGTCACCCTTCCTCACTGGTCGATATGCCTCCAGGAAATAAGCTGCAAAAGTAAAACTAGTATCACTACTCAAAATAGATTAAAATCCAACAAGCTTATATGTCAACGAGGAGAGGGGGTTCCGATTAAAATAGCAGAATAAAAGTCCTACTATGTCTACCATTTAACTTCAATAACTCGATGGTAATAATTTTCGTTGACACCAATAGGTTAGAGTGACCATATAACCTCAGCCGAGATATTTCCATATAGAGAGTAGGATAATACATTCTTCATTTATATACTAAGCATGAAAACTGCACAGTTACCCGATATTTAAAATCACTTCTTAAATATTAAACGAATTCATTACTAACTCATCATATTGAACCCACCCCCCAATAGCACGTGGAAGCCACTTATTTATAAGGATCATTGACTGCCAGCAGTAGTTCCTTCTCTGCAACCACCTATTAATTGGCACTTAGCAGCTTTGTGCTTTTAAGTGGTGGATGCTTGAGAAATCAAAACAGTAGCTGTCTTCAAAAAACACTATTAATCTGAAATGTGATTTTGTTAATACTGTGGAATGTGGATGAGAAGCAAACCATTGGTTATCCCAAGAAGGAAAAATGTTATCATTAGATATGAATATATGATAAGATGAACTATCATTCTTCATTTTTCAAGCCTTCTCTAAGCAAGGGGAAGGGCTTAGATTACTAAAGACATGTACCAAAATTTGTGATAGACATAAAAGCAATAAGAGAGTATGCAAAGCTTTCATATTTGTCTACCAAACACAACGAAACAGTAACTCACGTTTTATGTATGCATCAAAGAGGTTCCCTGTCACCCCTTCAATAGTGTCATCCACAGGAAGAACATGGACTCTCTTTCCATATTTCACATCAGGGCACTGATGCACCGAAACAACATCACCGAGCCTAACCCTGAGGTTGTTTCTCACAACCTTGTTCATTCTTATTTTTGGTTCCTCACATGTGTCATCAGCAAGTGCAATACAGACTGTATCTTTCCTTTTTTTTCCCTGGAGACAAACAACAGCAAAGAAACATGAGGGTTATATAGGCAACAACTCTTATTAAAAAATATATAGGCAACATGTTATCCTCATACAAGAAGAAACGTAATGGCTCAATCTTCCACAATAAAAAAACCATTACAAAAATATAATAGCATGGGATAAATGATAGTTTGATACAAAATGGTTCCATTTTCAAGTCAACTTCATCAGCAAAAAAATAATAATAAAATAGCAGAGGTATTCACAGAAACAGTTAATAGCAAGCCAATACATAGAGAACATAGGGTTTTGAATATTGGTAGTGAATGTGTTGTGATCCCAGTTGCGTTGGACCAGTTGTGGCCAAGGCAGCCTACATTCACAGGCCACAGCCTGGTGAGTTTGAGGCAGACACTGCAATGCAAATGCTAGAAGCTTAAATCTTTCTACTTTGACTCAAATCCCAATTCCAAACCCTAATCAATAACACTAACATTATATTATTAAAAGTACAGGGACTTCAATGTTGACTATAGAGTAACAAAAATTAGCTACTTCTACCAACAAATACATATAGTAGACATGCTACATTGGATTAACACATGAATTCTATTGTATACTTGATATATTTAATATTTTTATAAATTATAAATACAAAAGCAGAGAAATCAGGGTCTCAGATCCTGACTAATATACAACTCTACCATAATACCCTTACAAAAAAGACACAAACTTTGAGTATCATATCAGTCAAAAACCCTAATTATTCATGAATCAACGAGATAAGGTAAGATTACCTTGATCAAGATGGTATCACCACGGAAAAGTTGGAGCTTCTCCATGGTATCAGGGTGAAGTGCGACGACAGAGTTATCATCGTTGATGGATTCGTCAACAACCAAACGATTCGGTGCTTTCTTCCGTTCCAAAATCGCGGTACTGAAATCTCTCTTCGTTCCCTTATTACTGCAATAACAATAGCAATTAATCATTCGATTCAAAATCAAAGAGAGCAACAATAATTGAATAGGGATCGGAGATCTTACGCATCAGAGGATTCAGGTTGGTTCGCCATTTCAATGGATTCGATTCACTTCGCTCTGAAGAGAGAGAGAGAGGTTTGAAAGTTTTGTATTGAATGGAATGGATCGGAATGGTTATGGGTTTGGGTTAATATTTATATAAATGGGTTAGTGGGTTTGCTACGTTTCTTCTTATCAAAGCAATGCCCTTCTTCTTTATCTTTTGCTTCCTACTAACTTATCATAATATAATATATCTTCGTATCTTACAACATAATAATATAACATATATCATAATTTTAATGATTAGAAGGTATAATATACTTTTTTATATCATGTGATATTTTATTCTCTTTAACTTATATAGTATTATTCTTTTTGATTGATTCATATATCCTCTTATCCATATATCATCATCGATTGTTTCATTAATAATTTGTTTAACAAGGAAAATCAATGAAAATAATGGGGTGTGAGATGGGGATTTGACTTGGGTAAGGTATAAAATTGTTTTATTTTATTAAATTATTATGATCTGAAGTTAAATGTATTATATTTGAGTTTTGTAAATTATATTTGACATGTTTTCAGGATAGATTTAGATTATGATTGTGTTATCTTACCTTATATAAATAATTAGCTTAATTTTTTATAATTTGATATTGATAATCAAATCTAATTAAGAATTCTAATATTTTAGCTTAAAGCTAACTTGAATGCTAATGTACAATAAGAATTGAGATACATATAAAAAAAATGGGTGAGAATTTCAAAATTAACTACACAAAAATAGGAATATGATAAAAAATTACATAGTTATAGATGGGAGAATATACCCATGAATGGACCAAGTTGAGTGAGGTCAAGTGTTATCACTATAATTCACAATTGTTTTGTTTTATGATGAATATATGAAAGTTATTATTAGTTTATTCTGTATTTTCATGTTTAATTTATCCTTTTATATATATTAGCAATGATGTAAAAACCGTACCGTATCGGCTGTTCGACCAGAAAATCGGCGAATCAAACCCCTAACCAGTGCGGTACATATATTGAACCGGCCAAATATCAAAACTGGTGAATCGGTTACACATATATTTTTTTTAAAAACTTAAAAACTGACTCATCTTTCCAACCATTCTTCAACACTTCAAGACATATGCTTCCAAGACATACTTAGATTATACATTTTGGCTCATAATATTCGTGTGTAATCTCAGTGACATTTGTGTAATCTTGGAGTATTGTCTAGAGATAGGATTTAGTGCAAAAATATAATCTCGATGTAAGACAACTTTAACTCCTTGATGTTAAATGTTAAAACTCCAATTTTATTTGTTTTGTAGAGTGAGTTGTGAACTTGTGTCATTTATTTATATTTTACGGTTGTTTAGTGATATTTTTTGATTGATATATGTTTTGTAATTTAGACTTTGAAATTGTTAAAGACTTAAAGTTGTTTGTTTATGTGAATTTTGAGTAGATTATGAATATGAATTATAAATTTGAGTATCTACTTATTTGAATTTTTTTGTGTTATAGGCTTATACATATATATAAATATAAGTAGGTATGTCAAGTTTAATCGACATGCTGTTTAATTATTGAACCACCGAATTAAATCACTATATCAGTATGCTGACCGGTTTGATAACCGGTTCGATTTTAACATCACTGTATATTAGCCTAAAAATATTAATGGAATGCAAAATTAAGTATTAAAAAATCAATTCAATCATTTCTTAATATAAAATGAAAATATCAATTTTCAAAATAAAAACAAATAATTTTCCCTTCTAATTCAAACTTTTATAAGAAGACATAATTTTGAGATTAACACTCACACTTCATCGTACACTATTCAGAGTTTGATTCACTCATTTCGGAAATCCTAAGGTTGTTACCGTCGAAGACAATCATCGATAACAGAAAATCTAATTCCCACTGAACTCAATTATGGGTTTAGTTTTTACTATGGGACTTCTCGGAATTTTGATTTTCTTTCACGCCGCTTATTCAACCATACAATGTAATAATAATTCCAAAATTCATTCTTTTTCTCATTTACTTCAATTTTCACAAACCTTTGTTTCATATTTGTGTGCTTTTCTATCTATATTTTTGTTGCAGATAGGGGTTTGTTGAAGATAACGGAAGAAGAGTTTTCAGGGCCTCCATTCAATGTAAAAAAAAATATTTTTTTAATTAGTTTTGCTTTTGATTTTGAAAAACAAAAAATGGGTTTGATTTATTTGAATTTTATGTTGTTTTTTTCTTCATCCTTGAATGCAGGTTTTGATTGAACTGTTACTTGGATTAGTGCTTTGTATTTGGTCTGCATTGATTCTGCCTGGGAAATTTTTGTCCATACATCCTCACTCTGAAGATAACAGGTAGATTCTTTTGTTTATCAATTTCAATGCTTTGTTTTTTTTTTGATGAATTTTATGTTTGTGGTTAAATTCATTTTGGCATGTTACCTATGATTATTTTGAGAATGTTGTGTGGATGGGTGGACATATTAGACAATACAGGATTATAGAATTATGAATGAATTTATTAGCGATAGTTGAATCTCTCTTTAAGAGTCTATTTGCGAGTTAGTTTTTAGAGGGGTTGAAAAAAACAGAGGGCTTGAGAGCTATCTTGTAAGTGTATTTCATTACTCCAAAGTATTTTCCTTCCCTCTATCATCTTCCGATATCCAACTCGAAACAAACCCTAAGGGGAATAGATAAGATGGAGGATAGTCCAATAGGTTGAGAGAGATCCGGGAAAATCATAGGCGAAATTATTAAGAAAGATTTAGATTTAAATGGTTTGTCCGTAGACATGATTTCAATGAGACATCATTTGACTTTGATCCATATGCTGAGTCCACCTAGTGTGTAAAGACTTGTTTTTGCTTGAGCCTCCAAGTTATTAATTCCTTCACACTAGGAGTGAATCTTAATGGTGTATATTTGTCAAAGCTTGTTCTTTATTTACCATCTTGATAAAGTTGTTGTTTAGCTTAAGCTAACAAGTTATTGAAACCTCTAAGAAATAACTAACAAATTGATAACATTTTTTCATAGAAAAGATTTGATAAAATTACTTCACCCTGTGAATGATTATGAATCCTAATGATGTATACTTGTCAAACACTGTTCTTCTCTGATCTTTACTATCTTGACAAAGTTCTGTTGCTGATCGCATTATGTCTTAACTCTTACGTAACGCTTTACATAGAAGATAAGACCAAAAAAATGGAGGAATAGGGGAATAGAGAGTTAGAGGGGCCGAAACTAGATATGGTTTAAAAGTTCAAGAACACTGTAAAAATAGGTAAATAGAAACTTCAGAAACTAATTCTGCTATCGGGTTGATCTTGTTCTCGTTGCTTGAGCGCGATTGTTTTGATAACTGGTGCTGGATGATTGAGTTTTATGTTAGAGGCTTTATATTTGTCTTTGGTTGTACTCTGCTTATAATTGAGGTATATAACATCCCAATGTTGTAAATTACTCTGACTCTACTTGCAAATATCACTTGGTATGAAACTTTTTTGAATCTCAATCATCAAAGTTTGTCTCCTTTGTTGCAGGATTGTTTCTTTACCTGCCAATGTAGACTTCATGATCTTCAACCACCGAGGCAAGGTCTTTCCCGTAGAAACGGGTGTGAAGCTTATACAATGAGGACTTTTCGTCCCTCAAATGAGAAGGAAAAACATTCTCTGGATAAACAAAAGAACATGAATTTGTATTTGCTATCACAATTGGTAAGTGTACTATCTTTTGCAGTTTCCTTTTGTAGCTTATACTTTAGATTTCTTAGTGGCCAATTGCCAAAGTAATTTTTGACATGATTTTGTCACCTTAGTCATTTATGAAGAGGCCACTTTGACCAATATTTACATACATGATTTACATAGAGGTAGGGGGTATAAATTTGACTAATTTGCTGTGTATGGATGAAAATAACTTGAAGAGATAAAATACCGCAATAATATTTTCGTTTGAATTCGTTTATTAAAGACTTGATTGTTGTTATATATGATTATAACACAGTAATGAAAGAATATATAAATGATCTTCATATTAGTTCTGTATCATAGGAAGATCAGAACCGGTCGATGCGTATGTGCTCTCATTCATCTATAAACTATAATCTTCTTTAATTCTTAAGGCCAGTGTAACTTAACAATAAACCTCTTCTTCTCCCTTATTAGAAGGAACAACAAAGTGTCCTTCCTTAACATAAGCCCAAAGTCGAGGGTTCGATTCTTGTGAGCGACACTTGTTGGGAGGGACAGCCACGAATCCCGGAATGGATTAATTCCTTACCCCAAAAAAAAGTAATAATATGTGGGTAGCTGATTCAATCCAACAACATCATTCATCATGAGTTAGGAGTAGTCATATCCTTCAGTACCAAATTCATTTTTTAAATGTTTGTAAAAGAAAACAACTTTTAAATCAGGTGCAAATTCCCTGATTAATTGCAAGATTTGATAGGGGAAACATGTACGAAGAATCCTTATGATTTTTACTTTTGTCATGATTTATGCTGAAGATGTATATTATTATAATTTGCCTTCTCCTAAGTAATTTAATTTCAATAAATAATGGGCAACACTTTCTTGTAAATGTGTTGAGTATTTTATCTTAATGTTTTTTTATTGTTGATAATTTACTTCCACATGAAGCTTCCATTTAATGTATAAGGTTCTTTTTGCCTATTCTTAGAATACTACCATCTACTATTTTATTATTGAAATTAAATGAAGTTTGAATACATGTTCTCTCCCATGTTAGATTTCACATGCAAATGCATATTGTAGTATGTATATAAATGGAGAGTTTCAACATATGAGAGCATGCCCATAATGTCAACATCGATCCCAAGTAAATGTCGAGTTTCAAGGGAAGGTGTTGATTTAGTATTGTAAGGCCCCAATAGATATTTAAGATGACCAGAAGATTAATAGTTCGATTTGGAAGCGAGACTTGTTGGAAGAGATAGTCATATACTTCAAAAGGTATTAATTCCTGAAATAATATCTTTGATAGTACCAAAAAAGAAAAGGGAAGGGAACGCATTGTCATGTGATGTCTCATGAATTGTAAGTGTCATTGTTTACACTTTTATACTATCAATTGTGTCATTGGTAGTATATTGTTATCTACGTGGAAAATTAGGTTGAGGTACCTCTTTCCCTCATACTATTATATTGAGTCAAAACTCATGTTTAGTAATCAAGAGGAGTCTAATTCCATTAAATTTGTAAGAGTTTTTTACATTGTTATTATATCATTCATCATTTATATTTAATCGTCATTGATTCCAAAATAAAAATAATATAAATGACTAATAAATAATATACCAACTATGTATAAAATTTTGCAACATGCCATTTAATGCAAACAAAACTTTGATCAGTATAGATTTGTACTCATCAGTACGCGGAACTTGTACGAAGCAAGCATTCTTATCCTCTCCCTCTATTATTTCCTCACCTTTTTTATAACCTACTTTATTTTTTGCAATGAAAACTTATTTCATAATCAAATCATAGTACAAATTATCAACTATTTGTTGATTCAGGTGATACATAAAATGCTTCAGAATCATGAAATATATTTGTGAGATGACTTTGAAACTTTTAATTTTCCTTTTTTTTTCTCTCTAAAACCTAACTCACAAACACTATGTTAAGTAATACTTAGAGTTTGAATATTGTGTATGAAAAAAAATCTTTATTATAAGAATTAACCCTACTATGATATGAATGTTCTCAGCACAAATACAACTTGTCCTAACAAATTACTAATAGAAGTTCAAATTCTAAAGTTATCATTCTAAGAGCTAAATTTGTGGATATTAAAGTAAGTAAATAAAAACTGATATCACCTATTTTTATTGAATAATTAAATATTCTACAACCCATTTTAAATATTAGTATATATTTATGAGGAATTTTCTCCAATTTGGAATATTCTGCGAACTTTCACATGTAGGAGGAATTTGAGTGCCATAAATTAAAAATGAGTGAGAGAGAGAATATATAAGAAGGTAATAAGAACAAAATATGAGAACAAAAGTGGAATATATATAAATTGTTTACGCGTAAGAAGAAACCGTTGCATGTGATACATTAATCAGCATGAATGGACGTAGTTATCACTCTCAATATTCTATCATCACCATATACAATAAAAAACTATATATATCGCACAAAAATTAAATATATACTAATTATATATGATAAAATATTTTATCAATATATATTTATATATATATAATAAAATAAAGTAAAGAAAATAAAATTCACATCCAATAATGATTATGAAGTCTACAAATTAAATCATTTGAAGTGAGTTATATGATGTGTGGGGGTAAATGGTTGAATATATCTAATGAGTAATGGGCATGCATGATAATAGAATGATTCAGAAATGTTTTCCAACACATGAAAAATTGTACCAACAGAAAAAAGTAACCAAACCTAACTTAGTGGTTTATTATAGTTTTCCACGATTATAATATATATATATCATGAAGTTTTGAAAGTTGAAACATTTACTTCTTTATCTCAAAAGTATGGTAAAAGATTGTCCCAAATCAAAGTCAAAATAATATTTTTTTAGAGAAATATTAAAAGTATGGTTCCTTATTACTCTTGACTTATTAATTTTACCATTTTTTGGACTGAAGGAGTATATTAGTAGTAGTTATAATGTTATATAACACGAGCAAAACTCTTTTTTGTTTTGTGTATATATATAGCGTGTTGACATGCACTATCGTGCCTGTCAACCCGGTTTCCTATCGTTTGTAATGTATAGTTTGTATTTTATAAATTCAAATATAATTTTTTGCGCTAAATTTACTGTTGAATTTTTTCAATTGGTCTAATATTCAATTTTTTAAATACACTTTTAAAATAAGAAGATAATAAGGATAAAATAAGAAAATAATATTGTATAGTTTTTTGGTAAAAATAAAAAGATATTGAGGGCAAAATAGGAAAACACAAATTACACCATGATGGGTGGTTATTTTGTGTTTCCCCTTTATTAATAGTATAGATATAGCATGCTATTTAATAGATTTTAATGAAAACCATTACATTATCTATATGAAAATAGTTAGGTACGCTATAGATGGTAATAGATAAAGATCTATTAATAAATAATTAATTTTTTAATTCACATAACATATTTTAATTAGTTCAATATATAGTTTGAGATACAATTTAGAATAACATATCCATATCAAGTTTAAGTTGCTTCGTATCTACTTTGCAAGCAAACAAAAGTTTCAGCACTTATAATAGATTTCCTTCATATTTCACAAAAACATACATAATATGCCATTATGGAGATGAAATTTCATTATGTAAGTGTTTCTATAAACATTATAGAGTTGTGAAATCTTCCTCCAAGCTAATGATTAAATGATGTCCTCATGAATTTAATTAATCTCAGATATGCGTAATTGTCATTCCAATAAGTATCGTTCTCGTGAATCAAATCATTAGTATTTTAATCATTATCAGTATTTAATAATATCTTACACCACTAGATCAACATTTTGAATTACAAACTCAAATATGAAATAGTTACTCAATATACTTTAAAAATCTCTCAAAAAGTAACATATCTTATTTCTAAAATACCTTATTTACCATTTTTAAGTGACAACTTTTTTAAAGCAGAATTTAATGCTAAAATCCTCCATCAAGCTATACTGAAGTTTTATCACTTGACATCACAACCTTATAATATAATTATGAGAAAATAAATTGTACATTGAATACATTAAAAGTTTTATAATATATAATTCAATAATAATAAGTTAATAATTAATAATTTTTAAATAATAGTAATTTAAATGAATGATAAGTATTATATTCATAAAAACTTTGCAACATCATTCCACACATATTAAATTATATTACCATAATCACTTTTACTCATTTTCCACAGTGTAGAGCAGCTTTTTTTAAAATCTATACAACTAATATGTACCTCCATATATAGCAAAACCCCCTTTATATCTGTCATATTAATGGAATGAAGCTGTCACAATTATAAACAATACATTTTATATGTTCAAGAAAAAAATAAATACTAGAAATAGTTAGAACAATCCGTATTCATGCATCTACCTATGCAAAAATTTGCAATGATGTCTACCCAGAAAAAAGGAAAATACAAAAAAAAAATTATATGAATATTTGTATAATCACTTTTGTTTATCAATAATGATTTTGTACATAAAATTGACATCTATAGTTTTTTTTTCTCTATGAAAATTAAGAGAAAGGTTGTATAAGAAATATAAAAATGTAAGTGAAAGAATGCAATGTAAGAAAGTTGCAGAATAATTCTGATCTAGGTGAAACTATTACATAGTTGCATTATCAACTTTTCGATTCTCTATAATCTTCTGAAGTTCTTGAGGCTTGCAAGGAATAATAATCACACCCTTTTGTTCAAATCCAAATTCTTCCTTAGATTTCTCCAAAAGTTTCAAGAAATCAGGATCAGTTAAGTAATCTAACTCAACAATGAACCTTTTTGCTTCTTCACCCTTGATTGCTATAACTGCAAAATGTCCTTCTTTAACATCTTTTGGAACCCTTGTTGTAGCTTCATTTTCATCATCAATGTCACTTATTGTATAAACCCTTCTTGAATAAGCTTCATTGTGTGATAAGAATTGAAGAGATTTTAGTACCTTTGTAATCAAAGACTTGAGGATCTTCTTCTTTTGAAACTCCATCACTAAGATCTTAGTGCTAAATATAAAATATTCTTGATGGAAAATGACAATAGTATGTAGTAGTAGTGTATTTGGTTTGGTGAGAAGAAACTTGAAAAAAAACTATAGGTTATGATTTGAACTTTGAGTACTAATGTTTTTTATTTATATTGTGGAATGTTGATTTTAATTTATATAGAGATTGTAACTTAATGGAATTGAAAATAGGAAAGAGACACGAAGTTTCTTTTATTTTTTTCCTTAAGGTGGGGGCATATATATATATATATATATTCATTAATTCCGTGTTACTATATGATTTAATTTAATGCAACATTTGACGCGTCAATTTCTTCTATCTAATTAATCTTGTACGCGGTACTTGGTTCCAAAACATATATAGCACTAATTTGCTGTATCTATCACTATTATATTATATTATATAATAAGATATGTATGTGTAGCTACCTTCTACTAATTGTGAAATATATTCTTTTGCAATCAATGTGTACTATATACTTTTAGGCTAATTTGCTATCTTTCATGACTTGGCAAAAAGATTATATTAATAAGTATGTTATTTACAAATAAGTATAAATTGTTTAAGTCTAACAAATAATTTTTTTTTTCTTCAAATATATAATGGGAACACATTTACTATTCATTCTCCATCACAAAATATAAAATTAATATATTTAATTCATGTTTTACTTTCCTGACAATTGAAAAATAAATGTTATATAGAGTGGTATAAATTTGGGACACTAGGTATGACTTGTAAAAGTGATGTGTCTTTTGCTTTGAACAAAGATCATTTTTTCCAAGAAAATTTTGTAAACTACATAAAATAATATAAAAATTATTAATTTTTGTTTGTATAAAAAAAAATTTAATTAAATGAGACTTTCTAATTGAGTGAGAGACAAAGTGAGACAATAATGATGATATGTGATCCTCATCCTCGTGCTTTTACCCATATAAATATTTTTTGGTATGTTATTGTCTTTACCAACAATTGTCGCTCACATGAATTGAATATTTGATCTTTGGTCTAATATGTTACCTAGAAATAAAAAATTCCTTATTATAAGATAAGTTATATTATCTAACTATTAAAATTATGATATATATCCTAATTTTCAGTTTTTAGAAGAAGAAAATTCATAAAAGAATAATAAATACGATTCATATCATAATTTTAATCACTATATTTATTCCATTATAGTATATTTTATCCTTTGTATATATTCGTTAGAGTTAAAGATTAGCTATAAGATAAAGTTTTATATTTTTCATAAATTATCATCTAATCATTCATACAGTATCTAACTGCCAACTAATGACTTGATATATATTATTCCTTTTTAGTTATTTGGTTCAAACAAAAGAAAGAAGATACTAATGATTACTTGTTCAAAAATCATATATTTTCTTGACGGTGTTCAATTCGTACTATATATGTACGTATATTCTATATTTGTCGGCAATAGAATTTCCAACGTGTTTATATCCACATTCCCTTATTATCCATAGGGGTGTGTTAATAAATTATCTCAAATTATTAAATAAGGACATCAAGATTAAAAAATTTAATACACAATTATTTGATATATCAAAATATTTATTTTTGAAGACATAGTATATATATTTTTTGATAAAATAATGTCCACCAGTCACTTGTTAATATAATATTCCTATTTTAATATTATTTTAAATGCAATGTGCGAGTTTAATAAAACAATATAGGCAAAAATGTAATTATTATATTTAAGTTGATCGTTTTCTCTCTTTACTTTGTTAAGGATCAACATTTACTATACTAAAAAAATGTGTCATTTCATGTATTATTTCCTCTGATTAATTAAAAAATATATATTTAAAGTTTTAAAATTAATAATAAAATATATTTTGGAATAGAAAATGTGTTGCGACTATTAGTTTTATTGCTCAATAGTTGACCCCAAAAAATGTTAGAAGGTAGTTGTGATCCAAGAAATTCATAAGTATAGGGAGTGGACTTTGACCCTCACCATACCCTGCGTCAAAGCATGTGTGGGAGAATGAATGCTATACCCTTCCTATTTTGGGCTTTCCGGCCCATAAAATTACCAGATAAGGGTCTAGCATTTTGTATAAGAAAAATGATGTCATGACTCATGATGACGTTGCTAGTTTTTTATACTACCAAGTGTATCTCTTCACTCTTTTGGGTAAGAAGCTAATTCATTTGGGGTTTGTGGTTGTTTGGTTGTCTCTCCCAACAAGTGTCGCTAATAGGAATTGAATCATTTACCTTTTAATCATATTGAGAATATAGTTGGGTCTTACACTACTAGAATATGAAAGTTAAAATTACGGTTGTCATGTAGCATATGTGAGGATAAATTATTTTAGTGAGAGTTAATGAAGATTGAGATGAATCTTAAAAATTAATAATTATAGTGCAAATAAAGTTAATGTGATTTGATTTGAGGTTAGAGGTTAGAACTAGTTATTTTATTGTACTATAAAATATTCCCCACTTTACAGTTGAGTAACTAATCCATTTCGAGAGTGTGATTGTCTCTTCCAATAAGTGTCGTTAACATGAATTGAATTATTATATTTTTTGTCATCTCGTAAAAATCTAATTAAATCTTATACAACTAAATTAACATCTTCTTGATAATGACACTAGTTACTCATAATAGCCACACAATGATAATAACAATTAACAAGCTGGTTCATAGGCATAAAGGTGAAAGCATGCAAGGATCATTCCAGCACTATAAAACTTCTTATATCCAGACTCTAGGCAAGGTTGACCCATTAAAAATTACTAAAAACTCTGCATGCATGTTATTTGATATGCTAATAAATACAAAAAAAAACCTTATAATCCAAGACCCAAAAACTTTATATTCCAAAACCAAACCTCAAATATTACCTATCCAGCTACGATCTATATTGAGAGTTGAAACTGAACATAAAAAGTGAGTTGAATTGTATTTAGAATGTTGAAGTATTGATTTGACATATTTTTATCTTTAACTGAACTTTTGTTCAGACATATAAGTCTATACAAATAAGTAGGCGTATCTTTTTTGATTTCCCACATAGAGGTAATTCTGTCCGAGCCATAAATATTTACAGGTAGATGAAGTTAACTCTCTCAACGGACATTTTTTTTATTTACAAGACTCGAACCCGAGACTTTACTTAAGAGAAATCAAGCATATACCACTTGAACCAACGCTAGTTAATCTTGTAGGGCGTATGTGAATCTGAATAACATTATGTTTAGGAACAATGACATGGACAAACATGATCCATGATTGAAACCTATGGACATGAATATTATCATGTCATGCAATGCATGCATGAAATGATCTAGAACTAGAAGAGGCTACACATCTATTGTCCTACATGTTGTCATACTACATGCACTATTAGTTATGGTTGATCAGAAAATTAATTAATTATTAATTTTTTAACTTCAAAATATTTTTCATTCAATCATAAATTTATAATACATGCAGTGACATAATTTGTGGGACAACCGGAAAAAGCCGACATATACTTTCACTTTCAAGAATGTCATAATCAAACCCGAGTCAGAAATGGGGACCTCACTCACTCATGACTCACCATACAAAAGGACATGGTCACCATTTTTATGGTCTAGTATTTGTCACATAAATGATGTTGCCAATATCTCCTTTTCAGTAAACATCACAATATTATTCAGCTTATTGTTAACTACGAATTCATATTGAGATAACATTAGCCACAAATTTTAATTTTTAAAAATGCATTTGAATAATGTGATTTGATCACCTAAACCATTATGTTTTTTTGTATAAAAAACAATTGTACTCTTTTATATTTTAATGGTGGAAGTAAGAAATTTAAGTTAATGGAATCAAATATTGGTTGGATTAACAATATGTTGCTCCAAGCTAAGTTAAAGAGGTTAATATCAATGTATTAACTGTTGGTACAACGGAAGTGATTATTGTGCAACATTAACCACAAACAATCAAATAAAGTACATAGAATAAATAGAAGAAACTAAAGAAGATAATTTGGTAATGAGGTTCGGCCAATTGTGTTTACATCCTCGGGAGCATTGGGCGACTGCCAAGATATTAGTAGAGAAAAAATACTACAAACTCTAGCACAAATATGAGCCTAAGTGCTTTTTTTTTGCTAAGCAAAGAATATATTAAGAAGCACAAGGGGTACTAACCCAATACAAACCAACGAGAAAACTAAGAAGAAAGAAGGATACAAGACCTCGGGCCCATACACCAATTAGAAAATGAAACATCGTTGGACTTACTATTGGCCAACAACCAAGTCCAAGATCTAATCTGAATTAAATCCAAAATATGAACCACACTAAAATCCTTGTAAGAGAAGATAACATCGTTTCTCATTATCCAAATAGACTACATAGAAGCAAACTATATCATGGACCACAGATCCGTCCCTTTTTTACACTTATACAAGTTCATATGAAGCTGGAAAAAATCAGTGCAATTATCCGGCAAAGACATCTGCTTCCCAGCCAAGAACAAACACTCTTCCAAATATTCTCAGCAAAAACACAAGATAAAAACAAATGATTTAAAGATTCCGGATAGCTTTTACAAAACACGCAACTCAAATCATCATTAGAAAGAGGGAGAGATCTCTTCTGAAGATCACACTTGGTAGCCACTTTTCCTCTAATCACTTTCCAGATGAAGCAGCACACTTTAGAAGGAACACATTTAATCCAAACAAAATTAAAAATATTACCTAGAGGATGCTGAGGAGCATTTAACAACACATCATAAGAAGATTTAACTTTATAAACGCCAGAAGAGGTTAACTTCCATATCAGATGATCCTCTTTACCAACAACACAAGAAATCGGGCTAATAATTGCATACAAATTTCTATTCAAAGCCGATTCCCACACAAAAAGAGGCCTCCTCCACTTAATCTCCCAAGTGCTTATGAGTGTTTCTATTTAGTATTTATATCTGATGCACATAATAAAGGAAGGAAGACATGGAAAATAAACTTATTTTTCCTTGTTTAATTTGGTTGGATAACATGGAAAGAAAGAGGAAACCCTCTCATGTTATTTTTTTTTACAACTTTCTCTTCACTCTAAAAATCCTTACTTAGGAAAGGAAAATAAAAATGATGTATAAGTGATTTTGACTTGATTATATTATACTATATATTCAACAGTAATTTATTCACAAAACGAGATGCGGCATTAAAATACAGTATCTTTAAAATAAAATAAAAAACAATATGCATTATTTGCTTAATTAAGCTTACTTGATCTAGAAATTTTGTAGCATTTAAAAATTTTAACTTAGTATTTTATACCCTCTAGCAATTTAATACTTCCAATTATCCATTGTGGTATTATGTTCCAAAATAATCACTATCCATGATAGAGAGAAGTCACAATATTTTAATGAGTTTAAAATATGTGCATTGACGGTGTCAATTTTTTTATACTGTCAGCATATTATTCACTGTTGATTTATGTTACTTTTATTTAAGAGCTAACAGTGGTTAATAAATCACTGATGGATGATTTACTGTAGTATAAAAACACTTACACTATGAGTGTATATATATTAAATCGTATTTTAAAAGTAATCATGACCAAAGATGTATTTCTCAATGATGTTTTGTCGGGACTTATATGACACACTCTAAACACATAATAAAACTATGCTTCAACCTAATCACCTTATACTTTGAATATTTTTTAATTCCAAGATGATCTTACAAATTTCGGAATATATGTGTACATATTTACGTAAAAGTGATTTATTATCTATAATATAAAAAGTATTTAGTAAAATAGAGTTAACGAGCTCACAAGTATTTCTTATTGACACTGCTATAGATTTAATTTCAGAATATTTATATTCTATCAATAGTGAATTGTTCAATCTTAAGGATATGTAGAGAATTCTAGTCCTTGTCACCAAGTTAGATATTCAATAGGGAGAGTCTTGATGTGCCCATAATATTAATCCTAACATATTTTTATACTTAGTGATTGAAAATTTGGCCAGCTACTAATAAGATGTTCATCTAGTAGTATAAGATGTCACTAGATCTTTAAGATAACCAAAATGTCAATATTTTAATTTGTGGGAGGGCAGCCATGTACTTTAAAATTGGTGAGTAAATACGTTTGGCATTACCAAAAATATTATTCAAAATGAAGGAAGAAAAAGCAACTTTTACAAGTTAAATATTTTGGAGTATGTTTAGAAAATTAATGGAAATATAAGACTTATAAGTCATCTTATAAATATACTTTTAAACTTTTTTATACCTTTTATTACTTTCTAAAAACTAACTCGTAAAATATTCTTAAGGTACAAGGTAAATGGTGTGCCCAATTAAACAAGAAAGTTGGTCTAATTGTGATCATAATCATGATCCAATTATATTCTAGAATCATGTTCTTATAATCTAAAAAAAGTGAATCTGGTTTGACCATAAAAAACGGTGGGTTAAGTAAAATGGGCTTTAGAATTGTAGGGCCCATTGTTGCGAAACATGACACAGAAGCTGATGAAGAATTCATTACAAGTTGAAAACGTCAAAAGTGATTAATAGACATAGTTGCTGATGTCAGTGCAAGTGGATTGTGCTCTAATGTGAAATTTATTTGAATTTGTTTAACTAATTTTTGGATTCAACATAATGGGTTAGCTTTATCTTTAATCATTTAATTGTGGTTTTGGCTGCTAGTCTTACAAATGAGATTTAGAAAATGTGAAAGTTGAAGCAACTACTTATTAGTAGAATGTAAATTGTGTTAAGACGAATAGTTAAATGCTTAATTGATGTGACCAATATTTATTAGAGGAAGTAATCATACATTAAAAATAGATTAGTTTATTATAGTGAGAGATATAGTTGATTATACAAAATAAGTTTTGGATTTAATAGTTTTACCACTAAGCTTTGGATTTAATAGTTTTCAAAGTGGAATCACAATCCCAATCACGAATACTACATATGAATATTCTTAATTTGCATTTTATAGTTATCACTCTAATATTCAATTAATTGACGCACTAAAGAGAAAACTTGTTTGCAATCTCAGCCTATAATTAATTAATTACTAATAATCTAATTAAAAAATAAATCAAGAAAAAGAGTATTGTGCTCTTGTTTACGCAATAACCTGTACCACATAATTGACTTTAATAATTTTGTACGTTCTATTTATATGAAATTATTATATACACTGCCAAGAGCATGCATGCTGATATAATCCTTCACGCCTCAACTTCATATTAAGAATTATACCATCTCTTCCACTAAATAATAAATAACATTACTTTTAACATTACACCCTACCACTATGCTCTTCTATCATCTCCTTAGAATATCTGTCGAGAAAATTAACTCTACATATATGTGGATGTTCCCGACTCAAACGTGATTGAATACATGTGAGAAACCAAAATATAGAACAATCTACCTTAATTTCTATAAAATAAAATTGTTATGTACACACTACAACCACGTGAATACCTGAAAATAAATATATAAAATACTTTATTGAAAAATTCATGAAAGGGTAAAGACTCTTTATGTTCACATCATGGAACAAGCATTAGGATTCTCATCACTGAACATTTGTGGAGGAGGAGGATAATTTTGAGGATGCATATAACCATAATAATGTTGTTGTTGTTGTTGATTATTGTATCCTTGATCCATCTCATAATTACCATTATACCCTGATGATGTTTGAACGTACATAGGAGCATGTGGGTATCCATAACCATGATGCTCCATTTTGTTCACTTCTACTATCTTAATAACTGCACCTTCCTCTTTTTTCTCACCACTTTCCTTATTCTTATTCTTCTTCTTCTCTTCTTTCTTCTCACTTTCTTTGTCTTTGTCTTTGTCCTTTTTAGGTGGGACAACCTCAACGTTACGCTTCAGTTTCTGGTTTAGGTATGATACCAATTCTTTAACATCCATTGTTCCTTCAACCGTTATCAAATCCTTGCCTCCATCAATGTCAACTGATTCAGCTCCTGCGTAACGTTATCATCTCAATTAATACTCATTACTTAGAATAACCACTAATTAATTGTTTGTAACAGTTAGTAGTGGAAATGTAACAAAAGAGTAATATTAATGCATTATAATCTAAAGATTTATAGACATCATTCACCGTTTATTTTGTAGTACTTTTTGTAGATAAAGTGAATGATAATTAAATATGAATGATTGACGCCATAAAAAATTCTTTGAAATGAATATGATATATCATGGAGTGTTCAATCCTACCAAACTCTAAAGTTTAATTGTAGTTCTATACATAAATAATGAATGAATAGATTTAAAAAATATAACATAACAATATGGCCTATATGATTAAAATGCTAAGTATAAATTAACCAATTTGACGTTTTGACAATTGAAAATTTGGGTCAAAATATGGTAAAAGCTAACCTATGTTCTTGAGTATTGAGGATAATTTCTTTAATTAAAATTAAAACCTACACTTAAATGAATAGACTATAGAGAAAATAGTAATTGAAAAGCAGAACAAGATATATGTGACTTTTACATTACAAGGGATTTTCGTGGATCCAACATTTATATTTAATCATTATAAAAGTAGTATAAATGAATTATGGATTATATATTAAGTCTGTATAAATCTTTATACTAACAATATATAAAGAAAATAATAGGTATATAATTAATGAGTTCATATGTGTTACTTAGACAGAAATGGATCATTTATATTATGATATTTTGTATTGGTTATATAAAGATTTTCAATTGAAAATTTAAAATACGGTTATGGATAATGAGTAACCTTTGAACTTGAGTATAATCTTCCGAATTTTCTGAATGCAACCGTCACAGTGCAGACTGGTCTTCAAAACCACCGTGCTCTGAAACCAACCACAAATACTAAAAATTAATCCAAAATAAAAAACACCAATAAATATATATATATAGTGTCAATGAGTATAAAACTTATATAAACTTTTCGGTACATATATTTTTTTCTCATGATAAAACAACTGCAATTGACAAATTAACATGAAAATTTGACAAGATTATAACTCAATTGCAATGAAATTATCGCTCTATTTCGTGAGTACTACCTTTTTCGGTTTCTTCTCTTCCATCTTTTTGTCGCCGGTTTTCTTCTCTTCCGTCTTTTTCTCATCGGATTTCTTCTCTTCCGACTTCTTCACCGGCGGTTTATCACCGCCGGCATCTTTCTTAGCATTTGACGAAACGAGATCGACGTTCTTCTTCGTTTTCTCAGCCAATTTATCTCGCAACTTAGCGGGATCAACTTTTCCGATAACGGTTAATTTATTAGCGGAAATATCAGCAATAACGTCTTCTACACCTATAACAAAAACAACTCAATCAATTAAGTCCTCGTTTGAAAATTGAAAATCTGATTAATTCGAAATCTGAAATAGTACCATCGAAATGACGAACGGCTTTTTTGATTTTCTTTACACAACCCTCGCAGTGTAAATCTAGGTTCAAAACGACGGAAGCGGGTGCGTCGTTTTTCTTTTCTCCTTTTCCTTCGTTTGGTTTCTTCTCAGTCTCATTCTTCGGTTCCGTTTTTTTCTGGAAAAAAGAAAAGCATGTTAGTGAGAGGGAAATTGAAAATGGTAGAATCTGATGAAAGGTTTTAGAATGTGATTGAAACTAACCTCTTTTCCCATGTAACAATAGTTGTTGTTTTTGTTGAAGATTTGAAGTTGAAAATTGAATTTAAAAAAGGTGGAATGAGAGGTTTATATAGAGATGTAGATGTGAATGGGTTGCATGCTATGTAGCTATGCATGTATGTATGTGTATGTAACACTTGAAATGATACTCATTTCTTTATTTATTTTTGGAATATATATACACTCATTTGATGGATAATGTGCTAAACTTATTAATGATGTATAGATTTTAAATTCTTCATTTTATCGTCATTTTTTTGGTAGGAAGGTAACCTTCACCTTTTTGGATAAGTAACTAATCTCTTTTGGGGTTCGTGGTTGCTCTTCCCCTATAAGTGTCGTTCCTAGACATCAAACCCTCGACATTGAGATTCAGTGGAACATTATAGTAATAGACGGGCCTTGTTATTCTTATATATTTTGCTATTTCTTATGTTTATCTATATTTAATAAAAATTTTATTTTATCGTAAATGGGAAAAAAATATTACACAAAAAATAATGGTATAATGTAAATTAATATGATAATTACATTATTTAAAAGACACGTTATTTAGTATAAGACATATAAAAAGTATAAATAGAAGCTATAAAGGTATGTTTATAAGTTATTTATTTATTTTGGAGAATATGAGGTGCTTAAAGTCTTAAACATTGTGCTAGGTCCATCAAATGGATAAAACTAGTGAGAGATAAGATTATTTTTTGTTTTACATATAATATCAGTATATGAGGAACCAAATTGACGGCTACCATAGTAAATGATTTATAGAAAATTGAACATGTTATGTTTGGAGGAGTAACAAGTGTGTATAGGAGGATTTAGAAGGTTTCCGGTTTTGCCGCAGGATTGGACCTAAGCTTTTCCACAAAACTACAAAAACGTGACTATCAACACTCAAATACTAAGGTTTGGATGTAGAACTAGAAACAAACCGAAACAATTGAACCAACTCTATTCACTCAGAAAAAAAATTGTTCAGATTAAAACTTGACTTGAGTTTAACATGAGTTATATTTATAACTTGAATTTGATTCGATTGAAATTTAGAAAATGTTCGGCTGAACTCGAATTGATTCATTTGGCTCACTCAAATAATTAATTTATTTTTAAAAAATATTGCACAAATTATGAACCAAACGAATCAAACAGTATCATGTTCGAGCTAAGTTTGACTCATTTGATTCATGTGCTAAATTTGTTGAGCTAAATAATGAATTGAGTTTCATACGAATTGATTGATAAAAGAAAGAAAATAGAAAGTCATAACTTAATGAATAATCACTTATACAAAGCGCTAATTTGGCTCTTCCCCAATATTAGAGTGTCTAATGATTTTTTTATATACTGTCATTGTATCATCTTCCATTATATTTAATTATAGTTGACTTTTCAAAAAAATAATTAAAATGGATAAAATGATAAAATACATGTGTATAAATCTATACTCTATTTATATATACCACATGCCAATATCTCTATCCACTAGGAAGTTCTAGAGAGGTTCATAACCCAAAAGCGCCTACAAATCTAGAATCCTGTGAAAACTGAAAAGTATGAGTTGAAAACAAACAAACAAAATAAACAGGAAGGAAAATAAGAGGACTATATCTATTCAGTTTATCCAAGGAACATGACTTCTTCAATTTCTCCACTTCTCTCCCTTCAAATGCCTCTTCAATTCTCCAAAAGTGCTTATTTATCATATAAAAATTTATACACGGTTAATATATTATATACCGCTTATTTATATTAATTTTATTTTAAAGTTAATGAAAATTAAAAATGAATAATTGATGATACGAAGAACATGTAAAATCTCTTGTACTATGGTTTTACACATAATTTTCTCATTATTCTTTTCACCTTATCAATGAATCTTATGATTAATCAACAAGTAGAATTACGACTAATAAAAATATATATGATTAATAGTGGTTTTGTTATTATATCCTTTAAATGTTACTCATTTTATTTTCAGTACAATACATTTTTTACTCATTTATCATATTAAAAGCTTTGGCCATCCTTTTTTGTTTCTTAACCGACAATAATATTTTAATCTTATAATGTTTTTTGAAAAAACAACTAAAACTAACCGCTTTTATTTGTATTGCAATTTGTTGGATATATCTTATAAATATGACTTTGGCAATATCTTCTAAGTAATCTTATGTTATTATTATGTATACTCAAAATTTACAACTTCTTAGTTGTTGCTATATGGTTCTTTTGAAATTTTAGTACTTTTTATAATATCATTTTTATAGTTCTATTTACATTAATTAATTTTATTATTAAAACTAATGTTACAATTATCAATTGTAAAGAGAAATGTATAAAACTCATATTATCAGATATATATTTTATTCTCGTAAATACAAAAATATGCAAATCGAGTGAATATGGTGTAACATAAAATGCATTTAATGTGTGCTTTAGTTAGTAGTTAAAAGTTATAAAGAAGACCACTAGCAGATTTTGGAAATAATTTAGATTTCATGAATTTGAGCCACTAATTTTGTACAGAAAAAGAATCAATAAATAATGATTGAAAAAAATGAAGGAGACACTTCAGGATTATCATCACACACATCTCTACTTTTAGAATCTCATAACTATTTTTCTATAACATGTTATATTATTATTTGAATTCTAATATTATAGAAAAAAAATATCTCAATAATTAGAACAAAATAATAACGACCCATAAACAGCACTCCTCTATTTTAACTTAAGATTCATGTTTGTATGTTAAATATCTTATATTGTAATTATATGTCCTACATAAATAAAAAAATAGTCTTAAAAGTATAAAAGTCAACATTATTTTGCCATATAGTATTCTAATAATATATCTGCATTAAATCACTGCAATATCATGTGACAAATTTCCAACGTGCTTGAGTTCGTGAGGTGACATGGATCAGAATAAGAAGATGTTATAGTAAAGGCACGTTCAAGGAAAAATAAAGTAAGACAATATTTCACATTTTAATTAGAAACTTTACGCTTAATATTTATATATGGATAATGTAAAGATTTATACACAATTAATATATCATCTACCTTTATTTGTATTACTTTTATTGAATATTGATTGAAAAATAAAGGTTGAATGATGTAGTAACAATGTAAAAAACACTACACTATCAGTAGATACATCTTTCTCCCATCATATATATCTATATAATCAGTGACGTATTGGCATCGATCCTGTGCATGTTCATAACCTCTAAATGTAACAAGGTTTAGAAATTAGAATACATATTTGACTTTGTTATTATTTTATTTTTTTGGTTTTTATTTGACTTTTGTTACTTTGGCTGTTTATTTTATAATCATTGATATTCTATCATCTCCAAAGCAAACAAAGAATATAAAAATAGCATAATGCAATAAGTTCCTATCTTGGCATATGATTCATCAGCATGGTTAAGAATATCACAAATAAATAGTATGCACAGTTTATGAAGTATAATGTTTCAAGCTTTCATATGATATTCCATGAAATGTACTTATAAATAATATCATTCCACTAGTTATACACACAAAATAGTACTCACTCATGAAACACTAATAGTTTGATTGATCATTGTGTTGAAGCTTTAGTTTGGTACAACAGTTCCTACTAGACCAAATCCCATTGTAAAGAAAGCCCCTGCTTGCAGCAACAGATACACAAAGAAATGATCTTGTCCAAATAGCAGGTCATAAATTGCACAGTGCAGCATGAACATTCCCACTATTATCTCCAATGGATGAATCCTTTTGATGAGAGTAAAAGGGTTATAAATGCTGATCCTGCTCATTAAGGTAAAAGGGTTGTAAGAATGCATCAGATACATTGATATGGAACAAGGATCCTCTCCATAAATGGAAAGACAAGTATTTGATTTTACATGTGTTTTCAATAGCGAACGTGTTATTACATTGTACATAAAAGGATAAAAATGTCTTACCATGTTATTGTTTCCTTTGTTTTTTATAGTACTTGTCATTGTTTACCTTGTAATCTAATGTTATCTAAATACATTATAATTAGTGTGTGTTTAGTAGAGCTTAGTTTTTTGAAGAAAAAGGCTTTTACTTGCTTAACAAGTTATGCCAATGATTTAAGTTTGTGCAGAAATTTTCAGCTGTTATTAGCTTAAAAACAGCATTTTTAATAAGGTGCTGATACCTTTCCGAAATACGGAACCATGAAATCCTTGATGATGATGATGGCCTAGTATTGTTCTTCTGTTTCATAGCATTTCCTAGCTTCTCAGTAACAACCCATTCGTTAACACGGTTTGCTTCTAGAAGTCCGATAATTGCGGCTTTAGTTCGATGAAGAGACATGACATTCTCAAAGAGTATCCAACATACAAGTAGATGTAAGGACCTGTCACACACATATATATATAAGGGAATGTAGTATAATTCAGATAACTGAGGGAGAATGAATAAGTTTTACACTGATATCAGAATTCAGAAACCAATTACCTTGGTGTGGAGATTGCATTTAGAATAGTAATGGTTGCTGGAATATATATGGCAACCTTTTTTGTGAGTTGAACTTCTGGAACTATCACACAAGCTGGTATAACTATGCAGTAAAAGAAGAATGTGACCCAATGCGCTACTATTTTCCGCACGAAGAAGAATGCATAGATAAGATGAAGTCTCTTGAAAATTGATACTCTCTGAATGATACATATAGGTTTCAAATTCCAATCAGTACAAGAGTTTGTAAATCGCGATTTGTTTTAAGCCGACGATGTTAAAACTAGAGATTACTTACTCTGCAGAGGAGGATTTCTCGGGTCATTTTCTTGAGTAGGTTAGCTGGACCACATGACCACCTATGTTGTTGATATCTGTATGCTTTGAATGTACTAGGTAGTTCATTTTTTACCTAGTAAGAAACAAAAGCACCCTCAGGAACAAGGGTTAGTTTATGAGTTATTCGAAATCGAACATGATATTGTGTCAAAGAATTTGGATAGAATATGAGTAACTCACTGTTACATCACCCACAAAAACAAATTCCCAGCCCTGCAGGCTTGCCCTTACTGCAAGGTCCATATCTTCGACCGTAGTTCGGTCTTTCCATCCTCCAGCATCTTTTATTGCTTGAATCCGCCATATTCCTGCTGTCCCTATATGTTACAGAGGAAGATATTTGTTAACGAGATTCAGCGAATCGTGCCTATTCTTCAGGAGTGCTGGGACTAAAGATTTATTAGAGAATAAGGATTACAACGAGTCTCGGTTACTCACCATTGAACCCGAAGAATGAGTATGTTGAAGAGCCTACTTCCTGTTCAACAGTGAAGTGATAATCCAGTGACATCTCTTGAAGCCTGGTCATTATACATTCTTCTGAATTCACTGCATGTACATAAACTTGTTAGTAATACTTTTGCTGCATTACTGATACAAATGAACAAGGTGGTTTTACACTTTTACTAGTTAATTACCAAATTTCCATCTTGCTTGAACCAAACCCAACTTTGGATTCTCAATAAGATAAGGAATAGTGTTCCAAAGAAAATCTGTATCTGGCTGAAAATCTGCATCAAATATTGCTACAAACTCACAATCCTCAACATATTGCTTCTCCAAACCTTCTTTTAGTGCACCTGCTTTGTAACCATTACGATGTTTCCTTGTTTCATATTTCACATTCACACCTTTTGCTATCCATTTTTGACACTCCAACTCAACCAGTTCCTGCATGTTTGTAAAAACATGGTTACTGAATTTACACACACAGAATTTGAAATGAAGCATTATTGGATTAATCAGATACCCTTAAGATTGGATTTGTTGAGTCATCAAGAACTTGAACTATGAATCTATCTGATGGCCATGAAAGTCCACACACTGCTCCAATGGATAGCTTGTAAACCTGGAAACCATAAATTGCATTTTTTTAGCTAAGCTAGGTAGGAACTACTCACTTGAGAACAATCCACTATTGCGAGAACTGCCGGACTAGGCGAAGGATTACCTTTGACCCATAACTAAAGGGCATTTTTTGGCCCATAACAACTGGAAAGAAGTTAGACTCTGGCTCTGATAGCATGTTAAGGTTTCATCTCAAAACCAATTAGTAATGAGAGGAGTAGCCAAACAGAAATAATGAGGTAGACAATGTGGGACTTACTTCCCAACAATATCCCTTTTATCACCATGGTTATGTCCTAGCACTATAATTTGTATGGTAGTACTACAACAATTGTAATCTAATTCAAAGGCAAAAACAATAATGAATGAATAAAAGTAAAAAATTAAGACTACAGGAGTAAGAGAATAAATTATTAATAATATCATAAAATGTCGATTTTTGAGAGAGTACATATACACAACCTTATTAAATCTACTATCTTCGGTAACAAAACAAACAATCTTACTATTATATCGACGCTCACCTTCTTAATTGAAAAGCAAACGTACCTCTTTCTCATTATACATTGGTATTTGGATCAACACATTAGGGTATCTTTGACTTCTGTGTAGTTTCTGCTTCATGACATCCAAATTATACTTCCTATATTTTTTCTTCCCAAGCACTTTCACAATTGCACACACAGTTGCCATAACCACTCTCTCAACAAATAGCATAACTGACATAACTGAGCACAATATAACTGCTAACTTCAGCAATGGTATTATCACTGGTGCCCTTATTGATTCCCATGCATAGCGTAGTTGGCTTGAAGCATAATCTGGTACCTTCATATCAGGCTCCTCAAAGATCAAGTTTCTCATGTTTGATGGGTCAATGGGTAAGAGGGTATGAAAAGATGTAACCTTTATATAAGAAGATGAAACCTTTATATAAGATGAGGACATGCATAGTGAGTTACACACGTTGTTCATGCAAGAAATGGTGCTGCAACGTAGCTACTTCATATAGCTGGATATGTCTTTTCTTGCCGACAATTTGATCAAGTGTTTTACCATTGATGATCTTGTTCATACTATCAAGTTCTTGTTCTATTCAGTTCAATTTTGTTATGTTGCAAGTAATGAATAGATAACATGGCAACAAAGTTAAGCTAGCGTATATGCTACTCTTCCATGGCTTAGGTATTAAGATATAGTTTCTCAATATAACCGATTTCACGTAATGAGATAAAGACTTTGTTGTTATTGTTGTAAGATATAGTTTCTCGACCTTACAATAGAAATGGCCTATATTTGGTTAATGTTCTCACTCATGGTGTGTATTACTATTTACTCCGCAACACTTTATAGTCATTTGGATTTTATCAAATTGTCTTACCTGAAAATTTTGCGTGCACTCAACTTCAATGTGTACAATATATTGTACTTAAGCTACATTGCTGACTTCATTATCAGTGTTATTTCTGTTAGAAGTTATGAAGGAAAAGGTGGTCTAAGTTTTCATCATTGCTTTCTTTATTGTGTGATACTCATCTTGTGTCTTGTATTGAAAGTTGGAATAAAATATGAATTAATAGTTAGTGTTTGTTACAAAGGCAATGATGACTCCAAAATGTTTTGTTCTATATGGGTTACTTAACATTGTTCTCATTTTGAGATAATTATATATTGCAAGTCTTTCATGTAGTAGTGAGTATGAAATGGTAGCTGGAACAATAAACACTCAAATTTTGTTTTTGGTATTACCAAGAGTATCCCATTACCTTTTTAGATAAGGAATTAATTCATGGTTTGTCCCTCTCAACAAGTGTACTCACAGAAATCGAACAATCGATTTTAGAATCCAGTGAAACCTTACATCACTAGACGAACGCCTTGTTGGTACATCTATCAATTTTGTATATAAAAGTCTTGATTATTTTGGTTATGTTGTATATTTCTAGTAAGCCTGTTTGATATACCAAGTCCACAAGCAAGCCCATCATACACCAAGAGGCTTAAGCTTCATCATATTTGGCCCAAATTGGCATAACCCACACCCAAGAAATATCATAATTTCTTCAACTAAATTTTGGTGTACACTAAAGTTTTACATTCTTGGTCAAGTTGCTTTCCTTGCTCATATCAAACTAGTATATAGTGAAGAATGAGAGCACATCTGATGTCCTATATTTTGTGCCATTCTATATATCATGAGTTTATGATTGGTTAGAAAAATATTTAATAATTAAATTATAACTTAAATATTTTTTTTCTAACTAATCATATGCCTCTGAAACATGGAGTGACACAAAGTGTGGGATAACAGATCTGTACGTGAAGAATGAGGTGCGATTATGATTGTAATGAAACTTGGGCTAGCAAATGTGATTTTGGGCTCATCCATATTCAACTAAAACAGGCCTACACATCATCATACAAAGGCACAAGAAATTTGGAGCATGTCACCTTCAATGATACTGCCATGCCTTAGTGGCCAACAAAATATCCATCATATTTGAGGTTTGGATCTGAATAAATTGACTCAGTATAAAAAAAACAGAGACATTATACAATGTCTACTTTCATTGGATGCTCAAATTATATAATTTTTATAACCACTTGTCTATTTTTTTGGGCTAAAATGTTCACATAACATATTTTTGATAATTGAATTATATATTAGGGTCACTGCATTAATATCCCAAATTTTGTCATCAAGCAAATGATGCTTAATGAGGAGGCTCTTTATGGTACCATAGACAATAATGATATTTTTTTAGTACTACCAAGAGTATCTCTTATCCTTTTGGAATAATAATTAATTCATTTCGGGTCGTGTGGCTACCTCTTCTAACAAATATCGTTAGATAATGATGATATATTTTATGTATGCCAATTGATAAATACTTATCAATTATGTCATATTTTGAAAGTATGGATGATATTTTTACATTATCCCCATGTTGAATCAAACCCCACATGTTAATTATAATGTTGCTATTCTTTCATATCCTAACTTATAATTTTGGAGAAAGTGACAAAAGTTTGGTCCCCATTACAGATAACATGCACATTCCTCTTTTCTGTCATTTTGTCACATTTCTCCGCATGCTTTCTCATTCCCACTTGTTATTCTTTCATATCATAACATCTCAATAATGTTTGTCCCCTTCCTACATATGCACCTGCATCACATTGGGATTAGGACCATAATGTTTTTACAATTTCATTATAAGTGTCATGTTCAATATATCATAGTCAAGATCAAAAAGTGGTGGAAAGTCAGAAACTTTAGTCCTTGTTACTTACTTTTAATATCAATTCTAATTCATAGATATTTTCTGTCTTGATAGAATATTTTGTTAAGCACCTTACACATGTAAGATTTATTGTTCCATTTTTGCATTATCGACAAAATACATTTTTGCAAAGAAACTTAATTCGGATAACAATGATTTTATAATAAAAAAGGACGGTCAAGTGTAGGAGACTACCACGAAGTTGAGTAACTCCACACTTGTTTAGACTAGATATTGAGTTGTCCAACATGACTCATTGGCTTTGTGTTGATTCTTTAGAACAAGGGTAAAAAAAACAAGATGCAAAGAGGATACCTTCAATAAATTCATAAGGATGAAAATCTATCCATCCATTTCAATATGGTTCATGTATGTGATTGTCATTTCCTTTGTAACATTCACAAATGACAAGAAGATACACACTCTTGAACAAGGGTGGGAAAAGGAGGGGTAGAGATGATAGACAAACTATACTATGTTCAAAACAAAATGCCAATAATTATGATTTGGTATTATGGCAATACACTTCTATAGCATGTAATTTGTTTTAGCCTTCTTTTTCCTCATCTTTTGGTCTAGTTGAAGAACTTGAACCTGAAGCCATGCCAATGACTTGGGTGTTTGTGAACCTTTGTAGCTGAATCATTCGCGCATAAGTCCCATCCGGGTAGTTTTTCAACAAATGTGAATGTGAACCTTGCTCAGCTACTTTCCCATCATCAATCACAGCAATCACATTGGCATTCCTGATAGTCGATAACCTGTGTGCAACAATGATGGTTGTTTTACCCGATGAGGCACGGTCTAGTGCCTCCTGAACAGACCTCTCGGATTCAGCATCAAGTGCACTTGTTGCCTCATCGAGAAGCATAAGCTCGGCCTTCCTCACAAATGCACGAGCAACTGCTATTCGTTGCTTTTGTCCTCCGGATAGTTGAACTCCTCTCTCCCCGACAAATGTTTTGTATCCATCTGGGAGGGAAGATATGAACTTGTGTGCATTGGCAAGAGTTGCAGCCTCAATTATCTCAGCTTCAGTAGCCGAATCATGACCATAAGCAATGTTTTCGTAAATAGTAGTTGCAAACAAGCAAGGCTCTTGAGGCACTACAGAAATGTGCCTTCTCAGGGACTTAAGATTGTATCTCCTAATGTCCTTCCCATCAATCAAGACCCTTCCAGATGTTGGATCATAGAATCTTTGTATAAGTGCAATGATTGAACTCTTACCACAGCCACTAGGTCCTACAAGGGCAAGAGTTTTACCTGCCCTCGCACGGAGACTAAGGTCGTGGAAAACTGGCATATCTGGCCGGGTAGGATAAGAGAAGTCTACATGCTTAAGTTCAACTTCACCACGAAGGCGATCAGGAACAGGAGTAGCATCAGGATCATCTGGCTCAATTTCAGTTCTACGGTCAAGGAACTCAAAGACTGACCTCATGGCTCGACCTCCCTTGATGAAGTCAGGAGCTAGGGTTAAAGTTTCGGCAGCACCATTAGCAGAGACCATGAGGACCATAAAAACCCGAATTGTTTTAGAGAAATCAGAGATGCCGTGTTTCACAAGCCAAGAAGCATACCAAAGACCAAGTGCATAGGAAGCATAAAGTGCAAACTGAGCAATACCATATCCACTTCCAGCTATTTGTCCCTTCCTGAAGCACCGTTTTAGTGGAGTTTCAAGGTTGGATGTGAAAAGGCGAACAATTTTTGTTTCTGAATTGAAAGCTGCAACAGTTCTCACATTGGCTATAGCCTCTCCTGCTAGTTGTGTGGCCTTGGCATGAGCAGCTTCCATGTCACCAGAGAAACCAGTCATGAACATTTTCTGTACAAAATCCATAGTAAAAGTTGATTAATACAAATATAAACGAAAAACTGAATTACAATGGATGTCATAAAAATGTGAAAAAGCAGACCTGCAAAACAGTGGCAGCAACAACCACAGGGAAGACAGCTACGAGGACAAGGGCAAGGCGCCATTGCAACACAAACCCTGCAGTGCAGGCAACTAACATAAGTGCAGTGTTCTGCACAATCACTGAAATTCTATCTCCAATGGCTGATCTGACATTGTTGGCATCGAGAGAGAGCCTTGCAGCTATCCGGCCACTCTCATTTTCCTCCTGATCAAACCATGCCATTTCATTCTTTAGCACAGCAGTCAGCATCTTCTCCCTCACTCGTTTTGTAAGATTTTCTCCAACAATATCCCAAAAGAAGTGTTGCAATGTGTTGAAGAGAAGCGCAGCCGATGAAAGCCCAATCAACAAGTAGCAGTACTTTTCTATCTGTCGGATCATGAATCTATGGTCTGGATTGTAATAGACACTGAGGACAGCACTAAGAACATAAGCAAAGAATGCACTAAGGGATCCACAAACAACAGAGCCTATAGAGCCAATTAAAGCATAAAGCCATTCAGGAGAGTTCATTTTCGCAAGTCGCCAGAAAGAGCTCGCTTGCTCTTTGAAGGGAAGTCTTTCATGCCTGTAATTCGGATGTGATGCGTCAAGGGACAGACTAAAATCAGAAGTCGAGAAATCAGACAGCCTGTGTGAGTATGGTGACCGGCCATAAGAAGAATTTCGAGTAATTATGGGTGAGCTTACAGAATTTCTTGCACTTGAAGGTCTGCGAATGAAAATTTATCATGTGATGACATATATCAGCTTAGAATATGTCACAGTTAAAAGATGAATAAAATCTGATGAATGATGAAAATGAGCTGCAAAAAGTTTTGCTACCTTGCACTACTCTTTCTGGCATTACTCATAGCAGTTTCATGCGCAATCTCCTGCATCTTTATAAGCTTGGCATAGACTCCATTTTCACCTTTAGAAAAGAGCTCATCATGAGTTCCAATTTCAGAAACACGTCCTTGCTGAAGTACAGCTACGAGGTCCGCTTTGCGAATAGTGGATAGGCGATGAGCAATTACAAGAGTTGTTCTACCGATCATGAACCGGTCAAGGGCTTCTTGCACCAGCTTTTCTGACTCAGAGTCCAGTGCACTTGTTGCCTCATCTAGCAGAAGAATTGCTGGGTTTTTCAGCATTGCCCTTGCTATTGCTATTCTTTGCTTTTGTCCTCCTGAAAGTTGCAAACCTCTCTCTCCTACCTGCCATTACAAAATAGTTTCTTAATTCATCAAATAGTACTTAAACAAATTATCATTTTGTAAGAGCATTATAGCAAACTTATTGCCCGTTAAATTATTCTAGGACTATAAAGGTATTTTGAATCCAAAAGCAGTATTCCATCAAATTTAAACGATCATATTCATATATTATGATGTCTCCTGTCATTCATAATTAGTTAATTCAGAGTCGTATACAAAACATTATACAATCTCATTAAAGTGACAACAAGCATGGAAACAAACCGATGCTTCTATAATTTCATGTTAGATATTAAAATTTAATGATGTGATTGGTTTAACAGGTCTGCATGTGGCTGTAATCAGCC
The DNA here is from genome assembly GCF_001865875.1 of Lupinus angustifolius. Lineage (NCBI taxonomy): Eukaryota > Viridiplantae > Streptophyta > Magnoliopsida > Fabales > Fabaceae > Lupinus > Lupinus angustifolius. The sequence continues at coordinate 24,828,356 of NC_032013.1, read as the reverse complement.
GCTACAAAAAATGCATTTCTTGGGGCTATTTAAGAAAACATTTTCTAAGTTGACTAACCTGGGTTTCATAGCCTTCAGGAAGTTTGTTGATGAACGAATGAGCATTAGCAACCCTGGCAGCTTCTTCAATCTCACCCTGGTCTGCGTCAGGCCTGCCCAATAGTATATTTTCTCGAATTGTGGTAGCAAATAGAGCCGGTTCTTGGCTTACTAGTCCTATTTGCTGCCTCAGCCATCTAAGTTTCAATGTTTTTATGTCATGCCCATCTAACAGAACTTGTCCTGCACACAATTTGTTTAACAATTTAACTACAACTGACATAAACTCCAATTTCAAATTTATCAAGTTAAATCCATAGTAAAAGTTAAACTAAAAACTTCAATTTTAAGATGCATCAAAGTTTACCTGAAGATGGGTCATAGAATCTTTCAATGAGGGAAACAACAGTGCTCTTGCCGGAACCACTGCTACCCACCAAAGCAATAGTCTTGCCAGCAGGCACGTTCAAGGAGAAATCATTGAGGACCTGAACATCTTGTCTCGCTGGGTATGAAAAGTTTACACTTTTTAGCTCCACAAGTCCTGTCACAGATTCTAGCTCCAAACCAGATTCACTGTTTCGGTCTATACTCGGTTTGTGATCAATTATACGGAAAATTTTTGCAGCAGCAACTCTGGCCTTAGTAAATGCAGCCATGCTCGGTGCAGACTGGCCTAAACCTCTGTGTGGATTAATTTATTAAAAGAGGTTACACAATTCAATCACTAAGGCCTATTTGGTATTTTGGCTTAACAAACGTTTTCTCTCTTCATTAATAATTGCAAGTATGTAACCTTGTTTTCATTCAGTAAAAATGAAATTAGTACAAGAAAAACAACAATTATTGTTTTCAGTTTTTCCAAGGGAAACAGAATGAAAAAAGGTGTCACACTTGTAATTATTAATGAAAACAGAAATTTTCTTAAACCAAATAGGCCTCAAGGTTTGCTAAAATACAAAAAATGCGGTACTTACAATCCACCAATCATAACAGCAAACATGGTTGCAATTGCAAGTCCTCCATTGGTGTAGTGGTGCCTAACCAGATAGCCTCCATACCATAGCAGAAGTGCATAACAGCAGAAAACAACGAAGTAAGTGGCACCCAATCCTATCCCCTTTGCAAAGCCAGTTTTGTAACCAAGCTTCTGACCAACCTTCAAGGCAGATGAGTAGGCCTTCAATGCTCTCGACTCACCAACAAAGGCCAGCACTACTCGAATTTGTGCAACCGTCTGCAATTTTTGCTCAATATTAACAACAAACACCCCAGTTGCAGATGCATAGTAAGATAATGGTACATAGACTCGCAAAGTTCGAATTTTGGTCTCTAATTAGTAGTAGTCAAAAATTTGAAACTAAAAACTTGTAAATTTGGTCTCTCGGTGTCTTACCTGTTCTGCGATGTTGCCAGCTTGAGAAAGAGATTCCTGGCTTTTTCCAGAGAGCTTAGCCAAGGTGATTGTGTGAATGGCACCAATCACAGCTATCATAGGGACTACAGCAAGGGTTACGAGAGCCAATTGCCATACTGCAGTGAAACCGACAACAAAACCAGAAACAAATGTGGCCATGTAGTGAATGAAATTACCCAGCTGCAAAAAAGCATAAAACAATGACCAGTTTCAACACTATTGACATAAAAAGAAACGAAAAAACGAAACAGGGTCAATAACAATTCACTACTAGGGTGTGCTCCACCTTCTCACTAATAGCATCTTGGACCAGGACAGCATCTGTATTGATGGCGAAAACAACATCGGATGTTCGAACCTCAGTGTCAAAGAACTGAATGTCCTGATTCAAAGCAGCTTCCAAGTACTTGATCCTCATCTTAGTTGATTGCCGCTCTCCGGTCCACATCCAACACGAAATCTCTGCAACAAGCTCAACCTTTTTCACATTCAAAACTCCAAAATTTGGAACACAGAATCAAAATCCTACAATTATAGAAATTAGAGTGACTAACTAACTAACTAACCTGCCCATGAAGATGCCCATATAGCAGCACCTACCACAAGGAAATAAAATGCATACTGCAAACATAAACCTTTCAGTAATTTTCACATTCACTTTCACTACAAAATGTTAATCAATCACAAAAAACACACAAGTATAAATTTCATGATATTAGTATTATTGTATTACCTTGACAACTTCTTGGGTCATTTTGTCAACATCATTAGCATTGGAACCAAATGAATTAACAAGATCAGCAAAGAACCGAAGGAAAATAGGCAAAGAACAACCATGTACAATAGCTCCAACAGTTCCAATTGCCATGAGAATATAATCCAACCCATCAGCAAATCTGAAAAGCTTAACAAACCCTATAGGAGGAACACTCTCAGCTTTTGTTTTCTTCTTTTCCCCACTAGTGTTGTTACCATTACCATTACCATTAACACCATTAGAAATAGCATCATCAACAACACCATCAATATCTTTGTTGGGTTGTTGAGAAAGAGAAGTACCCATTTGTTCTTGGCTTGGTTTTGAAGATTGAGAATGTGGGTGAAGCTCAAGGCCTTGCATTTCAGACCATTTCCATTGCTCAATAGTGTTGGAACAAGAATCTTCTTCTTGTGACATTTGCATATATACCCTTTTATGCAAACACAACAACTTCACTCTCCTTTATGATTATTGTTACTATTATTATTATTATCTCACCTCACTCAATAACTTCAACTACTATAATAACTACTCTATGATTATCTAATAAACTCTTATCTCAATCTTCTTCATTCACTCATATCTATATTCTAAGAGGGAAGAGATACACTGTTAAAAAATGTTAACTTTGCTTGTTATGTAAATAAACTAGCCATAGTGAAACATGATGTGTGTACTGAGAACCTAGATTCCAACACTAATCTTAGAGAGGAAGGAGAAGAAAAAAGAGAGAGAAAGAGAAAAAGTTTTGATTTTGATTTTCCACCCGACAACATCACATAACTATATCAAGACTTTCGAGTCCAATGTTTTCATAATTATCTATCACTTATATCATCTTATTTAGATTTCATAGTTTTAATGCAAATATAATATCCATGTGCAAATTCACAAAAATTACCATATATGAACAATTATCACAATCAGTTAAGTAAATTATCTTTAATCTTCTTCAAAATACGAGTAAGTAATTTATTTTGTAGGTATATTTAAGGATAAAATTGTTATTATAATATATTTAAATATACAAATGATATATCACATTATTTATTCTTTATTTTTCCATGTTTTTCCTTCTTTATTATTATAGATGTTCCTTACTTAAGGGTGGAAATATGTCAGATTAGATTTTGTCTTAAACAGACTCAGCCTATATAACATATAGGAGCCTGAGTTCGGTCTGTTAATCTGTTAAAAAAAATTTCAAAGCCTAAATTTGACCAGTTAACCTATTTAAAGGCCTATTATACTATATGATCAATATAATTAAATTATATTTTTGTATTAATATTACATGTTAGGCTTAATAGACCTCTTAGGTAGCATAAAAGTCTAACTTGTTGAGCTAAATATGTTTTTTATAAAATCTAAGTTTGACATATTCATGAAAAAAGTCTGGTCTAACTTAACATATTATAGACCAGGTAGTAGATCTCATATGGTGTAACCTATTTCCAATCTTATCCTTACTCGTTTTAAATGTCACTCTTCTTTTCATGCTTTAAGACACCTTTACTTAACAAACACTTTGACTCAAAATTATGCAAGTAACTGTGAGTGTTAAAATAATATTAATGAAAGGCAATGAAGGGAATTACTTGTCCCAATCTCAAGCCATGACTTTTTGAAGTGTAAACCTTTGTGTGGTCACCTCTTTGGAAATAAAAAATAAAGAATGTCACATAAAAAGAGATACCTTTTTTTCCCTAAAACAAAAACATTTACATTAAACATTTCTACTATTAATATACAGCACCAAAAACTATACTATCAACTTTTTAACCTTTGTATATATAGAAACAATTTTTAAAATGATTAAGAACTTCAAAAACAAACATGCCACTAGCTAGGATCTGGTTAAAAACCTGAAACATGATATATTCATAGGGTCATAGCAAATCTAAACAAGGATTCTTAAATTTCTAGCAATATTTAAAACCTTGTAACATTTTAGGTGCATTGAAATTGAAGCAACCTATGTAACATTAACAAAATTGTCAGGCAATCCTCGACATATCTGGGGATTCCTCAAATATATGATTATTTTTCTGTGAAAAGGACAGCTAAATAAATTATTTATTTAGGGGCAACTATCTCTAATCAAAGTTTAATTAAAATATTACAATATTATTCTTATACTAAGCTTTCAATATGTAAATTAAGATCACCAGGTACCTTCTTTTTTAGCTTAAAAACAATAACTTGCCTTAATTTATTCTGACAAACACTTTTGGGCCATGAAGTCCTTTAAATTAAAGTGTAGCCAGTAGTAGTAGCAGCATTGTATTAATAATGTACACTTGAAGCGATCGTTGTGTAACGTTGGCCACAAGCAATCAATAGATAATACATCCACAGGAGCAATCAATTATGTATACATCCACATGAGCGTTGAATGACTATCAAAATATTAATAGAGAATAAAGATTACAAGCCTTAACAAACCTAATACCCATAGGTTCAAGTGTTCATGTATATTTGCTTATATCTGATGCATATTATAATAAGAGACTTGAGTGTAATATATAATTGATATTATATTCGATTCTAATGCTAAACAATGTTTGACTTCTTATAATAATATATTTCGAATATCCTAACAAACTATATAATTAGATAAAGAGGGGGAAATAAAATTAAAATAATCTGAGCATAGCATTATTAAAGAGAGAAAAATAGTGAATTTAAAAAGTATAATCTAACAGAGATAAAAGAAAAAGAAAAGGAATATGTTTTCTTTCTTAGCTTTCACGCTTACTCTGTTCTGTACTGATGAGTGGTTCAGTTGTGGTACCATGACTTTTTGGCTCAGTCAAAGAGCATCACCACTTCAGTTTCTGCTCAACAGTAAGAATAAATTTTCAACTTGTGTTTGGCACAAAACAACTACACTCTTTAGTGAAGTTTATTTATTTCTAATTAATATGTGTGATGTGGTAAGTCATAAGGTGATCTGATGGTGAAGAGGAAAAACTTAAAGAATGAAGTATAGGAGGTTGTGAATTCGAGTTCCACCATCAATGATGGTTAGGATAAAAGATGTTGAGAATGAAGTCTTATCCAAGAAACTAATCTCTTTTAAAATACACGATTATTTTTTCTAATAAGTATGGTTATCTGAAATCTTAACATTAGCCTTAATATTAATGGACATTCAATACATTATTTGCTATTTAAAATGCAAATGGAGAAAGTCATTTCTGACAGATACACTTGTGTTGGTGCCAACGTCATGCACTCTACAAAGGAAAAAAACAGTTTTTTGTACTGAACTCAGTGTTAAAGTCTATGTATATGTCACACACGTATTGTCTTATATATCCAGCAATAAATAAAGTATAAGTTATTTTTTTAAAACTTTTATTTATTGCTACCTCTCAATAAATCTCAGACATAAAATTAAATCCTTAAATGATGACTACTTTGAAATTACTCCAAGATGAGTCGTTAAAAAATATAAAATTAACTTTTCAGAAAATCTTATTAGATATTAACTACTTGTCAAAAAGTCATAAAAATGTGAATGGTGGTTGTCTTGTAACTAGTTTTGTTCACATGCATTTTAGAAACACACTACTTCTAGTAAAAAAAAAATCTTGCCCATTAATCTTAATAAAATATTCTCCATTTGAAAACAAAAGTAAGAAAGGGAGGACTTTGACCAAGCGTAGACCCAAATATTAAAAAATATATATATATATAGGCTTCATATATATAATATTTAATTTACCTTAAACTACAAGTTAATAGAAAACAGAAAATGCAATATCATAATTACGTCTCACCAACTCTAAATTAAGGTTGTGATTTGGTCCCACTAATATATGTGATGAAAATCCCTTAGAGCTTGGATTTGTAGGACACATAAAAACATAAGATACTATATATGAGAGTAGTTTAATCTATTAGTTTTTTGTCTTGAACGTTACATAACTAGAGAAATAAATTAAGGGCATGATGATAGAGGCATGACCCTGCCATCTAATGAGAATGGAATACAAAATATAGTAGAAAAGTCAAATAAACCCTCATTAGGTGAATAGGTGTAAAGTAAAAGGGTTAAATTAAAAAAACATTTCAACCAATAAGGTATCATAATTAATAGGTAATCAAGTTTTGTAATGTCAAAATCATATATATATATATATATATATATATATATATATATATATATATATATATGGAGGGGATCAAGTTACTATCAAAATAATTTTGAAGAGTTACTCCCAATCATATCCATTCATTATGATTAAATCCTAATGTTTGCATTTATTCATGTGAAAATCATATGATTCCAATTCTACACTTTTTTCCACAAACAATGGTTAAGCTATTGAGGTTGGTTATATTGTATTATTTATAGGTTAAGAACTTGAGCCTTAAAAAATATTACATAATGTAATGATAAACAAATACGTTCTTGGGGTCTGATCTAAACTTTAAAAAATGTAATGAATTCATTTTCTTCTATGAATTTTTTCAATATAAAAATCACTCTTCAAAGGTGATTATTGGGTTCACCACCATGCTCGAATCACTAATATGTAACAGCACATGATTCTCAATTGAATATTATTATTATTTTTAAATCCAATTGAAATTGAAGTATGAAAATTTTACATATATTAAACTTCAAAAAGAAGAAGAGAATGTGTTAAAAGCATATGGGTAGTGCATTATATTATTTGTTTTTCTTTTAAGATAGTTAGCCTTCTATTTAATTTGTTAGGTAAAATTTTCTTTTGTATAAAAGCATGGTTCTTCTATAAACTCATTTAATAATTTTAATCAATCAATATATATGTATCATTAACATAAGGAAAAGGGGTGGTTAATTATGAGTCATGTGATTGTCACGTGCCTTTTTAATGAATGAAGGTAGATCCTAAGATTTAATTAAGTGAATTGATAGGATTGAATATAACTTAAATCATATATATATATATATATAATTACACTTATTCATTAATTTTCTTAAATCTAACGAATCAAAATGATGAACGAAATAAGAGATAAGAGACAGAAAAAAAATTTAAATAACTTTTAAGTTTAACCATTTTGATCCATTTAAAAAAATAAATAACTGAGATTGAATATAACTAATTTAACTTAAACAAATATTTCCTCCATGTATATTAATTTACTAGTATTTACTAAATTCACAAGAAACAATAAATTAATCTCATTGTGATAGGTAAAGTATCATGGTTGTTAAGGGTGATGTTAATGATTAAAGTTGAACTTTAAATAAATACCATCAAATACAACAAATATAATCATGCACCCACTCAAATACTTGTCTTAAAAGTGATGCTTTGTGACAATAATCGTGCCTTTTCTATTGTCTTTCTTGTGGTTAGCACTTAGCTCAAAAGAGACCATGTGATCTTAATTATTGAGCTATGTTCATTCTTAGTGTTCCATACACAATGGTTCCCTTTGCATCCTAACAACTCAACTTGTGATAGTAGTGTTCTTGAACTCACATTTTAATCTTTGCAATGTCATTGCATTGAGAATATTATACATCAACGACAAGAAGTTGATTTAGTGGTGTAAGACTCAATTGGATCTTTAAGGTCAATAGTTTGATTGCCATGAGCGACACTTATTGGAAGTGCAATTACAAACCCAGAAAGGGATTAACTCCTTACTAAAAAATGTGAGAAAATACTCTTGGTAGTATAAAGAAATAGAATATCGGATATAGTAGTATATTGACAAAATTATTATTACCTTTATTCTTCAAAGCTATTTTCTGCTTTTAAATTGGCTCTATAATTTTTTATAAATAGATCATTGAAGTTATATTTTTTTTGTCTTGATCCTAGAAGTTGTTTTTCTTTTAATTTTAGAGCATAAGAATCATTTTTAATGATATAATTTCTGAGAAATAGTATATGATTATGTATATAAATTTCGAGCTCAAAGATATAAAAATTGTGAATTTTATTGAATTAGAAGAATTATGAGACAAAGTTTGTTGAGAATGACGAGAAAACCAAAATAAAAAATAATTATATTTTACATATAAAAAAATTGTTTTAAATTTTAAAGTGAAAGATTTTGTTGGTTAAAAAGAGACACCATTTAGAATTTAGTGAAAAATAAAGAAACAACATATAATATGGAGGATTAGACCTCTAATTTAACAATAGCAATTTTTTTGAAGTATAAGTATATTTTATTAAGACAATTTTGTTTAAATTGTGCAGAATGATTATGGATAATAAAACTACAAAAGAAGAACATAAAATAATAAAGGGCATATTATAAAAAACACTGTAAAATATATGTTCCTTATTTAAGTAACTAAAAAACCATAAAAATCTAGATGAATGGTTCAATTTTTTTAAGCTGGTTCAAAGTCAAACTTAATTTGTACCCACTTGTCAATGCTTTTCTGTCCAAATTAAAATGAAAAAAAGTAACAGATCTGATTTTTTCCCCTCTATAAGAATGGGAACTTGATATTTACTTGACTAATAATTTGTGTTTGATATTACACCCACACAAGAAAATTAAAATTGTTTCTTTATCATTTTTCAACTTAGACAAGACATGAACCTCGTTTATGGTGCCCATGTTCTTGAATAATACCCATTTTCCTAACCAGTTCACATCCAACAGTTCCCCAATAGTTGACAAGTAGAGTTGTTTTAAAATCAGTAGTTCATCTGTAGTTCCACAAGTTATATCACTGTATGTACTATCAGCTATAATTAACAATAAAATTAGTTGATTATTAATTTTTTAACTTAAATACATTTTTTCAACCAACATATAATAACAAAATTTATGGAATACCAAATATGCTCATTTTCAACTTGTGTCCATTTCATAGATTATTGTCCAAAAACTCAACTATTAAGCATGGCTAGCTTTTCAAACCGATGGTAAAATAATATTGTGAGTTGAGTTTTAAAAAAAAATAAAAATGATATATATATAAAAGTAATATGACTCTCAAATCTTTATTTTTTATCTTAATATACAAACATAACTTAATTAATTTATACATTCCCTCAAATCAAGGATGCAACCTTTTTGGCTTTAATAATTCATTTTTAACCTTTTCTTTTATTAAAGAACTACCTAATAATTGCAAATAATTTCAAAATCGTAGCAGTTGTGAGTGGTAAATCTTATCCCCAAGATTTTGATTTTGTAGGCAAATTTCTACCAACAGACATGCTTGGACAAATAGTGACTATAGAAGATTTATGTGTTATTCATAATTATACACTAGTAAATAGATAGATTCATACAATTATCAAAGTTTATTTCTTTGGCTTTTATAATAAATCAAAATTTTGACTACACATATATTCCTCAAATACAAACAGAAAAGTTGATAGAGAAAAAGCCAGATTCATACAGTTAACAATTAATGTATATCAGCTTTTAAGTTGGTCCACCTTAATAAATGAACCACCGGTGGTCCTTTAAATTAACCTCATCCAATTTTTAATTATTAATGTCAATTCTAAATATGAATAAGACTTGGATAAATAAATCTTAGTAAAAATAATAAGTAAGTTGAAAGTGTCAATTCAGTTCTGTAATTCTTTATTTACTCTATTAATTACATATATCCCTTGTATGTTCCATTATTATATGTATTAGACTTATTTTGCACTTCTTAAATATTCTTGTGTTTTAAGTAATATATTTTATTATTAATGTCTCCAACATTTACCATTATTGTTAAATAATATATTTTATTGTCATCCCATATTTACCATTATTATTATTAATGTCGTCTTTCTTCTCATACACTATTTGTATGATATCATCCACCATTGTTATCACTACCTGAAATCATCCACCATCATCGTATAACACTCTCTACCATCAGCAACGAGTCGGGTCATGGTAGCTAGTATGATAGTACTAGATGGTGGTTATCGTGGTCAATTCTAAAAGTAGTTGTGTTAACATTTGTTGTCGATAAAGAAGAGAAGATACAACTCATAAATGAATACACTTTATAACCAACAATAATTTGTTCTACACAAAAGATTAAAAACAAATTGCCATGCAAATTCATTTCACTATCACAAAAGAGAATAAATTAATTAATGAAGCAAGTGATAGGGAATATTCCAGCTTGTCATATAAATGGCTCATAAAAGAAGGGAAATTTAAAGTAAGATACGAAGATCTTGGTCACACACTAAGATATTGAACCTTCTATACTCTTCTATATACCTTATAGCTGCCAAACACTATAAAAACATATACAATAATTGAAGAATTTGCATTTACAAAAAGTGATAACACATTATTACCAACTCATTTGCAACCCTTTTGTCAGGATTTGAAAATGCTTTGTATAAAAGTATGAATTAGTTTCAATTCAACTATTCCCTTTAGTGGGTATACAACATATTTTTCCAGCTTGGTTATGATAGGATTATATATATACACTAATGCAAATCGTACACAATATTGTTATAGAGAATATATACTCTATCATGTGCTTATAGAAAAAATAATATTTGTTATTCCCTTGTCATTAGGCTTTTGATTTGTTTTTCAAATACTTGAAAATGCTTTAGTGGATTCCTATTGAGAAGAATCAAAAAAAGGTATTATTTTTGTATAACAGGTATATATCCCTTGACGGCAGAAAACATCACACATATAATGATTGAAGAAATATATTTTTTAAGGAGAGAAATATATTTCATGAGTGGTTCGATTCCTGTGAGCGATACTTGTTGAAAAAGACAGTCGCATGCCCCAAAACGTATTCATTCTTTATACAAAGGGTGAGAGAATATTACTGATAGTGTAAAAAAAGTGGCGAGTCCACACCCTAATTTTCTGTTTTTTATGCACAACTAGAGTTTACCTAGTAACAATTAGAAAGTGGTTCTTCACATAAAGGAGACAAATATCCAAGTTTGACATTGTGTTTAAAACATAAAATTATATGTCAACCATGTTATGACTTTTTAATATTTTCTCATTTATTTTATGTGATAATTATAAGTATGGATGGCTTGACCCTATTTATGTGTTTTTTATAAGGAAGGTATTGAACTTACCATATGTTATGTACATGCATGTGTTTCATTTTGAGCGGTTGTTTAAAAATTAATTTGCTTTATTATTTCACATGTATGTCCTTCTATTTTAAAGTCACGTCAGTGTTATTCTTCTAAGAAATGAAGAATATATATTATCAAAATTAATGGTTTTGGTTTAAAAGTTTAAGAGATTATTGAATTAATTATTATGGGTCTTAGAAGTAGTTTATCTTTGATGGGGCTAGCTTCTTGTTTCTGTTGGTATATAGCTGAGTATTATGTACTATTTCTATTATCATAATATTGCTGAAGTGTGGGTACCATATACTTTCCGGTCTACTCTCTCTTAAGTCCATCATGTCCCAGCTGAACCATCGGCTCTGATACCACTTGTTGGACCAGACTGCGACCGAGGAGCCTCCAACCACCAGGGAGTTCCATTGTTACATGGGTATGGGAAGAGTGAAGAGTTACAAGTGAGACACCATGTCTTGAACCAAAACCTTAAGGCATTAGTTCCATGAGTCTTTCATTCTTATAAACTTTTTCACTCCTTCCCGCATATTCAAGACGTAGTGTCTCACTTGTGACTCTTCACTCTTCCCATACCCATATAACAATGAAACTCCCTGGTGATTGGAGGCTCCTCGATTGCAGTCTCGTCCAACAATAGTGATGATAAAATTGTAGGTTTTATATATTTGTTTATAGAAATGGCGCTATTCATAATGCATTTAGTTAACCATCTCGTACAATTATAGGTTTTATGGTGATGATCATAATTAAATCCATTAGAAAAAGTAAATACATCATGCATGCATTAACTTCAATTACTAAAAAAATCTGAAATAATTTTTGTGAAGCTTAAGATTCTAATTATAATAACAATGTTCTCTAACTTAAATTATGATCCTACTTCTATGAATTTATATTGAATTGAAATGCGCTCTTTTTTATAGAAAAAAGTTAGGTGAAGGAAGCTAGGTCCTCTCATTCTTAAGTTTTTTTAATGGACTAAGACATTAACCCAATTTTTGAGATGCCGTTGAATCATATTAGTTGGTCTAATATATTTAAAGTAAAATATTAAATTGGTATCTAAATATACAAATATTACCAATTTATTTCTAAAAAAGTGTCAACATAATATTTTGCTCTATACTAATTTATTATATGTTAAGAGGGAGAACTATCATCACAAATGATGATATACAAACAAAGACTTCTTGGATGCCTTATAGTAACAAAAGTATAAAACGGGTTTGAAGCAAGAAAGTGATCTTTAGTTGTATTTTTTGTAGGGTGGTGGAGGGAATTTCTAAAAGGAAGCTACTTAGGTAAAGTGAAAAAAGTTTTTTCTATTTCCCACATGTATCATCGCACTGGAGGCAATACTATCCGAGTCGGGAATATCCATAGGTATGTGAGACAAACTCTCACAACGGATATTTTTCCATCCACAAAATTTGAACCCGAGACTTTACTTAAGAGAAATCAACATTCTTTGATAAAACTTATCTAAGTGTAAAATTTACCATTAAAAAAAGTTGTATATAATCCATGTCATTGCTTGAAGAGGTGAGGGCAAAGGGACATAATAATTTGAAGATGACAAAAGGTAGGGAAAACTCATGGAAGTGTTGTTGGGTGTAATCCAAAAAGGGTAGTGGAATTATGAATGGATACATATCACGGGTTATGCAAGTTGACCTTTAGTGACTTCAATGACAAAAATAGTGGGTGCTATTGTTGTACATTTTAATGATGAAAAATTATTTGTTTCACTATGGTATTGGTTTCCATGTTTTGATGGTTGCATGAATATGTGAACTTAAATATCATCACTAATTTGCACCTCCATCTTATGTATTATATTCATAATTAATCAAAAGCTAATTAGATCTAAACAAAAGTTGGGTTAGGTTATAATTTTTGTTATATAACTTGTAGAATAAGGGTAAGGGTAACCTAATTTTGCTTTTTTTTAGGAGTTTAGATTTTTTTGGTACTACCAAATGTATCTCCTCACCTTTTGGTAAGGAACTAATCTCTTTCGGAATGTGTGACTACCCTCTCAACAAGTGTCGTTCCTATGAATCGAACATTGACCTGAAGATTTAGTGAAGTCCTACACCACTAGACCAACACCTTATTGGTTTTCAAGAGATTTAAACTAAAAAAATACCAACTTTAACTCATATTACTCATATATAACCTTGCACACATGCATGTAAATAAGTTCATGTATTTTAGAGTGATTTGAAACATGAATTTTGAGATTCAAATCTAAACTACTTCAAACTTTTCATGGAAGCATCAAAACTAGCCCAAATTTGAATGTGTGGCATATAAAAGGAGCCCACTTTGGATCTAAGAGTGGGCCATATTTCTCTGTCTGGTGCAACAATGGAATATATTTGTGTGCTTATGAATTTATGATGCACGTACATCATCATATTCATACATGCATTCATGCTTTTATTTCAAGCCCCTTTAGCTTAGTTTTTTTCGTGAATAGTATATTTACTCCGAGTGCAAAATCTTCTATTGATCTTTGCCTAGATAACTTTTCTTCTTGTTTTTTTCATTACTGTTTTGGCAAGTATAAAAAAAAGATACCTATATATACGTGTTCCCTATAATCATCAAATTAAAAAGTTTTCGTGGCATCAACTCTATGGATCATGTAGATTGAAGAATCTCTTGGAAATATGGTACTATAGCTATGGGTCTATTTATTAGACAGAATGAGAAGGGAAATTATGTCAATTAGCTATGTGGGTACTAGTGTATAATATAACAATGATTTTTTTAGTACTACTAAAGATATCTCCTCACATTTTTAATAAGAAACTAATCATTTTCGGGTTAGTGATTGCCCCTTCCAACAAATATTATTCCCAAGAATACAATTTGAAATTACATTTTGAGATAATAAATCTTTGTCTCTTGTGTATGATAATGTCGAGAGAAGCTTCTCCACAATGCATTTGTAATTAATTTGATATAGATTAATTAATAGAAAAATATAATAATTTTAATCATCCAAGTTACAAATTTAACAAAATTTATGGAGTTTAATTTAAACAATATGTTGGACCAGAATGTGACCGGGAAACCTCCAACTATTGAGGAATTCAACTATTATTAGATATGAGAAAAATGAAGAGTCACAAGTGAGACATAACATCTTGAACTAAAACATTAAAGTGTTTCATGGGCCTTTCCTACAAAGTCTTTCATTCATCCCATCATATCAAATGTGAGACTTCACACTTGAATAAATCCAACACAAAATATACTTTAAAGAGCCAACATTATAATTTCATACTCTTAAGAATAGTTGATTTATGTAAGGCTTTGTACTAATTGCATGTACCTCAAGGTTAGAAGATAAAACTATTTCCTTACTCTTTTTTTTTTAATATTAACATACTATGCCGATAAAAAATGTTTTATATATATGTCATTAGTAAAAAACAAAGTGAAGTTCATCTATGACCATCACATTAATAAGTTTATTACTTTAGCAAATTAAGTTCTTTATATTAACCAACCTAAGAGTCTAGAGGGTCATGCAAAAGTAGGGTTAGATGTAAAATTACTAGCTATATATAAAAATCATTGAATGAGAGAAAAACAAGGGTGGCCCTTGAATATGGTAGTCATGTGTGACAACCCATGATTTGGTTAAAATACACAACATATATATGTAACTAATAATTTGGGTTTAGGGCTAGAGTTGGAACATATTTGACTATGGCCAATAGGAAAAAAGACATATATGTTGACATGAAAATGATGTTTATGAACACAAAAATATTTTTGATAGGATAAATAGACAAGTATAGCCCTTTGTGTTGATAAGGTTACAGCCTCATGGTACCCTTATAATAAAAGGGTTTGTCTCCACAATTTAGTTGTAGTTGTGGTGAGTCACTTTCTAATAGCAACTGAAATCACCATATGAATTAACCATAGAGGAAATTAAAAGTTGTTAGGGGAAAAGTGATTTTTAGCTTTTGGTATTGGTTAAAAATGTAAAGGGTGTTAATTATAAGAAACCTAGCTAGCTTTGAATGAAAAGGGTTAGTGCCAAAAAGAATGAAAATGACATATTTTCCAAATGCATAGCTTACTTATAAGACTGGGACATTTCTAACATGTAAGTTTTCTCTTCAATAATTCAGATTGGGAAGATAATAAATAGCTTTTCTTCCTTATGTTTTGGTAGCAACTTTTCTTTTCTTTTTATATCATATATAATAAAATGAGGGAATTCCATATAGTACTTATATAATTTTATTGTTGCAGTGTATAGCACTTGGTACATGGTTACATGCATGGGGAAAAAAAATCCTCTCCACAAGTTGTTACACTTGTAAAAACATCATGCTATTATATCTAAAGGATAAAAGTATTATAATCTTCAGTTTTTCATGTTGTATGTGATACATTTATCTCTCCTATACTGAAGAGGATTCTAACTCATATATCGAAAGAAGCCGCTCTTAACCACCATAGTGGTCATATTGTTGCTTGGCCTTGAGTAGATCAGAATAGGTATCATAAAAATTCCCAAAATAATTGGTTAAGTAGTTAGATACAAAAAATGTCATTTTTCTGACAAAGTAGTTAAAGATCAGTTACTGCAAAATAAGTTAATGTCACCAGGATAGAGAGAGTGAAATATTTCAAAACTATCGCATTTTTTTTGGTGGAAAAACATTGTTGGACCATACTACAATTGGGGAGCTTCCTACTATCCGGAAGTTTCATTGTTACCAGAGTATGAGAAAAGTGGAGAGCCACAAGTGAGACACCATGTCTTGAACCAAAACTTTAAACATTAGTTTTATGAGTCTTTTTCACTTATAACCTATTTCATTCCTCCCCGTATATCCAATAGAAAACTTCACACTTGAATAAACCTAACGGACGCGAGTCAAAGAGATGAAGAATGGATTGCCACACATTTGGAAGAAGTTAGTTATGAAGTAATTGGTGGGGCTAAGACTTGAAAAGCTGAAAAGATTGGGTCATGTCATGGACAAAGTTTTCCAACAGGCTCACTACTGAAAGATTGGTGCATGTGCTAAGCTAAATTATTGAACCATAGAAGTTTAGGGATATGGTGAAATAGCACCTATATCAAACTCTTATGGTGGGTGGGGGAAAGAGGACCTTGTAAGTATTTGCTAAATTAGAATTAGATGTACATGTTCCTTAATAAAAAATGAAGACAAACAAAATTCAAAATATTATAAAAATGACATAAAATCAAGTTTTATATTGTGTTTTTAAATTAAACATAATTAACATTGAAGTAAGATTAGAAAAATCTTCAGATAATCTTAAATCTAAGATTTATTTTGAGAAAGTATGAGTGAGAAATATAAGTGTAAGATTTCAACATGTATATGGATAGTCTACCCTCCACGCCAAAAAAATCCATTGATAAAACATGTATGATAGACAGGTGAAACAGACTAATAGTATAATTTTCATGACTTGACTGATCAATAACAATAGACGGGCAATGCTCATAGACTTAGTTAAAATTGAGGGCCACCCAACAAAAGTGATTAGTTAGATTAAGACTTTGTTTAAGATCCAAAATTTTCCACATGAACCTAATGATATACACTTTGCTTTCTTTTGGAGAAAGCCTAAAACTTTTTGTTATTAACAAGGGAAAAATCAAATAATAAAAGAGTATGGATAAGAAAAATAACACAAGGAATTTGGTAATGATGTTTAGCCAATTGTGCTTATATTCTCGGGAGCATTGAAAGACTATCACTATGTATTAGAGAATTAAGATTTGTGTTTAGTTATTGTTTACATAACATAAAATATATAGTATTTGGCATATTTCAATTGCATTAGAATCTAAGATTCAAGTAAAGAACAAGTATTTGCTTCCACTAAATGTATTTGACATGTTTCTCTTGTATTATAAGACATACAAATTAAATTAAATTGAAACACCCTTAGAAAAATCTCAAAACATAAACTCTGTTGTGAAGGGTACCCTCTAAAATCAGAAACTTTTCCCAAGTAATATTCATGGTTAAAAATGACTCATAGGATATATCACAAGTAATATGTTTCAAACATTCAATCAACCTCAAAATCTGGTCACAAGTAATATGTTTCAATCAACATCAAAACCAGGTTAATAGCAACCAAAGTTGATGATGTAATTAGCACTGTTAATTGAAATAATATCATAAAAGTTAATAATAATGAATAGGTTGTTCAAGGTACGTGAAGTTAAAGTGCTGTAAGATCATTTAGTCAATAGGATTGAAGCTCCAAATTGTTCTTTCTTCTATCAACATAGTACCACCCTTTGATTTTTTTGCTTAGTATATTTGTAGATTCCTTATATGAGAATGATTTGACTCCAACCCTCAACATGTTTTGATTCTGTTAACATCCAATAGAAATGGATATGGACCATGGCATGTAGAATATCACTCATACTACTTCATCTCATTGAAAGCACCAGGTTGAAACTTGTTGTGTAACGCTTTTATCGCAGTTTCGAGGCGTGCTTGGTCCTTTAACAAAGTTTGAAAGTTTGGTATCTTAATAAAGAATGAAACATTTCTTTCAGACAAAAAAAGGACTAGAGTATGCAAGTTATGTTGTACCTTTCCTTTGAAGCTTACTATGACAGATCCATATCTGGCTTTGCGGTAACACCCTTGATATTCAAAGTAAGGAAATATAATTAGGAGAATGGATAATGAGTCATATTCTGGTAAAAAAACAATGATTCATAAACTTCATACCGATATATAGGTCTGGAAATTCAAGACAAAGCTTGGATAGTGGTTGAGCAATTTCAACCTGTAGTTTAGATATCCCAATATCAATATGAGATAATTAAATAGAAACATAGGCACACACAACACATTGATGTTGCATTCTCTCGTCAGCATGGGCCAAAGGGCGGCCAAATGCACAAGGCTCCCATCTGGCGGGGCTTGGGGAGGGGCGGAGGGTATATCAGTATATATACAGAGCCTTACCCCTGAAAGCGGAGAGACATTTCCAGAATTTGGACGAAAATAATATTAAGAAAGTATTAGGTAATCTTCGAGCTGAAGGAAATGAAATCATGGTAGATGTATCATGAGACAGGAAATGGAAGTTAAAACATACATCTGATAGATTTGTTGTCACTTGCTTTGATACATATGGTTCCAGCAATGTAAGCATGTCACAAGATTTTGTTAATTCAATCAAACAGTCCCACTGACTTTCCAGCTCCGAAACATTCGTCGCATTTAGAATTATTATATTTTGGCACTTGATCTGCAAGAAAAAGACATTATCTCAAACAGTTAAAACCAGTATTCCATCAATGTTTTCATTGTACACAATACAGAAGTTGGTTACAACAAATAAATAAAATAAAAATTTCCGTCACTTTATCACTGATGCAAATTTGAAATTTCAGCGACTTACAAACAATTTTCATTGCCGAGTTTCGAAAGACATACCAAGGGCATGGACAACTTGTCATGATGCAATAATTCGGTTATGCCTTCAGGCAATTGAGCCATCTGAAAGGTGGAAAGACAAGGACGGATCAATATTGATCAATTTCATACTATAAATGTCATCACACAGAAGTACATTGTGTAAATTGATGCCACATTTCAGTCACAAAAGGAGAAATAATGGACCCAAAAGTTCTATACTAAATTACCTCATTCCGGTCACCGGTACACTGATCACCAATAATATGCCTCAGATATTCTTCAAATTCTTCATCAGGAGCCTACATCAAAAGCAAATCAACAATAGATATGGAATTATTGTACAAAAATAACCAAACCTTAGTGCCACTAGGTGGGGTTGGCTACATGAATCGAACAACACCATGATGCGCTATCATAAATCATGTCCATTGACAAAGTATTGATCTCTAATACTATCCTTACTGGGGATTTTAACGGTCTCCTCTACACATGCCCAAACCACCTAAGACACGATTCTACCATCTTTTCTACAATAGGAGAAACCCAAACTTTCTGATAATGCATTCATTCCTAATCCTATTTGGTCTGGCGTATTCACTCATCTAATTGATATGGAGATACTATGATAAGTCAAAAGTAATTAATGATGGAAGCTATGCTGGTACCCCCATATACATGCCTAAGTCAGAAGGTTAACAAAAGTCAAATTTCATCTTTCAAAAATACCATGCTACTTAAGAACCAATAAGATGCGAGGGAGGTGAATACAGCATATGCATATCAAAGGAATGATATTAGTATCCTCAAATTGACAAACACAACAATTAAAGGAAGCAACGCACCAAACGAACACCAAAAGCTTTTGCGATTCCTGCTAAGGTAACATCTGAATGCAGCGGACCTACACCTCCATAAATAAATACCTACAAGGAGCAGGCCAGATTAATAATCTGAAATATTATTCATCAAGAATTCTCATACGTGTAAGTTTACAATCATTTGTATATTACCGTATCACATGTAGATTTCCACTGCTCAACCTCTTCGGCCACAGAATCTATCTGGAACAAAGGATATATGTCGTAAAATTAAAAATATAATATTAGGTGAACAATGTATATATTAGTGTTTGCATGTGATTAGTTATCCACAGTCTCATACCAACACCTTAAAGTGTAAGTGTATGCAAATCAGAAAGAACATATATACACAGGTACAGGTTGGACTTCTAAGAAATGAACTCACGTTGTTGTGTACGACAGAAAGTTGTAAAACAGACCAACCAACGGAATGCAGCTTCCTACACAAATAAGGCCCCAACTGATCCTCAACAGTGCCAAACCTGAGCTATGGAACAAAGTAAAGAAACGGAGAACATCATCAAAAAAGTTGACAAAAGGAGGATAATGATTAATCACTGCACAGCATGACATGATAGATTAAAGATTAGAACATTTAATTTACGTTGTCATTTAATGTTTTCATTCATCAAATTTATTGAAATTAATTTCCAAGTATCTAATTACTTCACATTTAAAAGAGGATATTGCTTGTCACGTTTAACGAAAGACCAGCTGTGGTATAATGGGAAGCTCAGCAAAAAAGTCACTCTCCATAAAATTAAGAAACTCAACAATATGTTAAACCGTTGCATATTGATACTCTTAAACTTAAAAAGTGGATGAATAGTCTATTAAAATTGTGCAATCTTCCAATGGAAAAATATAAATCAGAGCACAAGAGTTATAGAAGATAAAGTTTCCAGTATACCACACATAAAACAATTATTCATGTGGCACCGGGGTACTTACAGAATTTCATCTCCCACGACAATAATTGATGCCGTGAGCATGCTGTTTTTATGCAAATCCAGGCCAGTCAAGCCATTGCTATCAGCACGGAGTTGTCCAGAAGTAGAAGATAACTTTTTAACCCTTCCTGCCCTCTCTAATCTTCCATCGGCTAGTAAATAAGCTGGCTTGAATTTATTGGAAGAATCGCTAATGGATAATAATGAGTTCGGAACCGTGTCATATATGCTCCCAATTGAAGTATATCTGCACAAATAATAGAGCAAGTTTATGACATCTTTATCTAATTATTCACCCATGTACTTATTCGAGGGGTTCGTTAAAAACGGGGGAATGTGGCAGGCAGATATATTAAATCCTACAATAATCGTCAGCATATCTATTGAGTATTACCCTTGATCATAAAGGCTGCAATACTTCACCTTGCAAGTTAAAAGGAAAGCCCACACGTCTCTGCATAGAAATATAAGCAAGTCAATACCATAGTTAAATGAAGCAATTACCATTATAAATTCCAAAAGCAACAGCATAAACAATCATGAAAAAGAACAAGCAATACATATTTTCAAGTGATAGTGCTATCAAATTAACATGTAAGGAACCCAATAATTTTCTTGGTTTGTTGAACTATTTTAAAACATAAGCAAGGAATAGTTGTCAGGTCTAGAGGAGAATAAAAAGTTAAAATTGAAAAACTAACCAAAAATAAAAAATAAAAAAAATTGTAGCCTTTGCAATGTTCTGATTATGACTCAAAAAAGTTACAATGGAAGCTATAAAAATAAAACGACAATAAAGCTAATTCTATTAGGTACTTAGGTGGGGTTGAATACATGGACCAAAGAAAGCTATTCTCTGAAAAAATGAAAATAAATAAAAAAATCCATTTGGATAAAAGACTTTCTTTAAAAACTCAGCTTCTCTTCAGCTTTAACCAGCGAAATTTGTGGCTTTCTCAACATATAAGGTTACCCAAATATGAAGGTGTGCATATAGCCAAAATGGTATATATCTAAGATATCTTGTATCAAGGACAAGAACTAGCCAGTGATACTGCTATTGTTGTCTTCGAAAAGGGTGAGTTTTTGATTAGTTAGAAGTGGGAAACATGGGTGCTCAAAAATAAATTTTGAAATAGGCATGAGAAAATAAATAAATGGAACCACTCATACAACAAATACCAGAGATCTTAGTCTCTACTACTAATGTTCTAGGGAAATAAGGCACCTCATTAACAACAGAAAATATGTGAGGGAAAACCCGATAAGGGTGAAACTTATTATCAAATGAAAGGATTTGGTCAAAAGAGAACTATAGTTTTTCAGATCTTTATTTCGTTTGCTCATTTGGATGAGTTCAAAAGAAACAAATCAGCACCAATTATAACCGTTGGTTATTATTTTACTTAATAAAAGGCAATAACAGGAAACAACAATAACAAAGGACCAAACCTGTATGACCAATCTAAAATGGGATTCACTCTCATGAAAGGTGGCCACCCAGGTGAACTAGGAGAGAATTGTTCTTGGCCAACCTGCAATGTTGCAGAACACGTGTAAACTGAAGATTCAATGTTCCAAAATTTTAAAAACCAGGTTAATCAAATCTCAGTTTAATGTTCTTAGAGTTTTACAAAAATTAAGAGGCGGCCAAATTTAGTTTGATTTCGCTCCCATGGGAAAATAAAAGGGAGTTTGAGTTCATTATAGTATAAATTTGACAGTTGAGATATCCGTTATACTAAGACATTGTTCCATAATTGTGTAGTATTGGCACATCATATATTGTAGATAATAAGTCTAAGGATCATATATAACAGTTTTTATATACCTTATGTGATGACATTTATGACAAAGCTTTACTGTATTCTGAGAACATTTTGAAGTTATGTCATTAACGCTTTATACCATAATAAGTATTTTTCTTTAGATAGTTTAAGCTACTTTATAAATAGTTAAATGTATGCAAAGTTTTTAGGAAGGATATTTATATGTAGCATGTATATAAATATTTCTTTTTGAGTCTTGCATGTATATGGAGCTTAAAATGAAAAAAAAAATCATGGTTAAGAAATAAGGATACCGCAGTAGGGTCTCCAATTCGAACTCCAAGGAAAATAGCTCGAATAGGATTCTCTTTTAGCAAACCCTCCAAACCAGACTTGAAATCTAAGCGAATGGTGTCAATTTGCAAATCATAGCTGCACAAGCAAAAATCCTTAATTGTAGCATCTTCATGATGAAAACAAGCCTCAAAGTTTAAAATAAAACAAAAACAATAAAAAGAAAGGGTGAAAATTATTACTTCTCCATGTTTTCTACACTGCGATAACAATTTAAAATAAAATAAGGATTAAGATTAACAAAGAAGCTTCACTTACGTGGCAGCTATATCATAGGTGAATGAGTTTATTTCTGGAAAAGCACAAGGACTCTCAAAATATATTGTGCGTATTGAAAAATCTTTTACATCCCCATTCGCATTACCCTGTCCCCTTTTATGCAAGAAATTTCCAGCCCTGAGTAGGTGCAACAAAACCTACACGCCAAAGCTCGATGTCACCATGAATGGCCTCAAAGATACCAATGATGCTAAAACTACATGTTAATTAAAACTTACTGTTGAATCCTTTCCACCGTTGAAACTGAAAGCAACCTCCTCAATACTATACATAAAGACAAGCAGACATCACTAAACTTACATTAATAAGGACAGTTAAGGTTGAAAAGTTTGATAGTAATCACAGTTAATAAATAATAAGTATGTAATTAAAATCATCTTTTGCATTTATAATTAAACACAGGCATGGCTTATTGCATCTTTTTCATCTTTCAGACCATCATTTATTATATCATTGTTTCAAATTTCAACAGAATGTACAGTAACTGCCCTCAAGTCAACAGACTCTATAACTACCCTCGGCTAGATGAACCAGGCAACGTCATACTGTCCTACCGTAAACCATGTCTGAAGACAAACCACTTAAATCTAAATCCTTGACGGTTTCGCCTATAGTTTTTCTTAGTCTCCTCTACCTCACTATTTAGCTAACTCCGTCTGATCTAATCTCCTTATCGGGGCTTCTATAATTCATCTTGACATATACCCAAACCACTTACGTTAACATATTCAAACACTTTTGAAAAGGATTTGCACTTGCCCTTGAGACAATACAATCAAGGGAGAAAATTTAATATCACCCCAGAATTTCATCAATTGGATCCAACATAAATCAATCATCCATCCACATTATTCGTCTTTCTAACTCAAACAACTTTGAAAATCAGGTCAACGGTACATAACATTATTTTCATCTTCCAACATAATACAGGCAAATGAATCAAAATCCACATACATAAAAAGTCAACCCCAGTGCATAGACATGGAAGGAACTTACGAATACAAAGCTAAAGCTCTCTGAATAACATAAGTGGCGTTGTTGTACTTGGTTTGAAGTCTTTGATCATCACACTCTCTAATAGCTTTATCAATCTCCATGTTGATCCCGCAAAAACACAATCTGAGAGCAAAAAAAACGACCCAGATGAAAATTACAGCAAATGAGACTCCAAAGATTGCAAATTTACACTCTCTATCAAAAATCAAACCTGGGTTTTCGTCAAAAACGTTTATTTTTGCAAATTAAAACTCTGGGGTTGCAGAGCGTGGTGTGAGTGAAGTAAACGAGTGTGCCCTTTTTTTGGTTTTTTGTGAAATTGAGATATTTTGGAACAAGAATTGAATTGGATTTATATATAACGCAATTTGAATGAGACACAAAAAAATGGTGCTGTGTATCTAAATATTCATCTTTTGGTGTTTCAGCGTTGCACGCATATGGCTGCTGATCCTGAAAGATTTATGGACTGGATCCAGTGGGTCTCACTCATTCGCAATCAAGAAAAGGGAAAATATTAGGGAATTAATGGAAATTACTTTTTTTCATATCTTTTCTGACCGACAAGATATTGGTCTAGTGGAGTAAAGTCTGAATAGATCCTAAAAAGACCAAAAGTTTAATGGTCTAGTTATCGATAGCGATATTTGATGAGAGATACAGTAAAACATTCCGAAAGAAATTAGTTCCTTATTCAAAAAGTAAATTAAAAAAAATTATATTTATTATTGCTACTTTGGTAGCATGGTAACATGCCTCATTCAACTCACATTTTTATTGATTAAGATTGGTTGTATATTTAGATTATGTGAGAAGTTGAATGATTTAATTAATACCCATGTCTTGGGATCATAATAACAAAACCACAAAGTTGGTGATTGGAGATAACTTTCATTATATTGATGATACATTATGGACAAAATTTCCTAAGCTCTTCTAAGTGAAATAGTTGAAGGTGATAGCAAGTATGCTTTTAAGATCTAGAGATTACTCAAATCCTTAATGTATTGTCTCCCAAATATCAATCCTCAATTGAGAGTATAATTTTGGAGAGTGGCTTTGATAGGTTTTGTGACACAGAAGTAAAAATGGATATTTTCATACTCACACCCTAGGGGTTGAATCTCAATATTTTTCTACAGTTCTTATGATACTCTATATATAACTTAAATTAGCAAAGAAGACCATATTTTTTGTCCAAAAAAGTAAAATATAATGTGTCTACTTAAGATGAAACACATTAATACCCTCTACAAAAATTACATAACAGGGGGAAATGAGAATATAAAAATTGTGTTTTACTGATTACTTTTTTATAAGCAAATTGTTGTATATTACTATTTTATGGTGGATAAAATTTTTACACTCAAACTTCCTTATGATTCCATTCTCTAAGCCTTTCACTCTTACCACTAGATCCTTTTAGGACCAATTTTTATATGTTTTATTTTATATAATTAGAATATGTTTTACGTTGATATATTTTATATTGAATATACTTTAAATAATAATTTTATATTTTTATTAAAATGTCCAATTTATATGAGAGTAGTAGTTTTAATTTGTAATTAATGTGTTGGTGATGACTACCTAAGATTATATGTTTTTTATAAAAATTAAAAAATGTTAAAAATAAAATAGGAAAATAAAAATTATATCATGTTCTGATTTTATATATATATATATATAGATATATAGATATAGATATATAGAAGATATATAGATAATAAAAAATTGGAATACCATGAAAATTTAAAATGTCAAAAAATATGGAACGAATGAATTTGATAATTAATGTTTTGAGAATAAGAATAATAAAATGGAAAAAAATATAAGATATATTTTTTAACCTTTTCAATGAAATCAAAAGGGTGGAAGAGTGACAAAAATATTAGTACCCATGAGGCCATGATCGAATACTCTAGTACCCATAAATAATTGTTTATGTGAAAATGGTGAGTATTTATTTATTCATAAATTTATTTTTAATAAATACTTTATATCTGATAATTTTTTATTGGTTTGAGATTATAGTTAATCTATTTTATTAGTATTTTATAATGAATTTTAATAATTGGAATACATTGGAAATTCTATATGCAATTATACATTCAATAGATATATATAGTTAAACTTGAATTATTGGATATCTACAAATATTTTTGGTACTTGCTCACCCTATTGTCATTGATAGGTGGAATTTATGTATTCATCATTGATGTCTCATAAATCATAGTTAATCAATTATATATTTAGATGAGTATAACACATGGAATAGAACAATTAAAAAGCATTAGGTAAACGTCTTTTTTTTATGCATTATTCAGATGAAAATTTTAACTTATAATTGGGTCAACTTAATTTTTCTTGTAAGAGACGCATTGTTTTAGAAAGTATTATAAAAATACTTTTCGAAAAATATTATGAAATAAAAAAGGGTACCCTCCTAATAAATAGTTAATTAACAGCATTAGTTAGAAAATGTCTAGTCAAATTTGTCAAACTAGCTGTTAACCAAAATAACATGGTGCATGCATAAACTATTTCAAAATCAGATACATCAAAACTCAACCTTTTTAAAATTAATAGGAAAATAAGTTCACATCCAAAAAAGCCATATTAAACTCAACCTTGTATAAAGTGTTGGGTTTTTTTATGTACCAAAAACTAACACTTTAGACAATCACATAGAACCTATGGAACTACGGAAGCTGTAACATGTGCACCATTAAACTTTGATTTCTCAATTTCAAAGACAATTGTATTACAAAGCTACTGAAAAAATCAACTTTTTATCAAACTTTCAACAAACCATTGTATGAGATTGCCCTCTATCATTATGGATGAAGTATTCTAGATCGAAAAATGAATTCTATATAGAGAAATTTTTAGTTGAGCGAGCAGCAAAATACGAAAATCACATCTTTTGGTGTTGCAGATATAAACTGCAGAATGGAGTTTACTTGTGCAGCCAAGAGAACCAATTATATACTACCACACAATGATTTCAAATTTCAATCCATCTCAAGTTTAAGTGCTTGTATCATCTATTCTATGTGTTTACCGTTTCATCAATCTGCACAAATCCGTGCAAGATTCTTATTCGCAGTCCACACTGATATACAATTTGTCCTTGCCCCAGAAGTCACCAAAAAAACTTAATATCTCCTGCAGAACCCAAAACAATACCAAATTATAATTTTCTGGACATAATTTATTCTCAAATTTGGAGAAAGAAAGGAGTGTATCTGAATGAACTTACAGCTAATGCTATTGACTGTTTATATGGATCATGATAATTATAACAGGCAGACAAGAGTATTTCTTCATAAAGGTCTGATCCCCTGCAAGAGATGTCTCATTACTTTTGGCAAACATGGTTGCATAAAATAATACAAGTTTGCATATAGAAACTATAAAGGTACATCTAGGACCTCCTGCTGATAATAATAAGCAAGAGTTTTTGCCTCTGTCACACGAGACAAACAAAGTTATTGACTACATTAAACAGATTTACAGAAGTAAAATTGTCCACTCTTAACACTGCCAAACCAGACAGTTAAAGACAGTAAAAATGTCTCGACTTGCATTTTCCAAAATATGGAATGAATTCACAAAGGGGTCAGTAAATTTGTTATTTGACACAGCAATCTCTTGGTTGTTGATTAATTATTTGGTGTCTACATTTCTGTTACTGACATTGAAAACTCCAATCGTTCTTCCAATTTAGCTATATGCTTGGAAATCTTATTATAGCAAATCTGATCAAATGCTATGACGATTTTCTTTCTAATTTCTAAACAAAAAAATAGGATCACACCATCCACTGAGCAAACCCCACTACTTCAATATTTTGACATATCATCAGAACAAATGAAAATTGAAGTAAGCATATACCTTTCAATTGGCACTCTAGGTTGTCTTTGTAATCTTTTAGACCGATCACCAACCCATTCACTCCTCATATTGTACCAGGCTATCTCAGCTGCATGAGAACATACACTTACTTGACAACATTCCAAATAAGGAACTTATGCAGATTATATTTAAACCTGATACTGGAATATCAATCAATCAAGAGAGTCTCACGACACTGACAACAATTAATATTAAGGGACAACAAATGCACTAATCTATTTTATAATTTCTGAAAGATTTCACAGACCTGAAAGGATTAGTTCAGATATTTGCCTAAAATACTTGTTTACATCTGGCTAAATTAATTTAATGCGCACGTTTCTTAGTTTGTAGTTGTGCATCACATTGCCTAGAGACTAATTCAATCATATGCCCGATTATTTACCTCAATTGATTTTCATATTTTGTACCTTTTCCTAATTAATGCAAGCTATTTTGTATTCTATGTTGGAGGAAGGGGATAATTTCTTATTACTTGGTTAATTGTACAAGAGTGAAGTCTCCTACTTTTTTTATCGGAGTGAAGTCTCCTATTTATATAGTGCTGTAGAGACTTCTAGGCTAGGTGACTAGCTCTCATCATTGCTCCACTAAGTGCTTTACGATTATGAAAATGAAACAACACTTAATTATATGACACTCTTTACTAATGATTACATTAATTTCATAACTTTCCTATAATGATCGCAGCTTATTTCATAACCCCCAGAGAACTCTAAACAAGTGGGTCTAGTAGATATCCACTTCATGTTAGAGAAGTCTCCTATTTATGTTCTAATTATTATTTCTAACATTCTAAACTGAAAGTGGGTCGTAGTAGATTTCAGAAAAGGACATACCTTCAGTAAACTTAGCATTGCTGGCATCGTCTGAATCTGAAGAGTGATTCTGAGGGGCATCCGAGCAACTGCATGTGTGTTCCATCTTCTATGAAGCAATCAAACAGCAACTCCAAATTAATAATCCGCACAGAAGGTATATGGAAAATATACTCTCTATTAGAGGGAGATTATTTGTATTCATTTTTGCTACGTGTTATTGGGGTGAAATATGAACCACTACGGTTAAAGCTCCTTATATACCATGCATACTTTGAACTTCAATTATTCACAAGCAGAAAATAACAGAAATTCAATAACTCACAAGCACAACAAATACTTCATATCAAGCATGGAACTAAAACAGAATGAAAGACATAAATCAACAATCTGTTCCCCTTTTGTTTTCACTTAATGATTTTTCCAACTGATTCACTCACATGCCACAAAACGAACAAAACCTAATCGTCAAAATCAAACAACACGATCACATTGATGACTCTAAGAAATCACAAGAAACTTGTAATTCGATCAATAAAACAGTAACTATGATCAATAAACAACTAAGAACTACGTAATCATCTATCAAACAAAAAAAAACTGCAACAAATTCATGAAGAAAACAGCTCGACGATAAAAGAACTAAAAATATATAGTGCATTCAAATACGATCTTCAAAGATGACATTACGTAGAGAAAAACCTAGCCATCAAAATTAAACAACAGAGTAAAATTGATCGATAACCAGAAATCAGAACAATCTTTTATTTAGATCAATGAAACAGTAACATTGAGTACAGTCAATAATCTAAGAACTACTTAATTGATTATCAAACAGCTCAAATAACAAGAAATTCATGATGAAAAGAACTCGTTATTGAAATAAATCATATGAATAAATACAATCTTCAAGAATGAAATTATGTAGAGAAAAACTTCAAATCGTTCTTTGCTGTATGTAAACTAAATAGAAAATTGAAATGGAAAATAGGAGAAAACCTTGTGCATTGAGCAACGAAGTTCACTGCACTGTGCTGTGTTTAGCTTGTGAGGAAAGAAAGGAAGTTATTTATTCTTATCTTTGTTTTCAATATTTGGGCGGGAAGAAAAATTGAGACAAATCACACTATATATACTTATGTGATTGTATTTGTTACGTCCTCATTACTAATTGGATTCATATGAGAGATTATAAATAAAACATCACATCTTTAACCAAAATATTAAGTCAATAATTTGAGTCTTTGACTTATATAATGATCACTCATTTGTTTATGATGTTTTTATTTGTATTTGTCTCTTCTTCAATTCTATAGAGATTAATAACATATTTTTGACTCAAAGTATCATTTATATACTCTTTAATTTTTCCTTCATATATTCATTCTATTCTATTTAAACCATTAACAAAATATTTATATATATATATATATATATATATATATATTATAATTGATAATAAGTTAAGTTATATTCAATCTCAAACATTCATTTTCTTAAATCCAACTGATCACAAGAGTGAACGAAATAAATGATGAGAGAGAAAAGATAAATCTTAAATAACTTTTAAATTTGTGTTTAAAAGTTAAACCGGTCGATATTTATGGTCAAGTTAGCCTTCGAATAAATAGCATGATTCGAGTTTAAGAAAATAATTCGATAAACATCTAGTACCGGATAGAAAACACGTTTTAATAGCCCACACTCAGTCCTAGTTGCCACTATTATTTTTTAAATCTAACTAGAGAAAATGTTAAAGTAGTATTATATGAATTAAGTAAAAAACTAATTCATCTTATAATAAATAAAACATCTTAATCTCTTATTTACTTTTCTTCCTACATTTTTACACATTTTCTCAAAACTAATCCAAAAATTAAAATACAATTAAAACATTTAAAAATTGTTATTATATATAGATAGTCAACTTATAGGCTACGAGGGTACTTTTGAAGCGTACAAAACATAAGAAAAAAGAAGCAAAAAGTAATATATCCAAAAGATAAGTTTATTACTTTTTTTTTCTTCAATTTATAAAGATTATTATAATTTCAAAGCTTATAACCAAAAATTCAAAATCTAAAAGCGCAATCTATACTAAAAGCATTAAATTCTCAAAATTAATGCTTACACCTTTGTCAATTTTCATTTATTAAATTAAGAATCAATTTAGGTGAGTGATTATTTTATTAAGGATTAAATCAGCAGACAATCAATGTTAATACAGTGGTACCAGACCTCTTAAAAAATATTTAACACAGCTAAAAGATCAAGAATTCGATTTCTGAAAGTAAGATTAAAAGATGAGTATAAATAGGGTTGTGGAGTTGATTGAAAATTGGTGAGGTATGAAGAGAGGGATGAGTGGGAATATAATTTACATAACAGGGACGCAGCTTCTCTCACTCAGAAAACAACCTAACATTGCGATCGTTGATGTCAGGTACAAATTCATCATCGTTTTCCCCCAATTCATATTCGTTATTTGATTATTGACTTTGTTAATTAATAAAGGGATGATGAGAGGAATTACGATGGTCACATATCTGGTTCTCTTCATTTCGCAAGCCACAATTTCTCTGAAAGCATGCCCAATCTAATTCACCAAGTTCAAGGCAAAGATACCCTCGTTTTTCACTGCGCTCTAAGCCAGGTTCACTCTTTTTTGTCTTATTCGAGAATTTTCATTGGAAAACTTAGGTATAACCTATTTTAGGGGAAAAAAGATGGTAGATTCGTGACTTAGGTGATTCGGCATGTATGAAGGAAACGTGTAGAAGCGCTAATAATAAGGTAGGTTAGTGAAGGATAGAGAAATGGTTAGATGTAGAGAGATCCGTAAAAAGAAATTAAGGTGTTTGTGAGTTGGTTTTTGGAGGGCAATTAAGGGAAGGGGAATTCTCGAGAGTTATGAAATACACTTGTAAGTTGGTTGTCAAGCGTTCTCTTTCTGTCTCTTCCCCTCTAAATATTAACTCGCAAACAGACCCTGGTACGCTAAAATCATTAAAAATGATTTAGATATCAATCGTTTGTTTGTATACATGATTCATGATATGGCACTTTAGCATCTTTTGATCCTTGTAGCTGATATTGTTTTCTTTCTTTTTTCTTCACCCGCTTTCATTGACTTCTGCTAAGTGGAACATTAGATATTTATCTGTTATTGGTTCTTCGGGTGATCTTTTTATAGAATTTGAAATCTACATGATTGACTGATCATCTTTGAACATGTATATGTTGGTGTTACCAAGCTCACCCACTCGCTAGTGCCTTTTCCGAATGTGCATTGTGATTTATATGCTTCATTGTTGATATTCAACTTACACTACAACACTTATTCGGGAGTTGGTTGCAGGATACACCTATGAATCATGATATAAATTACTAATACATATCTTTGAGGTTATATCATACAAAAAATCAACTTCACGTGCCAGTTTCTATTGATTATGTATCTTCCTGGTCTGCTATATGGATCGAACAACGACAAAATGTTTTATCTTTAAATAATGTGACTGTTAATATGAGAACTTTTTGTAAAGAGGCTATGAATCATGAATGTCTTCCTATATTGTTTCTATTTCATACTATATGTCTCTCTAAACTGAAAGTGGCGTAAACTGTCTTCTAGGTTCGTGGCCCAAGTTGTGCTCGGAAGCTTGTCAATTATCTCGAGGAGAGTAAGGTAGATGCTGGGATAAAAAATGTTATGATTTTAGAACGTGGCTTCAATGGGTGGGAAGCTTCTGGCAGACCTGTTTGTCGCTGCAACAATGTTCCTTGCAAGGAAGGTGGGAGTGCTTGATCAAGGACTTCATAAGGTTGGGATGGATTCATGAAATCATATAGTCTTCAATGCTTTTCTTACTTCACGTTTGTGTGCAAAATCGAAAAGAATAACCATGATTGGATCATTATATAAATCATAGGTAAACTGAATACCTTGTTTCTAATTTGTCCATCACTTCTAATTTAATCATCCTTCAAGGAGGGTGAGAGCATGTCTTTGTGATTGTTGTAGAATCATTTAAGCATCTTGTCTTTCATGTAATATTTGCACTTGTTTGAATGCAAGAACAGAAATGTGACCATTATGTTTGGATCATTATATAAATCATAGATAAACTGTATTCCATGTTTCTGTTTTGTCCATCACTTTACTGTAAATCAAAATTGTACACTAGTTTCTGAGTCCTAAGGAAAGAGTATTTGGATACTTTGGGTTAATATGAAACTCAAATAAAGTCATGCATGTAACAAGCTTTGCTAAAATAAAAATGGATATGCTCAATAGGAATCCATTAATCTCAAGGTTGTTAGGTCATGGTGTAACTTTTTTAGATATGAAATCAAAATTTGATTGTGTTCTAAGAGTTAATAGGTGAAAAAATCATAACAGCTATACTTAACTACTTTATTTTTGGCCCTCATAACCCTTAACTTCTTCGTATATAATCACTTTTTTCAATCTAGTTAAAGTTCTTCCCCTTGGTTACCCAAACGGTAGTTAACAAGTTTTTTTATTTTTTATGAATGAACTAGTAAACAAGTTGTTATTTTTTAAGAATAATAGAATCATAAAACTTATTTGAAAACAATATTTGTGATTTAAAAAAAAAATAGAATGTAGAGAACTATTATCACACTGAGTAAATATTCAATTTCATTCTTAATAAATACTTGTTATCCAATTAGTTTCCCGATCGTTAATAATCTAATAAATAAATAATAATTGAAATAGTACTTCATCTTTTTATATGATCCTTTGGGGATCGATTGTGATTTTTTTATAAGATTATTTTCATAATTCTAAGGACATTCATTAAATTTGTTACTAAAATATTTTTATGTAATGATGAAGGAAACTATTATCTATAAAGAGATTGAGTGATGCATAATGATGAAGGAAAATATGGTAAAGTTTCATCTAAATTAAAATAATCATACTGATTATTCCCTAATTCCAATAAGGATTTAATATGTATACACTGATAGTGTAAGTGTTTTTTATACTGTCAGTGTAAAAAACTTTACTCTGCACAGATTTTAAACTCTTTCAATAAAAACAACTCAAATGATCCTATAAAAACGAGGGAAGAGTAACTGGGAGAAATTATATCTTTAGAACTTGGTTTTTTAAAGGAATAATCTTTAATCAAACTTGAGATTATTTGATAAGTTGAAACTTGTTATTCATTAGGTACTAAATCAAAGAGTTCATTCCTAGCTATAATTATACTTGTTTTGTAATAATTAGAATCTTTAACCAAACATAATATCATGGCCCATTAGCTCAGTTGGTTAGAGCGTCGTGCTAATAACGCGAAGGTCGCAGGTTCGAGACCTGCATGGGCCATTTTTTGTTAAAAGTTTTTCCATAAATTTTCAGCAATTCTGGTGAAAAGGTGCTACTTGTTCTTATGAAACAAATTACCATGTAACTCATTCAATCTTCTAAATAAGTTTGCATAAGGAAAGAAAGTTTTCATAATTCCATTTGAAACCCCACCTTAAGAAGTAACTATATTTTGGCCTTTTCCACACAAAATTGTTTGCATATAAATCTGGCAACATGAACAGTGTCTTTTTGTCTTTGGTATATGTTGGCAAAATGTGGTGTGTTGATGAGATGAAAGATCCATTGAAATGATTTGATGGGGTCCTTTAAGTGATTTTGTGTCATTATCATTATCTTATAACCGGACACGCATACATAGCTGAAGCATAAATTGACATTTTCTGAACATTTATATGAAACACCAAA
Source organism: Lupinus angustifolius (assembly GCF_001865875.1). Classification (NCBI taxonomy): domain Eukaryota; kingdom Viridiplantae; phylum Streptophyta; class Magnoliopsida; order Fabales; family Fabaceae; genus Lupinus; species Lupinus angustifolius. The sequence continues at coordinate 24,793,898 of NC_032013.1, read as the reverse complement.
GTGAAGTACATCAAGCCTATATAATTAATAACTCATCATTTATAACATAAAAAAATAATATCATTTATAAAAGCAATATTATGTATACAAAAACTTTTTATCTGATTATTTATTTGTACAACAACAATGCTATTTGAAGTACAATGTTAAAAATATATATTTTTGTTTCTTATAAGACCACAAGCAGTTGGTTGCAAATTAAGCATTTTTGCGAGTTGGATTTTGAAGGACAATAAAGAGAAATACAAAGTTTGAGAGTCATGAAGCACACTTCTGAGATAATTCTAAAGCTTTCATTTTCCATTCCTTATGAGTATTTGGGTAATTGACATAATATCACAAGTTCAATCTCCATTGTAAGGCCCCACTAGATCCCATGGTTGATGATTTAATTTCTGGGAGCGACATTTATTAAAAGAGACAGTTACGAACCCTTAAATAGATTAATTATTTACTCAAAAAGGTGAAAAATATCATTTGTGTACCAAAGAAAATCTCCATTGTAACAATTGTAAAAGAAAATTGTTTTTTTTTTTACATAAAGAAATATGTGTTGAAACTACCTAGTACCTAAAGATGACTCAATGCTACAATAAGGTGACTGAAACATAACATCATAAGAAAAATAAACAATACATAGATAATTGTAGTAACACATGCATACATAATATATTTTCATAAATTCTATCAATGGTCATAGAAAAACTATATTAACTAAGATGATCCTCCATATTCATAAATTATATTAGATACAAGATTAATATGAATCAAGGTGAAAAGATTACATTAATATTTAGTATTCGATACAAAATCTATACTAAATAATTAGTTATTTTACCAATAAATATTGGTTAAAGTGATACATGCTTAATTTCCATTAAGCAGACTATTGGATTTGAGTCTCGGGTTCCAGTAGAAGGATAGTCGTGGAAAACAAAAAACAATTGTTACTTTGAATTGGAGACAAAAGGAAAGAGGGTAATTGGAGGATAGGAACCACTAAAAAAAGTGACCAACATATATAAGTTGTAGTGGAGTAGGAGTAGGAAACTCACCACGTAGCTATTTCATGCTAGAAAATTGATTCACATAGTTGAAAGTTGAATCTTAAATCTTAATTAATAGACCATTTGCTTTATTTTGTTCTATTTGGATCTATCTGCTAGTAATATGGATAGAACATAATATTCTTAAGAATCTTAAAATGTGAATTGTTTCTTAAATTCCTAATAATTCATGAAAAGAGAAAATACATACAATTCAAGAAGATAAGACTATATTATAACTAGTATAGTGCATGTTTTGCATCATGTGTTTTTTCCAAGAGTGTCTTCTTACTTGATAGGGTGAGAAATTAATCTCCAGAATATTGTTAACCACCTAAACAAGGATCTGTTTTATTTAATAATATTTTGACATATACATAAAGGAATCAAACATATATAGAACCTTATGATTAAATATAATTCAAATTATTTTCACTTAAATAACACATGTTACTTATCATGTATTTCTTTTAATGCATAAAAAATATGCATGCAAGTTAATATTATCAGTCAATTTTATTTTGATACAGTGTTTGTGATTTTATGTGCATTTGTGCAAATTACATAAGAATTTTATTAACGATCATGTTTCCAACATAATGTACAAAGCAAACTATAAAATGTTTTTCTATTATAAAATATTTTTATATAAAATAAGATAGTTCAAAAATAAACTTAATTAACTCCATTAGCACCTCATGAAGTCTAGTTTAAATTTTCTCCATCCACCAAAAAAAAGATGATGAATACCCTTAAACCATTAGCTAGCAACAACATTTATTTTTTCCTTTCTTTATATTCCACATTTTTTGATGTTTTAAAATTTTCATGTTAAATCATTTAAGTGTTAGAAATTCGATACATATTTATATTTTATTTTCAAACTATATCATTATTTATTACTCATCATTTCTCTATTTCCTTTTAATTTTGTTTCTAATGTCTTTAAATGATGTAATATTAATCAATTGTATCAATTCTTTTATATCATCTAATAATTTATTAAATTATATGTAAAACCTTAAAAGTAAAAAAACAAAAAACAAATGGAGGATTTGTTAGTGTGTGTTATAATGTATGTATGAATAGAATCTTCAATGAGGAAAGAATATTATCCAAATCCCATTAGCCAAAGAAGTTTGGTATGATTGAGCACATAGTACTTGTGTCACAGTGATGAACATAGCAAGCATTTTCCAAAAGATATTCATAAGATTCTATCAAAAAAATTAATGCCATAATAATATAATACTCTCAATAGATAGAGAATCCATTGGGATTAACTTTGAATATTCGTTCTTATTTGTTTTTGGTGGGTGGGTATGAACAAGACAAATGAAAAAGCCTAAGGCATTTGTTATAACTTTTCTCCTCAGTTGGAGAAGTACAAGCTGCTAGTAACCTTATCCACATTATTAGATACTGGCGTGTCGACCGGCACTTTGTGTCTGTCGACCCACATTCCTATTGCAATATATAAACTTCAAGAAAAATGTTGATTTAAGAAGAAAAAAATTACTATATGATTGTTAGATATTAATATTGTGTGAAAGTTTTTATTAGTTATGAAGAAGAGAGGTTAAAAAGAATAAAAATGGAATATTAAAATTATGTCATGCATGGTGGTTACCACTTGTTTTGGTTTTATTACTAGTATAGATATAACTCTAATTACACAATCATATCTACTAGATGCATTCTTTTTCCATTTTAATAGGTCATATTTTATTTTTCCTATTAAGACATTGGTTGCTTCCATGCATGTGGAAATAAGCCTTCAAGATTCCAAACATTGGATTTTATAATTTTATTCATATCATTTAAAGTGCCCTTTCATTGAAAAATCATAAAACATTGATAGCTTTAATAGAAAAACGTACAATGTAGAAACTTTAATAGAAAAATGTACAATGTAGAGCATGCACGTGAATTTAACCATGGTTTATTGAATAAAGATTCTCTCCATTAATCGAGAAACAAATGTTACACAACAACATAAAAAAGTAATATTAATGAGACTTTTAAGCTTTTGTTATCGTGAAATCACATTTTATTATTAAAAATATAAGTAAAAATAATCACTTGTATTCTCCAGATTGATATGATCATTGTTTACACAGAAAAAGAACAGTATTTCCTTAAAAAGTGACCAAGATAAATATCTATGATGACGTCGCTATGGCATGACGTTAGATTGTGTCAGCGTTATAGGATGAATTGGTGTTGGGCTTTTCACAACGAAGCCCATAGCCCATAACCGACAGTTGCAATTGATTAAGACAAATTATGTTTATTTATTCATTGAGAAAAAACTTGTGTGAAGACGAAACCATATGGAGACAACCAATAAATCTTGACAACACGTTAATATTTTAATTCTAATTAAATTTAATCTTAAATAATAACGTTAAAAATCGTAAAATATATTTGTCTTCAAATATGACGTGTTACATGTGTCTCATGCAAGTTTTCTCTTTATTCATTTCTTAATGTGTCACCTATACTGGATCCCACATTAGTGTTTGTTACCACTTACTTGGTACAAACATGGATACTTTTAATTGGTTTACAGTTTTGGTTTATATTATGTGAGACATAGGGAACCTTGGTCGTGGTTAGGTACTTCAACACTCACATTTCCAACATATTTAAAACAATAGAATAATGTATTTCCTCAGGAGATAACTTATCTCTTGTAGTCAGTAAAGATATGACATGTGTACTATTTGTTTATTTTTAAAAATATTTTTATAGAAAATGATGAAACATGACACATGTCATGATTTCATTGATAGAGGGAGATAACTTATCTTCTTATACCAGCACATACTCCATTCCCTTAAAACATACATGATATGATTGATTTTACATCTTCACTCTTCTCAAATGCAGAATTATTAGTTTTTTTCTTCTTTTTTATAGATTAGTTAAAGGAGCACATCTGTTGTCCCATACTTTGTGTCACTCCATGTACCATGGGTTTATGATTGGTTAGAAAATATATATTTAAGATAAAATTTAATTATTAAATATTTTTCTGACCAATCATAAACTCATGGTACATGGAGTGGCACAAAGTATGGGACAGCAGATGTGTACCCATTACTTAATAAGTTGACAAGTATATTAATTGATATTGTTATAAAAAATTCATTAGTTAGCATATAGTGAAAATAAAAAATGAGAGTCATAATAAAAAAAGTAGTTTTATAAAAAAATACATCCAAATAATGATATATCTAATAAAACAAACATATTAATTGATCAGTGAATAATTTATGTTTATATATTCATGAATGATTTATAAAGAACATGAATTAACATTTACTAATGTTAATAATTTCATGTTATCTTCAAATTAAGATATATATTTTCATTAAATGGCAAGCTCATAGAAGGTCCTACAATGGGAGGATGGGAAGAAAAGGGAAGAGGTGAATGAAAAGGAGTGGAATTGCATTTTAGGGATTAGCCCATTTAATTCTTCACATCTTATAATTTAATCAATGAAAATAATTGAATATTATTTAGATTACTTAATAAATTGAACACCAATATGCAACTTATCTGATTAATAATTAAATATTTTTATTCACTTTATAGACAACCCCAATAAAAAAAATTAAAAAGCGATTATTTAGTAAATTGAATATTTTATAACAATTAGACTAAACTTGGGATAGATAAATAGATTATATAAAATATATTTGTACTACCAAATATATTTTTTTCACTTTAGTAAAGAACTAACATTTTCAAAGTTCGTAATTACATTTCCTAATAACTATCGTTCACATAAATTAAACTATCGATATTTGAGATTTAATAAGTCCGATGAGAGAATAAACAAAACATCATTACAGAAAAAACGTGGTACGTGGGGGAACCGTTTAAGAAATTGACATTGAATCTAAGATGAACCAGGACATTCTTTTTTTACTTTTATTTCACCATTTGCATTATTTTCATTATTGCTTGTTTTTTATTAGTTAGTATAAAAGCTTTCTAGAAAAAGACACATGATGTGGAAGCATTATTTTCCTTTTCTATTTTATAATTTTTGTTAAGACTATGCGAGATGGTTCTCTTCTACTTGGCATACGACTTTAGAAACTTCTGGACCATGCCACCATGCATATTACTCTAGATTTTTATTTTTTATAGTCTTAATCACACGTTTTAATTACTAAGATGTATAAATTGATATTAGTAATTAATTCATTTATAATTATTTTCCTAATTTTCAATGTCACATTCTTTAGTAACAAAATTAGAAAGTTTTTTTATTTTTATTGTGTGCCATATAATAATACATGATAAGATTAGGCCTGACTCAGCTACCAGTCATAGCACAAGTCTCATTTATATTTGAGTCTAATTTATTTTTTGTACTTATTAAGTTACTTGTTTGATCACTATCTTTATTATATTTTGTATTATTACTTTAGTGATTAACTTATAGAATTTGTAGTTTGTGTGAGGTTTTATTTGACTATATTGTTACAGATATAAAATCAATATTATTTTGGAGAAATACTCATTTAGATAAATCATATATAGTTAAAATTTAAAATATATAATTAAACTTCAAAAAACAGAATGAATATATGTTCCAACATCACATGTTACCTTGTTGTTACAGTTGATGATATCTAAATGCAGTAATGCACTATATTCTATGCATATAAGAAAATTAGCAACTTAGTCTTGGCAAAAAGAATATTGGAAATTAAGAGATTTTGATTTTACCTTGCTGGTCCATAATAATTACCGTAGATGATATTTAAGAATCAGAGTAAAGTGTTATAAATTCATAAGTTTAGTGGTTACAAAATAAGTGATATAATTATTAATTACTTAGAAGATTTCTGAAATTGATAATGGATATATTTTAATGAGTGAATATCAAAACGATTGACCTATAAACGATAATGATAACCCTATAAGTTAACACATAAGGAAGTTATGATTCCAAAACACAAAATCATAAATAGTTTTTACCTCTACCCATCAGAGAGAAAATGAATGTACTAAGAGAAATTAAGAATCTGATTGAGGAAGACAATTCTCTTAAAAGGTATATCAAGTAAATAGATCATATAACATAGATTCAAATATAATTTTGTATCATTATTTTATATTATTTGTGAGAATCGTGATATTCAAGATTCTTAATATTGATGTTTCACCAATCATCAGAAAATATATAACATAAAGTTGTTAATTTATACTTAGTTTTAAGGAGAGAAATATAACATCTTTAATTTTTAAAGGATAAAAATATTACATCATATTAATTTTTTTATTTGTTTTGCTTTCAATATAGTTTATTATTATTTAATAAAGATGACCCTCAACGCGATATTTAAATGTTATTATATTCCATGCATATAAGAAAATTAGAATCTTAACAAACAAAAATATATTGGAAATTGAGAAATTTTGGTTTCTCCTTAATCCATCAAAACTCGTGAGCCATGATCCTCTCTCATTCACAATATATCGTTAGCTCGATTTTATCAAGGTTGTTCATGTTCGAAAAAACCAATAGTGAAAAAATAAGGACATGATTCATCAACAATAACAACAACAACAGCGCCACCAAATACTATTTCTGAAAAGACCAAACTAAGAAGTCTTCTCACTTTCTTTTCATTTTCCTTTCCCTTTTGTTTTTCACTTTCTCTCTCCACTCCAAGTACCATGCTAAATAAACGTTATACACTGTAAAGTGTAAAAAAGTGTTCTTAATCTATCTTAAATATCATATTTAGTGTGGATTAAGAATCATAAGAAGAAAAATTATGGGGATATTGCATGATGATGTAGTGATTATAAGGCCACCAGAGAAAGAAGGTGACACCACCGTGTTAACAGTTAATTGCCCTGACAAAACTGGTCTTGGTTGTGATTTGTGTCGCATCATACTCTTCTTTGGTGTCACCATTCTCCGTGGAGGTAAGCTTTTGATGTTGGGTTTCATTCAAAATGTTATTTTTCTGTGATTTTCAATGATGGGTAGTTTTTAATTTTGCTTTTCACTCTTACAGATTTTGAGTTTGATTCATTCGTTTGTTTTTGGTTTTTTATCTTCATGCAATGTTTGGTTTCAATCAAAATCTAATCTTTATGTGAATTTGAGACATGGGTATGTTTTACTTTTTGGTTTGATTTGTTTATTTTTTTCTTCATGGAATGAAGATGTTTCAACTGATGGGAAATGGTGCTACTTGGTTTTCTGGGTGGTGGGGAAACCTAAAACAAGGTGGAGTTTGTTGAAGAAGAGGTTAATTGGGGCATGCCCTACTTGTTCTTCAGCTTCTGGAATTTCATATTACTGCACTGATTTGAATCCTCCAAAGCCTCCCAATGTTTTCCTTTTGAAGTTTTCTTGCCATGATCGGAGAGGACTTTTACATGGTAATTTTGGAAACTGTCCCTTTTTGGTAATAAGTATAAGTCTTAAATTAGAACTACACATGTTTGTTATTTTGCTCTTCAAGTAAGAGATTCAATTGAGATATTCCTACACCTGGGATTCTAACCTTGACTTCACTTTTTACATTTATATGCTTGTTCCATTGGACTTTTACTAAAAACAATTATATGAAGAAAAAAGTTTTTATTCGGGTTCTTCCAAAAGCTGAATTTTTAGCTTCTCAGGAGAATGTTTCTACCGAAAAGTTTGAAGAATTTAAGCCTAAACAAGTAGGACCATATACATGGTTATCAATGAGTTAATTATACAAGGGGTTTCGGGTGTAGGAGAAACATTTCCTTTTGATTTTAGGGGTTTTATGACATGCTGAAATTCTTTTGTTTTCTATTTTTGTATCTAGGTGTTATTCCTTCACACTCTTATATAGCAATTTGTTGGGAGGATTAGTAAAAGGGTCTTAACTAATGTTTTTGTCCGAAGTTGTGAAAATCATGCTAAAGCGAAAATGAACTGGCAGTCTTAACAATGATAATTGATGTCATAGTCTAAAACACGTTACAATTTGAATTTTCGTTGCGTGAATTCACAGATCCTTCCCAGATATATTGATTATAAGTCTTCTGGTTTTAATCATACCTTCATTACTCTGCGAGGACACGTAACTGGATGTCTTTATTATTGAGACAGATGTTACCGAGGTTCTTTGTGAGCTAGAGCTCACCATTAAGAAAGTGAAGGTATCTACTACACCTGATGGAAAAGTGGTGGATCTGTTTTTCATCACAGATACCAGGTTGTACATCTCTCTCCCTCTCTACCTATCTATCTAGATATATATGTGTGTATGTATATATTCGGAACAAGCTTTTGTTGTGATTTGGTACCCTCTAATTGCAGGTTCATGTCAACTGAAGTTTATATTTGTATTTCGAATATCGATCTGGCGTGTTAGAATGAAAAGTATTCTTCCAATGAAAAAATGAAACTTGAACAACTAATGGAGTTGCTAAGTTGAAAAAGTCGATGTAATCAATAAAGTGAATTTTTTTCCCGGACTACTGCGATCCAGATTTCTAGTGAATTCTATTTTGGTTTGTTCAAGGAAATGCGCTACTGACGCTACGATTTTTTTAATAGCAGACATAGTTCATTAGTGGATGTTGAAATGTGTTATATGAGAATGAGGACGAATTTGAGGATGTAAAGAATGCACAGTTGGTGATAATTTCATCTCTTTTTAGCTTACTAACTAACCTACCCCTTAATTTTGCATATATATCAGGGAACTCCTACATACGAAGAAGAGAAAGGATGACACGATTGAACAGTTAACAACTATTTTGAAGGATGCCTTACTCACCATTGATATCGAATTGGTTGGCCCGGAAATTCCTGCTTGTTCTCAAGCATCTTCCTTCCTTCCACCTTCAATCACAGAAGATATCTTTGATTTGGATTTGCCTGATTCGGCTCGAAGTGGGACTTTCACATCAGATTCTGTTTCTGTTGTGATGGACAATTCACTGAGTCCTGCTCACACACTCATCCAAATTATGTGCCACGATCACAAAGGTCTTCTTTATGACATCATGAGAACTCTGAAGGACTACAATATTCAGGTATAGTAATTTCGCAAATGACAAATAAAACTTTCCGAAACATGCATCTACGCTGATCAATTGGATAATGTCATCAGCGTAAAGTGGATACTATCATATGCAACTTTTGTATGTGAAAACGACATTGTGATGTTTACTTTGTCATTTAAACAGATTTCTTATGGACGCTTCACTTCAAAACCTAGACGAAAATGCGAGATTGACTTGTTCATCGTGCAAACAGATGGGAAAAAGATTGTCGACTCCAGCAAGCAGAAGTCTTTATCAGCACGCCTCAGGACGGAACTAATTCGTCCGCTCAGAGTAGCTGTCGTGAGCAGGGGCCCTGATTCAGAGCTGCTAGTTGCAAACCCTGTGGAGTTGTCCGGAAAAGGGCGGCCTCTTGTTTTTTATGACATCACTCTTGCTCTCAAAATGCTTGACACCGGCATCTTTTCGGTATTTATCTAACACAATATATCACTTTGTAGCTTGGCGTTATCCGGATTTGTTGTACATATAACATTGTTCTTTCTAGCATGTCATTACTTTAACTAATTGTTTCGACAGGCCGAAATTGGAAGACATGTAATTGGAGACAGAGAATGGGAAGTTTACAGAATCTTGCTTGATGAAGGGGAAGGATTATCTGTTCCAAGGAACAAGATTGAGAAAGGTGTTTGGAAAATGTTGATGGGTTGGGAATGATTCATGAACTGTGGCATTGTTCCTTTTTGTACATATTAACATATTTATCATATAGTTACTAGATGTAAGTGTGAAATATATATGTTGTGCAAGTTATAATTGTAATATTTGCCACATTATATTTTACTAGAGCCTTTTTAATTCCTACTTAGTAAAATATAGGGTAGGCACGTTGATCATAGCATTATGTTAATTAAAATGAATTTTTGTAAAGTGTTTTTCTCAATATATAGTATGTATATATATATATATTAAAAAGTGTGATGTCATTTTATTAAGATTATGACTTTGACTACCAAGTTACCTTTATTATAATAATTTAGTACATCATCCACCATTGATTTGTATTATTTTTGTTTGAGAGTCGATTAATTAATCAATGGTAGATAATTTGCCGACAGTATAAAAAACATTTACACTATCTGCGATCAAATTCCCCTTGTTGTACCCTACACTGAATATTGGATTTCACCAGTTGCTACCTACTTGGATTTCAAACAAAACAATGGTACCATGTCACATTCAATCAACTTAATTTATGTCTATGATTCATTAATTTTTAGTAACATGTTCAACAGTCGGTAATATTGTTTTTCAGAGTCATTAGTATATAGTGTTGTTTTTGTATTTTTTTTAATAATAATAGTAATATAGCATAGTTTGATCATTGATATGTATTGAAGATATTGTGAACTATGGAGTTTCCCTGTACTAGAGCATAATAAGGAGATACAAAGACCTCTTTTACTAGATATTTAATGTAATTTCATCTTAATTGATTCGAACTTCAAATATATGATAACATACATTAACATATATACTTTATGGGTTGGGTTCCTCTCGAATACCGATATTAACTTGTATTTTATATGTTAGTGACACATACACTAACATATGTATTTTATCTCGTTCCCAATTAAATAAAAATCTGGGTGTTTTTCACGTCTCCTTCTCATTGTTGTTCACAAATTGTGAGGAGAAAAAAATTAATAAAAACTTTTACATCAGGGTTTAGGATTTGGATATTCTTAGGTTTTGGGTTCACATTTTCTTATAGGGTGTCACTGTTCATTTTTTATTTTAGTGAACCAGTTCATCTATGACGATTGAAATTATAATTGGGCCATTAAAAAATTTGATCTTTCATCATAGATTTTGTCTTTTCTCACTAGAATAATGTTAAATTTATGAATAGATATAGACTTGTACACATGACACGTCCCTCGTATATCTTTGTGGACACATTTATTTATATTCTAAAACATAGTGATGTCGTTTGTTTATATTGTAACAAGCAATATACGACTTTATTTAAAATTTGTTGTGAAAATATTTGAACTTTGATTAGACAAATATATTTTTATGGTTTTTGATAATATTATTTAAGATTAAATTTAATTAGAAATAAAATATTAATATATTGTCAATATCTTATTAATTATTTCTATATGGTTTTGTCTTCACATAAATCTTTCTCTCAGTTAAATTAAAGAAAAGCAAACATTGGCATTTGCAGAAATTGTAGAATACTATATTCTCTTTGGCAAGCTATAGAAAAGTCACTAGGATAATTTGGGTATTGAGTACAATGAACCAAATGGGAAAAGAAGAATATTGAAGAATAATAACTATAGAATTTCTATTAGTATGTCTGGTTGAGGTACATTGCATTGTTATATATATAGCTTAAACTAGTATATTCCTAGTTTATGCAATATGCCAGAAACCACACCCAAGAGAAAATGATTTCTGCAAAAATGATATAAGAGAGTTTCATTCCTTTCTGAGTGCCAAACATTGATAAACACATATCAAACATTGAATAACTAATAAGTTTGTAATTGTTGCTAACAAATGTCGCTCCCAAACTCCTATTTAAATGACCTAAACATATTCTATTCTATATAAATGTCTATATAAATGATATTCTTTTGACGTTGAATCAAATTCCTTTCTAAACGGGTACCGCGCATCGTCCGATCCTGCCCTGTCAGGTTTTATTCTTTCGGGATAATCCCGTTCTTCCTTCGAGCTTGGCTTTGAATCAATCAATTTCATCATTGAATGTGGTCCGCCTACTAAGTAAAGTCTAAGATCCTTTACGGCATCAACATGAAAGATTACCGATCCCGGACTCCTATTTCTTCCACTGCTACAAAGACTTCTATTGCAACAACGACAGCGGATCCATCGCTTGCTCTAAGTGCTTCTTGCTCAGACTTGACTGACACTGATTGAGCTAACTTCACTATCTTAGTTACTACATTCTCATACTTCCTTGAGACTTAACTTTTCGCTTACAAAGAAGACGATAAGACGAAGACGATTCGGTATAAAAGCTTAGCTTCAACTTCAAAGCTTCCGGGCTTGCCCCTTTAGTTTAGTTAGATTGAAGGCTTCCTTCCCTAGAAGAGGGTTGAATATGTACTCGACATTCTAAATATTGAAAAAATATAGGATTAAATTGATAATTATTTATTAGAGGACGGGATTAACAATTAAAAATAAGATAAATGATGAAAATAATATTTTAACAATATATTAAACATATGTGGGCCTACATGATTAAAAGACCACAATGCATATGATGTGGGCTTCATGGTGTAGCAATGGAATGAATAAACTTTAGTTGTAACTAGATAGGTCCCTATAGTGTGGGAACCAAGTAACAAAGGCATAATTTGATTTTGACCAAAAAATTATTTCATTTTATGCTGAGAATGATGTTTCATAAGGCACCAATTCAGACTTCAAATAAAATTCTTAGATCCTACACTTTTCCCTTAACTTTCGTTCTTTGTAACTAAGTTATTATTAATAGTTAACCAAATATAGGAGAAAAAAGAGAAGGGGCTAAGATATGATACAGATAACATAATCAGCCACCATCTACCACCACCACTTTTAGGTCTAACCTTATGAACCAGAATAATCTGAAGTCTATGTCATAAACTATATCTCAAACCAATGACAATGAAAGAAAATGTTGGGTTTATTCAAGTGTGAAGTTCCACATTGGATATGCGAGAGAAGTGAAAGAGTTTATAAGAAAGAAAGGCCCATATAACAAATGCCTTAAGGTTTTGGTTCAAGACGCGGTGTCTCACTTAGTCCAATAAGTGGTATCAGAGCCGGTGGTTCGGCTGTGACATGGTGGACTCAAGGGGATTGAATATGCCTTAAGGTTTTGTTCAAGACGTGGTGTCTCACTTGTGGAACTCCCCGGTAGTTGGAGACTCCCAGTAGCAGTCTGGTCCAACAGAAATATTTTGGGACATCATATCTTTAACCCTAACCCTACCACCATCCTTGAAGTTGGTATTTGGGCTCTACTCAAAGTCTAGCCAGTAAGCTAAATGACTATTTATGGCAAAACATTGATTTAATTCAAGCCTCTGACCCGATCTAAATGGGCCAAAATCTTAACATTGCAGTTCATAATTGAAAAGAGAAAAAAAAAAGTTAAGGAAATTACTTCAAAAAGCCTAACACTTTTCTCCCCAAAAGCTATCTTGTCAATTAAAAAACTCAAACTTCACCATAATGTCTAAACATCAAAATCTGTGTGACATTCCATTTGGAAAAAACTTTTTGTCACTAAATAAGTGTCGTGTTGCTATAGCTAAAGGTAATATGTGTAGTAGTGGTAGCTAATTTCATAATAAAGAAATAAATATATGTTTCTCTCTTTATTTTTAATGATAAAGTATAATTTTATTGTAACCAAATGGGTAGATAAGTCAGATGAGATCATATGTCTTCATTATGTTTCATTTGGTGTATCAAGACAATGAGAAAACTATATTCATTTGAAAAGAAAAATTATAAAAAAGAGAAGTTAATATTCTAATGTTGTTTTATGAAGTTTGATTGGTTCGGAGCATGATGACAAAAATATTATGAGACAGATGATCCTTATCCTAGATAAATCATTGAAATTTTTATTTTTATTTGTTTTCTGAAATATTTACATATCCATTAATCGAGAGGATAATAATAAAAATGTTAGTGGAGAACCTGGCAAAGATAATGACATTTTGGTTAGTACATTTTTGGTTGCATGTATCTCTGAGGCTCTAAGCTGTGGCAAAATCTGAACTACAGAATCGATATATTAATGATGAGTTTTGGTCATCCCCACTTTTACACTAATATATTTTGGTCCCAATTCTTCTCCATGTGTGTGGCTGATTTATAATTTATTAAGGGGCACCACATAGAGTGCATGTCATTTTCTCACTTCAATCATTCTACTATTAACTAACACGTTTCATTGAACATCACATCTACATGCAAATAAATTTTTCATATATTATAAAAGATATATTTGATATGCTTTCAAAGTGTTCTATTTTTTAAGCAAGTTCTCAAATTTTGAGTTTGTGGATAAAAAGAAGTGTGAATGTTGTAAAAAACCCTCAAATTTGAGTTTTATGAATAAAAATAGCAACTAATAAAATTGAGAAAAAACATGCACAACACTTTCACTTACTTAAGATATAAAGGAAGGTAAATGTGTAATGTATTAATCTCCTAAGTGAAGAAACTCATTCCATCATTTAACTACATAACCTTCATCTCATAAAACAAACAATCGAGTTATCCTCAACCAATAAATTTTAGTCTTCCAATAATTTTTGTAGTTTGACTTAAATTAGTGAAAACATGAGTAGTATGTCATGTTTTATCCAAATTGTGTCTTGTATCAATAACGTTAAAATAAAAACAGAAAAAAATAATGATTGTTTAATTTTTATAATTGACGTAACATGTTATTATTGGTGTGGAATAAAATTTAGGATATAACAAAATATATGTTATGTCTAATACATGAAGTGTTCCGTGAATCATGGAAATTGGAATGGAAGTATAAGGAATACACTACCCTAAGCATATATATGTAGCAATATTCAATTTTAATAAGCTCAAATAGTATATAATATGCTTTCTCGAATTAACATGTGAGAAAATTCATCCCCTCTTACCACGCCGCCTTAATTCAACCAAAGTCTCCGCTAGTCAAACTTATCATAATTTATTCCGTCTCCATTTCTTCCTAATATTCTCACCCTTTCTCTATATCATTCCAAGTATATCTTCGATTTCAAACTTTATATATTATGTATATATTTTTTATTTTTATTGGTAAAAATTATAAAATCAGTATATTTTTCGTGACCAATAAGAAACAAGAGTAGATGAATGGTATTAGGACATAAGATATGCCTCCGTCATTATAGAGTAAGGATTATCTCTATTAATGAAGAGACAAGTTCAACACAATAACGTACAAAATATAAATGTAACGATACCATCATTTTATTTACCATAAAATCACATTTGTATCATTGACTCTTCGTTAATAGAGAGGATAGTTATTCATCCTTATATCCATTCCTATATATAGATACTTGGTTATCCATAACTTCATCACCACATTCAACCACAACAAAAAGTGTTACACCCCTTACCACAAAAACACACAAAAAAAATGGTGGTAGCAGAGTTCACAAGTAGTGGTTGGAGAAGAATGAAGTTGTTCAGTCACCAAGTTCTAACAGGTCGTTACTTCATGGTATTTGCCTCTCTTCTAATCATGTCTGTTGCTGGAGCAACTTACATGTTTGGTCTATACTCCAATGATGTCAAAACATCTTTAGGCTATGACCAATCTACCCTTAACTTACTAAGCTTCTTCAAGGATCTTGGTGGCAATGTTGGTGTCTTATCAGGGCTAATAAATGAATTTACACCACCTTGGGTTGTGCTCATTATTGGTGCAATCATGAACTTCTTTGGGTACTTTATGATATATCTTTCAGTTACTAGCAAAATTCCAAAACCAGAACTTTGGCAAATGTGTGTTTATATTTGTATTGGTGCAAATTCACAATCTTTTGCTAACACTGGTGCTTTGGTTACATGTGTTAAGAATTTCCCTAGTAGCCGTGGAAATATCTTAGGCCTTCTAAAGGGTTATGTTGGGTTAAGTGGTGCTATAATTACACAACTTTACCATGCATTTTATGGTGATCATGACTCAAAAGCACTTATTTTGTTAATAGCTTGGCTTCCTGCTGCAATTTCCTTTGTTTTTCTTCCAACTATTAGAATTTTGAGTCTCAACAAAACACAACAAACAAAAGAGGTTAAAGTTTTCTATAACCTTCTTTATATTTCACTTGGCCTAGCAGGGTTTCTAATGGTATTGATCATTATACAAAACAAGTTGAGTTTTTCAAGGTTAGTGTATATTGCTGATGGCATGGTTGTTATTTTCTTACTTCTTCTACCACTTGGTGTTGTATTTAGAGAAGAATTCATCATATGGAAGACCAAATTTCAAGGTTTGTCTAACTCTAATCAATCATTGAAAGTGGTCACTGAAGTTCCAACTAATGATATAACATTACCACAGCCAGAACAAAAAACAGTGCCAGAAAGTTCCAAACCAACCAAAACTTCTTGTTTTAGCAACATGTTCAAACCACCAAATAGGGGTGAGGACTATACAATTTTGCAAGCACTTTTCAGCATTGACATGCTTATTCTGTTCACAGCAACAACATTTGGTGTTGGTGGAACCTTAACTGCAATAGACAACTTAGGACAAATAGGAACCTCATTAGGGTACCCTAGTAAAAGCACAACAACCTTTGTGTCCTTAGTGAGCATATGGAACTACCTAGGAAGAGTAGTTTCTGGATTTGCATCAGAAATTCTCTTAACAAAATACAAATTTCCACGCCCTTTAATGCTCACTCTAGTCATGCTCCTATCTTGTGTAGGTCACATTCTTATAGCAATGGGTATCTCAAACTCTCTTTACTTTGCTTCAGTGATCATTGGTTTTTGTTTTGGTGCACAATGGCCCTTAATGTTTGCAATCATATCTGAAATATTTGGCCTCAAATATTACTCAACTTTGTACAATTTTGGAGCAGTTGCAAGCCCTTTTGGATCTTACATATTGAATGTTAGAGTAACAGGTTATTTGTATGATAAAGAAGCATTCAAACAATTAGAGGCTAAAGGACTTACAAGACATGAAGGAAAGGATCTAAGTTGTTTAGGTGTACAATGTTATAGGATGTCTTTTATTATAATAACTGTGTCAACCTTAATTGGATGTTTTGTTTCATTCATTTTGGTGCTAAGGACTAGGAAATTTTATAAAGGGGATATGTATAGGAAATTCAGAATGGAATTAGAGGCTGCAGAGAATCATAACAAAAATGGTGTTATTCCATTTCAAATAGATGGAAATGCAACCTTAAGCTGCAATGAGCTCATTCAACAAACCACTACAAAGTGAAGTTTATTTTTAAGCTTTTGCTGAATTAGTGCCTTGTAAGATTATTGATATACAATTACTTCAAAATAATTTATATAGTTAGTTAAACTTGAATCATCATATGCATTGTAATTGTAATAGGAAATGTTTTTCTTTTTATCTCGAATCACAAGTATTATTTACATTGATACCCGAGTCAAATATGATTAGTGTGTATGATAGAACTTTTTTTTGAAGTGCTTATATCTAAATTTTTAAATAATTTTTTTCTTTTATTTCATAAATAAAATTTAGCTACCAAATAGCTTAATTGGAGTGTCTTTTAAGGTGGGTTATGTGTTTTCTTCAAGAAAAAAATAAATTGCACAATTCATAATGAATAAAACATGTATATAAAATATCAAATAGAGAAATTAAATGATTCAAAATTGTAATAACCAAATGCAATAAATATTATTATAAAAGAAAGAGAACATTTTCATTCCAATTTAAAAGAAAAATGGTATAATGATACAACTAACATGGTCATAACCATGTACAAATAATTAAAAGAAGAACACCATGATCATCATCAACCATTCAAATAAAATTTTCCAACACAAAACACAAAGAAATTGAAACTCCACAATACACAAAATAAAAAAGAGAAATGATTTGTTCAATACACAACCAAATTTCACTTTTTCCCTCCCTCTAGTAATTAGTAGTTGGGATTTGTTCATGACTATGGTTAATAAAAAGAACCTCATATAAAAACCCAGCAAGCCCACCACCAATAAGAGGCCCAACCCAATAGATCCAATGGTTGGTCCAGGCCCAACTCACAACAGCAGGCCCAAATGCCACTGCTGGGTTCATTGATGCTCCAGTGAAAGCTCCACCAACTAAAATGTTAGCACCAACTATGAAACCAATAGCGATTGGAGCTATAATTCCTAAATTACCCTTCTTTGGGTCAACGGCTGTAGCGTAAACCGTGTACACCAAACCAAAAGTAATCACTATTTCGAGGACTAAAGCGTTTCCTACACCAACTCCTGCTGAAAGACCGAATGCTGGAACACCCTGCGATGCACCATAACAAAAACTCTCTTTAACCTTAATGTTTTCACTAATAAATAAGGAGAGAAATATTTATAAAGATTTATACACAATCAATGTATCATCTACAATTTATTTGCTTTATTTTTATTTAAAAGTCAATGATGATTAAAATCAATGATGAATGATGTAGTGATAGTATAAAAAACATTACACTGTCGATGTATATATCATTTTCTCATTATTAATACATATATTTTTTCTCATAAATAAACAAGAATGATAATCAAATTTTGTAAAGAAAATACCTTAGACTTTAAAGTTTATATTACCTTGTGTTACATAACAAAACTAAGAATAGGAATACTTAAAATTTTCTATTTATTCTATTTTGAATGTTGGAATATTGTCTAAACTCATAAACTGAAACATTTTCTAGGCTCAATGTGAGGAAAAAGCGAGACCCTTAATATATAACAGTTCACCATAATAATATTAGTGTTTATATATTTTCAACAATTTAGTCAATCAGTATCTCACAGAAACTACAAAATCTATAAACTAAGTAACTAATATAGGTAATATATCAAACAAGTAACTGTAAAGGAAAAGTTTGAGCCCTACGAAAAATGCATTCTATGTTAAACAAGCATATGATCCAACACATCGATTTTCCGATCGAACCAGCCGATACAATTTTATAGATAATCAAAGAGTGATATTTAAATAAGGGTCTTACGAGTCCAGTGACAAAGGTAAGGAGCAAAGATGCAACAATGGATCCAAGAAGCTGAGCAATAACATACACAACACCACGTAGGAACGTAATGTTACCACCAACAAACGCACCAAAAGTAACAGCAGGGTTGACATGGCCACCAGAAATGTTAGCACCAACGGATACAGCAACAAAGAGAGCAAAAGCATGAGCAATTGATGCAGCTATGAGTCCAGAAGGTGTAGCAGGACCATCATTTGTAAGCTTATTGTATGCAATACTTGAACCTGAACCAGCAAATACGAATATGAATGTTGATATAAACTCAGCTAAACCAGCTTTCAATGTTTCTGGGTGTGTTGCTTCTTCGGGTCTTCCTAGTGCTATGTTTCTTATCGCCATTTTCAATTATCTTTATGCTTTCTTTCTATCTTGTTCTACACTGTTATATATAGTTAATTATATGGAGAAAATCTAGGTTTTCTTTTCATTCAACTATTACCCGTTCACTCGGTATGGTCCGATCATGATCGGTTCGAATATAGTCGAGTCTAACGTCAGGTTTGAATTAAAAAATTAGACATTGTCAATATATAATTAAGGCAGGTAGAGACCAAACATGACCCGTCGCGACTCGTTTCATGGTCATTCAATCATCATGTTTGTATGTGTATCAAGTAATGATACCATTTTGGTGAAAATATCATTGATCCTCTATTTTCATCTTATATACATGATTAATAATATATATACATATATCATTTTAGGGAGTTATTCAAGTGAGAACAATTCTCGTATAAAAATTGTGAAAACAATAGATCTGGACCTTACAAACAATCATGGATGGTTAGGATTAGAATTTAGTTATTGATCACATGATAGTCATGTATATGTATCAAGTAATCTTAATCATTCAATCAACATCTAGTGGTCCATACTAAGTGTTCTCATTTCTCATAATAGCGCATTGTTTTACGTGAGTAGTTTCCTATCATTTTATATGTGACAATAAATAATATTGAGAAATTTTTATCTAAAATGAGTATGCATTATATTTAATCGAGTCTAGGGTCGAGTTCAGATTTAAAAGCTAACCTAATCGATATTTAGGGTCTGATTAATTTCAAGACTCGAACCAAATCCAAGTTCAAAAAATGATTCGACAAATATTTAAGATCGAGTAAGGAATAAATCTTAACTTGTCTCAACCTTAACATACTCACCCCTAATATATATACTACTTGTTTCCCATTGTATATGTAAGGAATCTTGTTTTACAAAACCAGAAAATAAATTATGCATATTTGGATATAGTGTGAAGTTGTCAACAACCTTCTATTACTCAATGACACTTGCATAAACTAAATTAATAAAGAAATAAACATTTTGAATTTGAAAGTTTCTTATATAACTGATTATTATTTACTATTTACTTACTTTATATAAACGTGTTTTATGATAGTTTAATCAAACGCATTTACAATATATTAAAAATAATATTTTAGGAAAAACTTCTGAACAAATGGGTTTTAGATTATGTTTTCTCTTAAGGTAAACTAATGATTATATCTATTCTTGAGATCCCCGTTTCAATCAAATTAAGAGATGATTAATTCCTTAGAGAATGTTTTCTTACATCAAAATATATCGAAATACTAAATAATATCAAATACAAACACAAGTTTGGAGACATATCGTTTTATCTTGATTAGAGTTTTCAAGTGTAAGTTTATTGAAATGTAATTGCATTAGATGCTTCTTAAAAAAATTGTCAGGAATTATTTAGTGTGGAAAATAGTTGTGGTTGGTACATAAAAAAATATAGATACCAAAATGATGTTTGTTTCATTTAAAGGTTGTAATCATTTTCTTTACATAAAAAAAGTTGTATTTTCATAACACGAGTGTGTTATTTATTTGATAGACAAAGTCGGCAATTTGATCAATGATATATCCTCTTATTTAATCTTACTATAACGTTCCTTACACAAAAAGAAAATGACATATATCACTTATAAATTAATTATTAATAAACAAAATATAATTTTTAACAAAATGTATATTATCTTCCATTTGGAGTAGTGAGTAGTGACAATCCATTTGCCAGTCTGGCTCTCTTGTTAGTTCTTAAAAACGTGCATGCACAATGAAGTAGTAGTTGGGAATTATGCTAAAAAACACAACAACTTATATCACTTAGTTTTGATTATCTATAGTTCTATTATTCTAATGGTCTAAATCATCATGATTAGAATATGATTGATTAATTAATTAATTGGTTAAGAATAAGATAAATGCTATGACAAAGTCTTAGACAACTAGTGACCCGTGGGATGAACTGTATTTTATTTATTATTAAATGTTGCACCTAACTCTCTCTTTTAATCTCAAATTTTGTATTAAAAGTTTACCTTTATGTAATTGCTAATATGAGAGTACATGCTTTAGTGGATAGGGTTTGATTCTATAACCCATTTGAATCTCTAGTTGATAGTAATTTTTGATAATAAATGAGTTTTCACTTTAAAAGAATTATACTTAATTGTAATCCTCGTCTTCAATTATAAAATAAATTGTTAAAAGAATATAAAGTTTCACATATATTATCCTAATATATGGATTACTTGACAATATAAAAGAATTACAGTACAGTAATAATACATCAAAATTAAAGTCAATATTTAGTTACACCACCACCAAATCACTCTATAATATAATTTTAGTGGTTGAAACAAGAAAGTATAAAGAATTAGTGGAATCCAAACCCAGATAGAGATTATCATATTCAATCAAAATTATGCCAACGAAGTTTTGTAAGTACATGAATATTCGTTGCTAATGATTAATGAATCTGCTAGACATGTTCAAGCAATTTGTAGTTTATAAAACCTCGAGTTTGGCGTTTTAATTTATTAGTCATAAATCGGTCATTATTAGTTTGATTCTCATAAATAATGGTTATAATTTTTTAAAACATTTGTTCTATGTATGTATTTATTTACTATCTTAATTATCATTGATATCTGACATAAAATAATACACATGAATTAGTGTATAATTTACTTGATTCAACATACTTATACTTTTAATGAATGTTGATTCGAATGATACATACTTGATTCCTCTTAAATAAGGTTTCGAGTTCGAGTCTTATGGATGAAAACATACATATACTACCGACTAATAATGTTTTAAAAAAGAGAAAAGGAAATAAAGAAAAAACATGACAAGGACTTATATGGAGCTGGGTAGGAGTGTAGATAAGAAGATGATAGCATCATCAAAATAAGACATAGTGGGAATACATCACTCTCTTTGTTTATGTGAATATGCACCACCTAACCATTCCTTTCACTTGGTCAACCTTTCAAGTTAAACCATAAATATGGAATATGTTTTTTATATGTGAGTTTGAGTGATGTTTTCATTTCATAAATTTTAATGAGTTAAAATTATAAATAGACATAACTTTTCTTATTTGTAAGCAAGGGATTTATAAATTTCAATATACATTTTAAATGGATTAGTTTTAGAGATTAAAAAACTATTGACTTATAGTCGATAAAGGTAGAAGAAACTGAATTAAAGGTCTAAAAATAATCGTATTATTTGGATCACCGAGATGCTTTGAAGAGATTAACTATTAATTTCTACATGATCCACACAATATCAAATATAAGACATAAATATAAGAATAACTTTAGTTGTGAGTAAATTCTTCATTGTCTCATATATTATTTTATAAATAAAAATATCATTTTTTTTACTACATTTGTCACCATAATTCAAGTGCACTTTATATTTATTACAATTTATCATTTGTCTACCTATTCTTTCTCATCCATTTAAACCCCATTGGACAAAAAGAATACAACAAAAGTTTAATCGTTTATGCCCAATATAAAAATCTTACTTTTGTTTAAAAAAAAGTTGTTTCTATTTATAAGACAATATCCAATTAATCGAAATAAGGAATGAGACTATCTTTAAGACATATAATCTATGTCTGAAAGGTGAGACCATACTATTATTAAGAGTTATAATAAATTCTTTATATAAATCCTAATTAAAACTAAATATAAAACTAACCCAAATAATAAAATATATCCCCATATGGATAATCAAATCGATTATCTATTACAAACTTATAACTATTTTATGTGGCCCAATAAAGCACGAGGCTCTGTTGCTACATGTTTTCAAGATATTATTCAGATTTGTGGGGCCTCTCCTATCTCAACTTCTATCATTTAATTGTCACATTGTGTAGTGTGAAACACGTGGGTTAACTATATTTGTGTTTAACTGCTATTAGATTTAGTTCATTTATTACATGTGTTTATCAGTTACATCAATTCCACCGAAATGGTTAATGATTTTGGGTATATGTGCACTTCAAAGTTCAAACACACAAACATGTTTGAACAATCTGGTTTCAAATTTCAATTCGTGGGTTCAGTATTGGAGCCAAGCATATGAGTAACGCAATATGGTATAAACATTCATTTAAATTTATATCAAACTTTCATAAAAAATTTCTTACAGTCATACATTTTCACAATTATGTTATATCCAACTTCACATAATTTTGTATATATCTATATTTTAATCATCGTTTCCTTTAATTGGTACAATTTTGTTTTCACTTGTGTACATCAATCCAAGCCCAATACGATAGTCCATTGGACTAATTCAGACTAAGATGTGGGCTACTTCTCTTAACCAAATTTTGATTGTATAGTTATCATTTTTTAGTTACTACTACCAATGGTAGCTCCTCACTATATGAATAAGACTAATTCATTTCGAGTGTGTGATTGTCCCTCCTGACAATTATCACTCTAAAAATTCGAACTCTTGATCTTTTGATTATCATAAAAATTTAGCGAGATCTCATATCACTAAACCATCACTTTATTGACATTTTATAGTTATCATTTGAAAGAGTAATGTTATGTACTAATTTGTTTATCTATCTATCTTTGGTGTGGATTTGATCTTCTTTTTACTTCATTTTTTTTAATAATTTTATTACTATAGGCGCAAAAGTGACAAAACGAAGTAAGAAGAATGGACCAAAAGTGAATGTTGGGTGGAGTTGGCATAAAGTCATTATCTTACATGTGTTCATTGACTATAATATTTATGTACTGCTAGTATAAAAATTTATATATAATCATTATAATATTTATCGTTTATTTGTACTATTTTTTTTGAATAATTACTATTAATTAAAAATGAATGGTAAATGATATACAATGAATAAAAAATTTGTAGTTTGAGTGATTGTGTCATATTAGAATCCAAGTTTGAGGTAATTAAGAAAGATGGAATGCACGCTTTAACTTCTAATGCTTCTAGAAGAAAGCAATACAACATAGGGGGTTGTCATTTTCAGATATCGTTGTAAAGAAATAAAGTCATTGAAGAAAATGGATAAAAATTACTCCATAGGATCATAATATATATGTATATATATTATTCAAGATTTTGCATTATTGTTAAGAAATATATTTAATAGAGACTTTACTACACCTTAAACTATATTGTACTATCATCTTAATTATTATTGCCTTCTCATTTTGTTTAGTAGACATATATACTAAGTGAAAATGTTAAAATGAAAAGAAATAATATACTCAATTTTCAAAAGTAAAAAATAAAGCTAAAGAAAATTCTCCTCGTAAAAGGATAAATATGGATAGAGTGCAAAAATATTGACTCCTACTTCAATCCTACAAACTCTATCTTTGCATTGATATATAATTATAAAATCATCATTGGTTCAAACTGAGATTGAAAATATTCTTGTGGGGGCATGTTCTTTTAGAAACTTTAGTTTCCTTTACATATAACTGAGTCCAGTATCACTACACTTTCATCTTTCAAACAAAGCTATCAGAAATCAAGATATAGAATCTCTTCTCAAAGCATAATTAAAATCTTGTGGTCTAAAGCTATATAAAAGAATTAATGGTTTATACATTTCAGATATATTGTTTAAAATTTATGTTGTCATGAAGTTTAATTAAATATGTATTAGTTTCTACAATTTTCTCATCAATTGACCAGAAAAATGGCTTTGTGTCTTGTCTAAGTTTAAGCAACATTACCATACAATGATTCATTGTATGATATATTTTCTAAGATACCATGTAGAGAGTAAGTGAAGTAGTTGCCATTCTTGGAGTCATAAGATGGTCCGTTGATTAAGGTGAAGAGTTTAAGGAATGAATCGAAGGAGATTGTGAGTTCGAGTTTTATCCATATCATATTACAAAAAAGAGCTATAAGTTTCGAACTTCGCACACAACAAATATTAACATACTAACATTTACTGATTAAAAAACGAGTAATGCCCATTCTTATTTTCTTTGATCATAATCAATTAAATTCACAAGAATTGAGTGAAGTTTTAATGTTGAGATTGAGTGTAGTGAAGAAGAGAAGATGCTTTGCTTTGAACCACTAATTGCATCAACAAACCTAAACCTGATGCTGGCAATATGGGTCATTACGTGCCCCTCACAAACCTCCTTCTATCACAATTCTTTACGTTAAGAATCTCTATTCCCCTTATCTTGGTATACTCTATAGTTTATTATACCTTATATCATTCAACCACATTCAATGTCACAACCGTAGCACCGTCCTAATGTACTTCATACTTCATTACCTTATTCTTTACTTTGCTTCATTAATATGTTTCCCTTCTTTAGAAAATCATTCTTCTGGAATTTGTGTATAACATATTGATCTTCTATGTTAATTTATTAAAAAATGATTACAAAAATATAATTGAATGTTCCATATTTTCTTATATTTGAAAGGTTTATAGTATTTCAACTTTAACATATATTATTAAGATATAAAATATTAAACTAGTATGGAATTTAAGGAATGTAATTATGAACTTCTAAGTTCTATTTTATCACTTTTGTAAAAAAAAGTGATTTAATAAAAAATTGAAATCTCTCTCACATACGATCATAACTTACAACAAAAGGTTAATGCCTTTTATATATGATAAAGGTCGAGCTCCCAATATCATGCCTAAGGAACTTTTCTTGATGATATATGAAATTTATGTTAATATTCAAAGTTAACTACTAGTGATTTTGGATTACGTATGATCTTAATATACAAATAATAATATCAATGTTTTATATATATATATATTATGCATGTACCCCACATGATTATTGGTTATACTAAAACTACTGACACTGAGGTATTGATAAAATATGAGAGTTAGGGTCAACTTCACATGAACTCCTTCATTAGCAAGTACTATACATAAATATAATACCAATATATCCATTTATAATCAATTATGTCATAGTTGCTAGCTAGCTAGAATTATAATTAATGGTATACAATCTATCATCACAATTGGCAAGGATTGTGTTCAACCCATAAACTTGTTACACTTTGGAATTTGAAGTGTTTGGTTAATAATTAAAGTGGGGGTTACAATATTAGTTAAATTAAGCTGTAATAAGCTATAACTACTAGAAGCAAATTAATAAAAAAGCTAAAAATTAAGAATGGACAGAAACTGTAGCAAGAAAAGCAAATAAAAAGAGATAAAAAAAGGGGTTGCAAAAAATTATGTGTGGTGTTCCAAGCTTGCAAACCAATCCTCAATAAAGGAATCGTTGAGAAAAAGTAATGAGTTTGCTTCAAAGCCAACCGAATCTCACTCTTTTCATAGCTTCTTCATACTTAACATTGCATCTTTCTCTTTCTACCCTCTACACTACATACCTGTAATAATAATAATGTACACAATTATTTTCTATATATAACTTCCAAGGTTGGAAATCCAACTATGACATACCCAAAACACGTTACTATTAGGGGTTATACTTCAAAGTTGAAACCCTTCTCACACCCACCATTATATATATATTAACTCCCACTATCTTCCTTTGCTTCTTATTATTTATTTCCTTATAACCTCTCACCCTTCTTTCTATTTCTCTCTTAATAACATTTTTTCTTGTTATTAGTGATCACTTCACGTATATAGAATTTGAACAACAACATGCATGTCCAAGAGGAACAACAACATGATCTCGATCACATGCAAATGATCAAGTTCAAGGGCAAGCGTACGAAGCGTCAAAGACTGCCATCCCCGATTAGGTTAACCATGTCTTCAACATCTTGGACCAACAATTCGGAAGAAGAGGAAGACTTGGCGAATTGTTTGATTCTCTTGGCTCAGGGTCGACATAATCATCAAACACAAAAAGTCTCTGAGCCATATCATACGACAACACCTGATCATAACAACAAAAACGTTAGCAAGAAGATAGGGTTATATGTTTACGAGTGCAAGACTTGTAACCGATGCTTCCCTTCATTCCAAGCCCTTGGTGGCCATAGTGTGAGCCACAAGAAACCTAAGGCAAATATTGCACAAGATCAAAAGCAAGGAGTAGTTACTAGTTTTGTGAATGGTGGTGATGATGATGATAATTATGACCCTACAACCCTAACCTTGCAAATACCAAATAATAGGGTAGTTTTGTATGGCACAAACCCTACAACTAAGACTAGTATTACAAAATCTAATAAAGTTCATGAGTGTTCCATTTGTGGGGCTGAATACACATCTGGGCAAGCCTTAGGGGGTCATATGAGAAGGCATAGAACTATTTTGAACACTACTTCTTCTACAACAACAACTAATTATTCTATGAGTGGTGCAAATAATATTGGTGTTGGTGATAGCCCTAATGAATCTATAGAGGTCAAAAGACCTAGACATGTTTTGAAGTTGGACTTGAATCTTCCTGCACCTGAGGATGATCAAAGAGAACCCAAGTTGCCATTTAAGCCCAAAGAAAAAGTTATTGTTTTCAATGCAACTTCTTTGGTGAATTGTCATTACTAAAGTAACTCAACATTGATCTTCTTTAATTATTCTTTCATTTAACCTTGTATACAAATCAATTGTTTGTTGATTCTTTCCATTCATCAATATAGCACACAATCAAATTTGAATCTTGTCACAATTTCTTTCATTTTTATTGTTGTTTTATATATTCATTGATTTTTAAAATTTTAAAAGTCTTATTTTAAAATTCTACTCATATCATATCTTATTTTTATTATATTGTTACCAACAAATAGATATTCTCTATTTCACATAGATAAGAGAGATAAATCATAAAGGTGTAAACAAGTGATTCAAATATTTAACAGCAAACTACTTTGGAATGAAATTCCTTCTTGTGCTTTGTGATTTTGTGTACATTATTTATGTGTTGTATCATCTTACATGGATGATGAAAACGTCGTCTGATCCACGTAGCTGATCTTATGTTGTAAGATTAAAGTTTGGTTGTTGTTATTGCATCGTATCGTATCATATCACATGGATGATAAAATTGAAACAGTCTACAGCTGCAATTGTATATAAAATCTAAGTCACTAGAGGCAAACAAAGCACAATGAGATAAACTCATGACCACAAAAAGAGACAAAGAAACCTATTTTATCCACCAAATGATTAAAAATTCAAAGTATTGATTTGAGTAATCTGCCTCAGATTATTTACAAATATCAGATGACACTTGCTTCACAAGGTGCACATATGGCTATATCATACCAAATAGAAATTGTGGAACATGCCATAAAAGGTTACCCATGTTCACACTTTCTGAATAAACTATCTGTGGCTAAATTTAGTCTCCAAAACTTTAACCTGAAGTTGCATTTGGTGGAAACACTTTCTGAATAAATTCCAGGAATCGATGTGAGTAGAATGTCGGGTCTACAACGGAGATAGACAAAGAATCAAACTGAAGAGATTTATATGCATGCTCAATCCTCTTAGTCATGTTGTAGTCTTGCAATATGTCGATGATACCTAGGTACAGTACGACGTCGTACACCTCATGCAACATTTCCTTTTCCTGTTTACCTGGAATCAGCTCTGCCCTCGACGGCATGTTCACACCGAGCTGAATTTGGAGTCTGTTTAACACATTATAAAGAAAGGATACAAAACCTTAGTATGGAGAAAATGTGAAGGAACAATTTTAATCATTAAAATCATAAATGAAATACCTAAATTATTAGAATATATGGTCTTTATGTAGATAGCTCCAATCTTAGCTTGTAGCTATAATGTGGGAGTTCACATTCATTCTAGCATATAAGTAAACACAATAATTGATATATGAATATAATGAACTTTTAGGATGCACCAAGATTCCAGTGACCAAGAAGAGGCTAGGAAAGGTTAAGAATGGCAATGTCTCATTTATGTGGGCAAAGCACATCATAATCATATATTCACTTTCATTGTATCTTATGGGATACAAGTGATTGTGAATTTTAAACTACAACCTTTTTAACATATAAAATGCATTGATCATACATACTAATAGGATAGCATGTGCATCATGATGAACTTCTAAAGAACTAATAATAAGATCATCAACATCATCAAGAAACCACACCTTGCTGTACCAGGTAGAAGTAGATCCACCTCCTCATCGCCAGCAGATGAAGCTCGCAACCGACTACCCCTCACATGAGGTCCGAGAACAACACTATTATCATCATCTCCTCCTCGAGGAACCAGAACAAGGCCTTGTGGATAGTTCAGTACTTCATCCTCCAGAGGGTCTATTAATGATCATTAGCAAATAAAAAAATCAGTTCCATATTTATGGTTCTACTAGAAAAAGAAAGAATATAAGTAATAGACGAGAACATATTCAGGTAGTAGTGAAATAACTCGACCCCTAAGGCAAATAAATGTTCTTGTTCAGATTTAAAATGGGAAAAAATTAGAAAAAAGAAAATCAGAGTGCATATTGAACAGAATTCTAGATAAGCTATCACTTTATAAAATAACCCCGGATAATGACTTGTAAAAAAAGAGTCATATCATGCCTTTTTTATGTCACAACTATCAACACCGAAATCGGCGGGGGTTAAAAATAAATAATGTGTACATTGTTAATACTCAATGGTAACTTATAGTAAACCACAAGTGTAGTGTTGTGTTGCACCTAGTACAACATAGCCTTCAGCTTTACTAAGCATCAATATCATTTACTTACACATCCTGACAGGCTAGGTTCTCTCTCTTAGAACCTCCCCTTCCGACATAACCCATATCGTGATGTGAAAAAATGAAAGTCACAGATATTGCTCATAGATTTCATCATCCTCAATGCCTAATAACTAAAATAGAAGAGCTTATATCATCTGATGATCACATCGATAGTTAGGGGGCATGGCATTATCTCTGCTTCCAAGTGATAGATTTCATACTTTGATGCATGCAAACTTTTAAATAAGAGGCCTCTATTTAATTGTAAGTGCTTACCAAAAATAAGCAACAATCACTTAATAGTCAACTATAAATCATTAGCTTTACTAAATAGGATCTGATGCCCACCTTCCTCGGCAAGAATCGGTAATCCATCCCCATTTATTCGATGGTTGTATGACGTGAGAGGACGTAGATGCTGGGGAGCTCGATAATGAACACCTAGAAGAAGGCTGTAATCCATGATGTGCTGTGCTTCCAAAAACTTGCTGTCTATTTCAATCTGCCTGTTAAAAAGTATGAGTAAGAGGAAACATTAAATGATTGCAGTTAACATATATGCATTAGAAAAATAGAATTTATATTTAAGCATGGTGCCATTTTAAGAATTAAAATATTATGCCAATTAATACCTCCTTATACTTTTTTGCATGGAGAACCATGTATCATAAAAAAATTGGGATTAAGAAGTTCATCAGACAAAAGTTTGGCAGTCAGAATTCTTAATATTCTCATCATATTTCGGGGGACATGGGGCGAAAAAAAGTATTGCCTTAAAGTAAATTTAGATATTCAGTGCATACAGATACATATTCAAAGATGGTCTACGGCTTCAGCCACTTTAACGTACTAAATAAAAAATATGCACATTTGTATCTCTTCACCTGCTGTTCTTTGTTACGTAGTCTAAGGAGAATATCTTATCTTCCTTTTCTTCATAATCCTTCTAATGAATTTCATTCTTTTATCAGATAAAAGAACCCCAAATGCAAGAATAAACAAGATTCTTTTGAAACTACCACTTACTTTAATAAAGACTCCCGCCAAGATGGTTCCAAGTAGAAGCTGTAGTTTAGATCCAAATCTTTAAGAGTGGTATTCTCATCAATTTCTATCTTGTCTGATGACCGTCCAAGGGACGAACCTTTTAAATCAAATCTGCGATGGATCCTTAATTCTGTGCAGAACATATTTCCCATTACAACAAAGCGAAACTGCAAGACAGAATATTTACATACAAATATTATCGTCCTATTTAAAAGGAAATGTGTAGTATCAACTTTCAATTATCAAGTCATTTTGCATGAACGATGCAAGTTATGATAGACTCCAGTGTGTGAAGTTGTAAATTTGCTTAGTCATGCTTTTCATACTCAATATTTTAGATTGAGAATACTAGATGCAAGTCATGCAATCCAGAATTGATACATAAAATGACTCGGGCACTGAAAATACAGTAATACGATATGAGCATTACCTTTTGACCACTTGAAGGTTTAATCCTGTGCAGGCCAAAAAACTTTGTGATGAGTGTATTTTCATAAGACTTCACATGATGATGATAGTCTGGAAGCATTCTTAGAAGAACCTACATGTCAAATTTTGGTCAGTGGAAGTAGAAAGTAACAGGTAAATACTACGATATCATTACCAAACGTATTTACCCCAAGTTGCTTCAGTGAGTATTATTAGCTAATAGTCGAATATCCTTTTTCTTACAGTGAACTGAAAAATGTTTTTCCAGAGAGAGTGAAATCAGATTTTGGGGGACAATACAATATCCTCCTAAACTAAAAAGTTCAAACATCATAGAAACGGGAAAAAAAATTCAAGAATGAAGCAAAACTGTCTAGTTTTTCATATCAGAAATGTAAACACCCTTAAGACAGAAATGAGAAGGGCACTACAGAGAGGCCGCCTCCTTGTTTCTATAGAAACCTTTGAACAAAACCAACAATAACTGCTCCCGAGTGAAGGGGCACAAACAACTTCACTAGGTTTATCCGACATACATAAAATACAAAAAAATACTATAAAGGAAATTCACCACTTGCCATATAAGCGTGATGATATAGATTGTCTATAATTTAAACAATTACACTTGTCATGACTCTTCTATAGCATATTCTGCAAATCCACATTTTTTGCATTTCAATTATGGCAAAAAACTTACAAGCCACAAGGGGATAGTAGAGTACAGTACACAGAATGTATACAATAAATTAAAGTCCACTCGAACATAAGCAAAGAGAGATTAACCTGAAACATGACAAATGTTATGAAAATACAAAATGTTATTCGATGCAGAATGCCCATGAATGTCAATGTTCAACTATCTATTGGTCAAAACTGAAACTTCAACACACCTTGACTTCAGATCTTCGCAGTGTCTTGATCATGAAACGATCATCCTGAGACAGGAAAAAGACACTGCCACTTTTCCCTGGGGAAGACAGTTCCCTTAGAGCATCATTTCCACAAATGGACATCATGTAGTCAGCAGCATCAATCTTGAACATATCTCTTAAATTTCTGCAATGATTCTAAAGAAGGTCATATCTAACAAACATATGAAAAGGAAGAAAGAGAAAGAACTGTAATTATTGTACCATCACATGCATACATTCACAATAGTAAAGCATGAAAAGTAAACTTCCATAATAGCAAGCAATTTTCTCTTTTCTTTCCCTCCTCTTTTCGTTCATAATCATGAAGAATAAGAATGCACGATTATGACCTTATACAGAAAAAAATTATGAACTTTCATAGCATGGGTAAATGAAAAATATCCTATACAAGTAAAAGCACAACTCAACAACTGTTTGATATGCTCAGATTGATATTCCAGAATAATGAAAGTTTACACATCAACATAATGTTTTGAGGTATTCATGTTGTTGAAGTGGGGATTCAGCATGCAATCCATGTGGTTTGAATAAAACCACACAATTAAAATATTAAGGAATTTTTGCATGCTTCGATTCATGCTATCAAGGCATTATAATTGGTAATGGATGTGTGTAGAATTTATCATGCAAGATTCAGCAACAACTACTTAACTCTAGAGCCGGAGTTACTGAAAAGAACTAGTATAGCTTTACATGCATGCCTAAGTATATAAATGATCTAAAGGTCACATGAAAGAAACAAATAACCCTTAGTTTTGACTACCAACCTGAACACCATTGGGCAGTAGTCTTTCCATTTAAAATCCTCTGATTGATGAGTAGGTGTCAATTGAGATCCTTCTTTGGGAAAATCCATCCAAAAGCTTGCTTTTGCACCAAAATCTGATGTTCGAACTTCTCGTCCCTGTACAGGTGTAATCTTGCCCACAGTATACCTAACCACATTGAGGGTCATGTCTAAATTATAAGCGAACAATACATACAATGTCATGGATTTGAATCTTGTAGTTTCAACTTTGGGGAAAGCATTACCTAACCAACACCCGGAGCAATCTAACATGGGTTTGCATTAGCAAGAAAAAAGTTGGAGTAAGAAAACATGATAACCTATCTATGCTCCGCTGTAAAAGTTGTGAAATGGACCCATGAAGCATATATTTAGTGGATGGAGCTGAAAAATCTAACAGTTTGTATGTGATTCCTAAATTCTATTGTAACCGTATATCCTCAGATCTCAACTCTCTATTGTTGGTCCAGAGGAAGAACAAAAGAAAATTCCAATAAAGGAAAAGGAACACAACCTTTAGAATAATTAATGAATAGAACCATCAACCATATCAAAATATTAATTGTGATTTAATGATTTTGTTATGAGCTTCCAGCACAAAAGCATCTTGAATGTTAGCATGTAAGTTGGAATCAACATAAAAGCATGCTGATATATACTTGCAGAGAAAAATCATATTACATTGTAAAAAAATTATAACAACTGAACAGTTCAAGTGTGCTACAAGTCAAAATTGGCATTTACCTTATTCCAAGCTGCAAACTGAGCATCAGATCATAACTCCGATGACCTTTAATGATTGCTTCTCCAGGTCTTTTTATCTCTTTCAGTTTTCTTTGAAGTCGTCTTGCCGTTCTAGAAGTTGATGAAAACATATTATCTAACACTAGCTCACTTATTAATACACCTTGCATGTACTCTCGTTCCAAAATTGGGATCTTTGAATTAACCTCTTTATCTCCGTTTTCAGGTCCAGGTTCTGTTAAACCGAATGCTGAATCATGCCCGATCACTTTCTCAATAGATACCTCAAGACTCCAACGCCTTTCGAGAGAAACATTTCTTCTATTAGACTGAGGAGGCCCCTGGCTCTGACCAATTATGACATCTCCCACCTGTTTCTGCTTTCTCAAGTCTGGCAATAGCCCCCTTTTACGCAAGGCACTGAGGTAAATTTCTTGCACGGTTGGAAGGCGGTTACCTCGTGGATAAAAGGTTCCTTTTCCGTCTTTTAGACCAGCCGTCCAAGTCCCAACGTAGCAGCCTCCATCACTCCAAGTATACACTCCTAAGCCATGCATCGTGCCATTTAACCAGCTTCCTTCAAACGAGTCCCCCGTTATCCATGTGAGAGTTCCTTTTCCCGACATTGTCCCACCTCTCATATTCCCCAAGTATACATTCCCATTGGCCCAGGTATACTTTCCAGGCCCCTCTGGTGTTCCTTGTATCCAAGAACCTTCAAAGTTATCACCATTGCGATAAACTTGATAACCAAGACCATGTTTAAGATTCAATCGCCACCGACCTTTATAGGTTTTATCTGAGCCAATATATGTTCCCGTACCATGGATATAACCACCAGAGAATTCACCCTCATACATTGCTCCAGAATGCCATCGCATTTTTCCGATCCCATTTCTCTCCCCCCGTCTCCACTCACCTTCATATACACCTCCGTCAGACCACACATACGTACCCTGGCCTTCAGGAATATTGCCAAGAAGGGACCCGGAATATGACTCTCCATTAGAAAGTAAGAGCTCTCCGACCCTAAAGCCGACAATTTCAGAGGAATGATCGGCTTCACCATTAGTCAATATAGATAAGTGGTCTATATTACAATTGGCATCAAGAGATTGTGTTCTCTCTGCAGAAGAAAGTGCCCCTCCATCGAAATTATCAACTATGGTCACAGTGCCAGACATGCACAATGACCAAAAGGAAGATCTTTATAGAATTTCAAGTATCCGAATTTCTCAACAGCTACAGGAGAAGAAGGTTTGCATATAGGAAATCTTATGTGAAACTCTCCTTCCTGATTCAGAATATTAAATAATTAGAAACATATGATCTCTCAAGTAAGACAATTATACACTCTATCCATTCAAAATTGCGAAGAAGAAATCAGAGATTACCAAGACCAAAAGGGATTATTATGGTATATAAATAAAGAATGTAACTAATAAAGCACAATCACTAAATACACAATTTTCTTCACCTAGATTTGACATACCACAAATTAGCCCAAAAATAAGTTGGCCACAACATACAATCTTAGTTTTTAGTCTTAATCTGAAGAACAAAAAGCAATTAAACACAAAACTAAAAGCAGTGTAACATAACATTTTATTCAAGGATAAAAGATCAATTTTTTTTACAATATTCTTTTCTCATACTAGCCCTGTAGGAGCAGCAATGATTTAAAAGATAAATCTTCAATTATTATTAGGGGCCTGATCAGGACCCCTTCTAATAGTATTTTTTTCATACACGTAAATTCGGGAAGCTTCTCTGCTTCGGGTAAGACCGTGCATATCTACCCTTCTCGTATCCTACTAAGTACGAGCCTCGTGCACTTTGCCGCCCTATACACACAAATTCAGGGATGGCCAACCCCACCTGGTGGTTAAGGCTTGGTTGTTGTTGTTGTTGTTTGTCGTATGAATAAAGGGATCAAACTCAGGACCACATGCCCAAAGGATCCAAACTCTTTCCAATTGTATGGTTGAGGATTTGTTAAGTAATAATTAAGAGAAGATGAATAATAGTAAGAGAAATGGCAAATACAAAGAACAAAATGAAAGTGCTTAAACTAATGCATAGTTAAAGAGAAATGATGAAAGAGAACCTTTTAAAGTTGAAAGAGAGAGATTCAGAAGAAATAATGAAAACTTTGATTCATGTTATAGTTCAACACACTCTCAACCTTGTTTGTGTTTCACAGTTATCATACCCTCCCTGTCCAATACATTTGTCTCACAAATCAGAATAGAGGAAAGGGTGGGTGCCCCCTTTATTCAAATATGATTAAATCAAAATCGCGTTGATCTCCTAGTGTAAAATTCTAACCTCATCTTAAAGTTGAGATTAATGACTCAATTTCTTAAGATGACATTTATTAGGAGACTTGTTACATACTTAAAAAATATTAATTCCTTAATAGAAAATAAAAAATATTAATTCCTTAATAGAAAATAATGAAATATTATTGACAATACAAAAAAATATAAGCTTAATTTTGTTGGGAATGAAACAATGAATCCTAATATATATTAAGAATGAACAACTATACAAAGGAGTAAAATGAATAATAATAGTTAATATAAACTAAATCTGAACACTCAATTTGACCTTCCTATAGTGTCTTTCCTTAGTGTAGTATCACTTACAAGTTACAACAATAATATTCATTTTTTTTAATTTCTTACAATAAAGTCCTTGCTTCATTTCATAGTAAAAAAATATTTTAAAAATTGTAGCAGGTGATAACATTAGTTAATTATCATTCTTCTCATAGTATCATTATTCCCAAACAGGCATAAAATGCCAAAGCATAGTGTCCCAAGTTTAAATTTAAAAATAATTGTTGACTTAGTGTCCCTAACTCAATCTTATTAGTGGTCTCCTTTAATTTGCTCAAAATATTTTATTCATATAATTTATCACTATGGTCATTACTAAGAAATCACTAAGGGATTAAGAAATTAAATAATAAACAATCGTTCAGAAGTGATATATGTATTAATTATTAGAGAAATGTTTATACTTAATTTCCCATTGATAACTTTTTTTCATGTCATTGATCAACATCATTTTGAAGTATGAAATTCTCTTGAGTTGTATTGCATGGGTATAGATTCTATAATGTTATTTCAATGTTTTTACTATGTGGAACTTACCAACATTAGTTTTGGTATTATTAAATGTATTTCCTTACATTTTCTTAAGGTAAGGAACTAATTCTTTTAGGGTATGTGATTGTCCCTCCTAACAAATATTGGTTTAAAGAATTGAATCATTAAATTTTTAGTCATTCTAAAGATCTAGTTGAGTCTTACACTACTAGAACAACATCTTGTTGATACTAGTTTATTATATCCATGCAAAGCTTAAAAAGAGTATAAAATAGGTAAAAATAATTAATTTGTAGTTTTAGTTTTAAAATCATTAATTAAGTGATTAGGGGCCTTATCTACCAAATCATGTGAAGAAGCTATATATACAAGCCTTATACAAAAACAAAACTGTATATGTCCAATGCGAGTTTAGACTTTTAATATATGTTATTTTCTATGACAAAATAGTTAATATATATATTTTTATTATTATTGTATTATTTTAAAAATGTAGGTAGCTAAGTTTGTGGGGTGGAACTGGTCCCATGCTCCGTATAAGACACACCGTTCGAAAGTGGCGGGTTTGGTCCTACGTTCCGTTAGATGGAGAGTCACACTCATCGAACCGAGTAAGAATCTTCTCCGTTAAAGAAGAGATAAATATCGTACAATAATATACAAAAGCTAATATATAATGATTATTTCATCATTTTATTTATTATAAAATTATATTTTTATCATTAAAAATATATGTAAAAATAATCAATTGTAATGGAGAGGATCATTGTCCCACCAAACCATACTCATTTATTCCTTACTATTTAGAGTCTAGTATCTATGTACACTTACTATAAACATCTATAAATAATTGATGATGGTCATTGTTTTTTATAAGGAAATATATATTTTTGGATTTGTGACTACCCCTCTTCAACAAGTGTAGCTCATAAAAATTGAACTATCGATTTTGGAGATATAGTGATAAGTTATACTACTACACCAAATGAATATAATGACCGTTTAAGTCATCCACAAATTCATATGAGATGTATAAATCTTCTTTTGAGTTGCATAGATAATAAAGTCATATAATATACCTAATTAATAAAATTAATTTTCGTCTCTACACTTAATTTGTATTTTATTAGTTTATGTCTCTTCATTTTCAAGGAACCGAACCAAATATTTATTTCAAAATCTATTGCGGTAACATCAACTCCGTTATCGTTTTTTATTTTCGGACTTGGGAATTGGATCAAGATATTTTGTAATTCAAAACAACTTTAGGAGAATCTAAGCCTTTTAAACTTATTATTCTAAGATTAAAACAAATATGTATAAACAATATATAAGTTTTATATACTATTATTGTATCATATATCACCCTAATTATTAATTCTTTCAAAAATAATAATATAAATAAATGATGAATGATATTACATCGATAAAGTATATATATTATACTCTTACTTTAAACCTTAAAAATTAAGCTGAATATTTTATTTTGTTAGTGGCAGTCCCCACTACAATTTTAATTTTGTTGGATCGTAGAGAATCCAATTCCTGAATAGCATGGTCCACTACTATTTACATGCTGAAATGAGATTAAATATCTTTTTATTCTATGCCCCAGATTAATTAGAGTTATTACATTTTGTTTTTAAAATTTGTATTTTATCAACATACTAATATATGATTGATTTGGAACAAGGATTGAAACACCGTTAGAAACATGTGATCCTAAGATTTCCATGCCAGCGGCTTTTAGGGAACAACTTAGGCATATGAGGGAAAGAGATTAATAAATTAAAAAGCTGTTATTAAGGTATGGTATTTGCAGGTAAGCAATGCATCAAACTTTAATATTGAACCATATACACATAACGTTTTAAAACGAAGACCACACAAATTAATAAATCTTTTCAAGCATTTGAGGATTGAGTATGCCAAAAAGAACCCTTCAACTTTCTGAATGTATCTGGTTATATATATATTCTAAGATAAGCAAAGGCATTTGTAGGATAGTTTTGATTTAGTTTAAAGAAAGAGAAAGACATCTACATTAAATTAAGCAATTTTGTTTTTTACACTTAGAATTAGTCGTTTTTCTTTATAATAAAAAAAACTCTGGGTAAAACTAAAGAAATCTTAATCGAATTTGTGGCTAAATTCATTAATTTTGTTGCTTTGTTACGTAG
Organism: Lupinus angustifolius; assembly: GCF_001865875.1. Classification (NCBI taxonomy): domain Eukaryota; kingdom Viridiplantae; phylum Streptophyta; class Magnoliopsida; order Fabales; family Fabaceae; genus Lupinus; species Lupinus angustifolius. Next base: position 24,754,745 of record NC_032013.1, on the reverse strand, counting down.
TGAATGAATACGTATATTGTACGGTGAGAAGTAAACGTAATCGTCTTTCTATACAGAAGTATTGTCAATAAGAAATTAAATATATAAGATTTAGCTGTCCATTATTATTTCTCTCAATTCTTTACTTCTCATTCCATCTTTTATATGCTTTTACTTATTATTATTATTTTTGTATTATTAAGAGTACTCCTTTATCTTTTTGGGTAAAGAACTTAATCCATTTTAGGGTGTGTAGTTGTCCTCCCAACAAGTGTCAAGTGTCGCTCACATGATTCGAACTCTTAACTTTTTTGTCGTCTTATTGATCTAACATGTGTTATTATTATTACTATTATTATGATTATGATGTATGAAAGGTAAGTATGAAGATAATATATTTTAGCAACACCATGCATGCATTATAAGTTCTACATGCTTTGTTTGAGAATCATTATAATACTAATTAACATTATTTTTACTTGATCCAATGACATGACACACACTCTCCATCATAAAGTGGGATCACACAAGAAAATATCAGCAATTGTTTTACTCTCTCGACACTCTCATATATATTTTTCTTCATTTTTGTGTGACTAATTTGAAATAATATTTGTTTCTTTCATATTTTTATTACAAGTTGAATAATGTGGAAATATATATATAATAAAATTGATATGGTGGCAACCTACTGCCAGCTGCATGCCCCATTTTTCATCGTTTAATAATTGTCTTTATTTAACTTTAGTGCTCTTTTTTGTTTTGGATATTATAAAATTTAGCTTACCAAATAAATTATAAATAAGAATAAAACTAAAGTATTAGACTGAATTTTTTAGGTACCTCTTTGGTTTTAGATGGGTATTTCTACCATTGGATTGTGAGGAATTGTTCGGTAAAGTTCCCCTCAAAATAAATAGTCTTTTGCTTATTTATTTATTTTTTACTTAAAGATGAGGATCCTTATTAGGCACTAGATAATTAAGTACCTCTAAATATGATATGTACAATAAAATTAAAACACCGAATAATAGGTGTTTGATAATTAACCAATGATACATGGAAGCTTATAAGAAAATAAAAAACAAACTATATTAAATGAAAATAAAATATTTATTCCAATAGAATAAAGAAATTAATATTTACAAAATTCTAGATCATTGAAAAAGAAACAATCAAGGACTAAGTACCTAACTCAAATTTAGTCCTACCACATATTGGTTAATCAAATTAACCTTGCTCGATCTACTTATTACTTGAAAAAGAAATTAAAACACCAAAAATGGAAATTCCTACTTGAAAAAACCATTAATTTATTTAAGGAAAGTTTCTACCTAGATAGGTTTGACCAAACTGCCAATTTTCTGGGAAAACATTTGATGATGTTGAATAACTTCCATCACTTAATTTCACCTTAAAGCTCAATGTTTGTCCTTGTAAATTGGCACTAGTGTCCCAATTTTGACCCCAATTTCTATCCATATTTGTCCATGGGGTTTGGTCACCCTTCACTTGAACTCCTACAACTTCTCCAGATCCTCCAACATTAGACACAGACACTAGATAAAAGTATGGATTCCCACTTATTGTGAATCTAATGCCACCTTCCCTTTCGCATGTTACCCTGCAAATATATATTAAATCAACCACCTACCACATTAACATATATATATATATATATATTATTTCATATTTGATCTTTCATCCAACCCTATTTGGGCTATCTGAAGGTTTAAGAATGACTTCATTTGTTATTCATTTTGATTGGTGAAGAAAATAAGATTTGAAATTTGATTTATATATTCAATAAATTTATAATTTCATTTTATAAAAAATGTGAAGGATATATAAGAGTGACACAAAGTGAGATAACAAATTTTATTCCATGAAAATAGATATTGGAAAAATTCAGGAATATATCATATTCCTTATAAAAAAAAGGAGAAAAACCTACATTTACCTACTTTTCCTTTTCCTTGTATGAAAATTTAAGGTGTAAAAGTTGGGATTTAAAAACAAATGTAGAAATAAAATTAACAAAATTCATATATATGATGAAGCATGAATGTGTCCATTAACTTAGTTGATAAACTTTTTATGCATGAATGTAAAACACTTATTGAAACTAAATCATACCAAGTAGCAAAAAGATTTTCAAGAACATGTAGCTATGGAAATAAATTTAAAGAAAACAATAACTAAGGTATATATGAGATAGATATATGCATGTGATTGTGACCTGCGATAGTGGATAGGGACAATGCCAGCTTTGTACTCAGCAATTTTGAGAAATGCTGGTATTGCTAAATCAAAGTGGTGTCTAGGTGGATTGCACCATCCTCCATTGTTGCTATCTTGTTCAAAATTTGGAGGACAAAAGTTTGTTGCAGTCACAGTTATAGTATCTCTTGTCTTACACCACTTTGAAATGCTACATTTGATCTCAAAACATGCACCACATGTCTTACCTTCATTGAACATAACTGTGCTCAATGCTGTTGTGTCTAGACCATAACCTTGTTTAACAACATCCTCATACCCACATCCTCCTCCTACAATCACAACTCATTCTTATGAACAAACCAATATGTGTATATTTTTTTTGATCGGAAATGAAATCTTTATTAAACAAGAGATAAAATAATTAGGAGAACAAGTGGTACTCCTATTCACATTAACCCTATAATTAGCAAAAAGATAGACAATTTGAAGGGTGTCTCAGCCAATCGACAAAAGAATAAGAGAACAAAGAAAAGTGAACGTTGAGAATGCTCCAAGAATTCAAAAAAATAAATGAACTATATTCCTATTCGCAAAATGAACTCAAATGATTATCTTTACAAAAAATTAAATATAAGTCATATTTAAGATATTGTACTTTATGTTAATACTTAGATTTTACCTTGTTGTTTCGATTTGTAAAAACAATCTTAAAAATTATTATATAGTCCTTCAAGGAAACATTTTTCATTTTGAAGAAAGGAAATCTTGAAACAAATCCCTATATGGAGACATCACAATAAACTTATTCTAGGGTATGCATACCCTAGACTAGATCAGAAAAAATGTCAAAACCCTTACCCAACTTTTAACACAATAAAGTTATGAAAGGATTGAACTTGAAACATTTGTATAAGCTATAACAACCATACATCAATTTTTATATATATATTAACAAACAATAATGGACTAAATGATATTTTGATAGTGTAGTTCATTGATTAACATTAAGTATATCTCATACCATATGTCGTAGAGCTTCCTTCGTAGAAAGTGGCATAAGCTTTCTTCCATGATGCTAAGTTACGTCCTTTGCATGGACGGCTTGCATGGACAACATGAATTTGAAATGCAATAAGGAAGAACAATGATGAGGTTATAAGGACTCCAAAATTGAATGCCATTGCAAGTTTTGTTTTATGAGATCTTTGAGGGTTTAGTGTTTGTGATCTATATTTTCTCCTACCTTGGTGTCTTAACAACTCTTATATACATGTTGGTACAAGATCTTTACTTGTGTTTCTAGTATTGAGTGTTGTTCAAAGATGCTATTTTTATGGCGGAAAGGTCCCTTAAAAGTGTGTAAATATGTACTAATTATAGTAAATGACCAATTAAAGTTATAATATCTATCATTGATTTAATATGAATTGCATTAAAACATTGAATATTAATTCATTTCTTTTAGTTAAGCTACATTAACATTGAGTTAAATGTCTTGTTTTCTTTCTATCTTTCTATTTCCAAGGCTACAATCTCTCGTAGCTGAATCATTCTATTCTTTTTGACCGATGTTCATGTAACATGCTCAAATGCACATTTGTTTCTTAAATTTGCTTGGTCAGTTAGATTTGATGATGGAAAGCTACAACTACGGAAATTATTTTGCAAAACCATGAAGGTAATAACAATCCTAAAATATGGAGCTATCTTAGAGTGTCTCCTTGGACTTGCATGAAAGTGTATCGTTTTGTTTCAACTGCCAAAACATAATCAATATTAATATAATTAGATATGACTACAAAACCTAACCAATAATGTATTTATAAATTAACAATACTTACAATTGTTTCTTGATTCTTTTATACCTCGGTCGAGAAGTTCGATATGGATACAAATGTTTAGATGTGTTCTTACGGTTTTCATTACTTACTTTCTACAAAAACAAACAACATTAACATCAATAATCATATATACAAAAGCATAAGTATACAAACAATACAAAGAAGATGATTTTACCAAGAGAAAGACTTGTTTTATGTGTAGTGGCAAAAGCCTTCCAATGCTTCTCTTCAATGAAATTTGCATATTTGGTGAGAGGTTTGAGGTTGACATTGCCATCAGCATCTTTGATATACTTGCTGACATGAGTTTTGAATTGTCAAAGAGTCTTGCCGACAAATTTAAGGATGTAATTCTTGTGTTCCCCACTAACATCAAAAGTTGACTAAAACACATAAATATAACACGTAAGTGCATTGCATGCAAACACAAAAATACATATATATTGCGTAAAAACACATATACATTGCATGAAAACACATAAACACAAACACATAAATGGAAACTTACAATTATATCATTCCAAATACGCTTTTTCACGGGATTCAACATCTTACCATTCCAAGAGCTAAATGTTATCAACACATTCTATCTAACCACAACCCTGATGTAGCTTACAAATGTGTTGTCACTCTTCGTGTTTAATGACTGGCAATTTGTGTTCCATTCAACAGGTAACTTCACATTCTTACCCATTGCACGAATAATCTTCTTCATGGAAGTCATCCCACATAGAATACGTTTATGAATAACCAATTGCTTATCTGGTGAAGTTCGTGTAGCATCATCACTATTATGAGAATCATTTCCACTTTTGGAAGTCATTGATGAAGTTTTTTGAGTGGGTTATCTGCTTGAACAAGTTTGAGAGTGTATGAAATTTTCTGAGTCTATGAGACTTTGAAGGTTTCCGATTAAACAAGTTTGAGAGTGTAGATGAAGATAAATCAACTTTTGATATTTAAAACTCGTAACATATTAGCAATGCTCATTTAAGCAAGCACTGTCGATATGTGATCTTCAACAATACTTATTCAAGCCAACATTGTTGAATAGATGCAAATCAACAATACTTGCTTAAATAAGTAACGTTAAATAATACTCATTCAAGTCAACGTTGTTGAAGTTATATTCTCATAATCAAATTTGTTTATGTTATTTAAGAATATTGGAGTTCAAGCTAAGTTTTGAATGAAAATGACATATCAACAACGCTCATTGTAAGAAGTGTTGTTGATATGTCATCTTCAACAATGTTCATTCAAGTTAGCGTTGTTGAATAGATGCAAATCAACAACGCTTTTTAGGAACACACATACCCCCTTGAAGAAGGGTTCACTATGGATTAGAGACTTGGCAATCTAGACTTGGGGATCCTTGAAAACAAGCATTGTTTCTGGAGTAGTACAAAACGAAGGGTTGGGAATGGGAAAAACACCAGCTTCTGCAAACTTTATTCTCTAACGATGGAAAGAGATGCAAACATGGCGACCTAAGGAGTTGGTCGAATGGAGTTTGGAAATAGTTCATCTCTTGAAGAAGACACATTTTTATTTGGGAATTGGAACTAACTAATAATCTTATGCAGTTCTTACAGAACATACCTTGAGGAGCGACATAGAAGATCATTGATATTGGATTCATGATAAGTCAAGCCAATATATCATCAAATCAGTATACCAGATCCTTTTAAGTAAGGAGAACGAACAACATGCGACTCAACATAATATTTTCAAACTTTTGTGGGAGTCCAAAGCACCCTTGAAGGCCACCGCTTTTGCTTGGTGACTATTTCAGGATAGAGTATCCACGATAATATCTATTTGGCTAGCAAGGAATGACATCATATTCAACTCCAAGAAGACCACTATTCATCAAACTTTAGAGATTATGAAGGTGAAATCATGATTCTAGACACAAGGTAAAAGTGAACATGGAGTAATGTCATTCTCCAAGTTGGTGGTAACCCATATGAATGTTTAATTTCATTCTCCTCCTAGATTCTTGTTGTAATTTTGTGATTATTAGAACTCTTCTATGTAAATCGTGTCTCTTTGGTACTATTCTATTAATACATTTTTCCTTATTAAAAAAATTGGTCTAATTAAATTTGCTTCTTAAATGACGAAAACCTGACAACTATTAATACTTCAACAAATCATTTAGATTGTATTTATTCTTCTTAACTTATTTTAGATTTGTGCAAAATACAGTATTACTTATTCATGTTTTTCTTATTTTTTTTAATAAAATCTTACTTTCTTTACCTAGGAAAAAGAATACTTCAACATACCTATATAGTATAGGTATGAGAAAATGTGTGAAAGATCAAGTGACAAATAAAGATGAGGAGAGAGAGAGAGTTTGAAGGGAAAGTAATTGTGATTATCTAATCTAAGATCTGAAACAGATCTTAATTGTTTTATGATGGGGTCTAGAAACATCTACATACTTCACATGATGAATAGAGAATACCTATTTAGCAGCTTCATCTTTTGTTACATAACCAGTGCCAGCATGTGCATAAATTTCACATATACTTCATAATATTATGAATCAAGTTGGAAAGTTTATCATGTAACATTCCATGATATGCCTTATATCATTATTATTGTTGAACTTCGTGATTACATCATTTGTTGCTGTTTTCCATTGCTCCTTTTCCATTTTAGTTTAAAGGACTCAGAATGTTCTATATAATACATACACTGTTGATTTTTTTACTATTCAAATTTTCTTTTCTGGATGTGTTACTGCAACTGTTTAGGTTTGTTAATTGTTGTGTACATTCCTTATCTTCTATGCATTCCCCTTTTTTGTGACTCCAAGATTGAAACATTTCTGTTGTGCATATACCATATAGTTAAGTTAGTTTCATCTCAAAACAGCTTTTTATATCAAAAAAATGTTTATTTTCTAGTTAGATTTAATCATTCCAAAACATGCTCTTAGTTGTTTACTATTTTTGTGGCATGCTTTTGATGCAACATGGCCTATAATTGGGAAAGAGATCACCTATCCTCAAATGTGTTACATTCTCTGTCTTGAATCAATCATATGTTGCCATATGAATAAAAAAAAATTTAAAAAGAAAAAATAGTATTTTGATTGACTCGAGACAAATAAGGAGATATCATTTAAGACATGGTGATCGCTGTCCCTGTAATTCAAGCAAATGCCACATACTTATGCAGCAGTATGCTATCTTTATCAAAAAATCAGTATATTTTATCTGTCTACCATACACAGGTCTTTCTCACATATATATATATATATATATGCTTGCAAGTTGCAGTTTTCCTGCATTTCACTAAAACTGAATATTCACAAGATATGTATATTCATTTGTTATTTTGTTAAAAGCTTTCACAGGAGATTTTTAATATTTTTTCACTTTATATGTAACTGTAGATTTTGTATCAATGTTTAACTTTTAATTTATAATATAATCATGGATGTTGTTTGTATACAGATAGATTATTCCCTAAAGTAATCAATATTTGGTGCTCTTCTTATTTACTATATCTGGATAGTGTGAAAAGTATCTACCAATGTTCCATTTGTGTGGTGATATTTTTTCTAAAAAAATGACAATAAAGGCAAAAATGTATTTTTTGGATAGTTAAACGTCTTAAGTGTTTGTAAACAAGTTTTTTTTTAATTTTTTTTTGAATAATTAAACGCCTCTATTTCTTTGCAAAATATACTATGTAAATTGTGCCAAACACATTTCACAGAAACCAACGGGCGTTGGTTCAAGTGATACATGTTTGATTCTCCTTAAGCAAGAAACCGAGTTCTTGTGAATGTTCCCGGTTCGAACAGGATTGTGGGAAACAAAAAAAACACATTTTCACAGAAGCTTTTATACTATATCACTATCACTATTAGAGTGAGATTGAAATTTAGTTGTGTGTATTTACATAAAAATTCATCCATCAATTACTCACTCATTTTTAAGTGACTATTCTAAGATTAAGTTTTAACTTCTGTTCAAGTAATACAAACTAAAATGACTAAATGTAAAAAAAATTATAACTAAAATGAGTAATTAGGTATTTTAGCATAAAGAACTAAGCAAATTCATGGATGAAATTGCAAGTGAAGTGTAATTTGAAGGTTAAGTTGCATAGGCATTTAACTTATTTTGGGTTTTTCCGTTATTTGCCAAGCTAGATCAATAAAATTGAGAGAATTGATCAAATCAAGCCCAGATTCAAATAAGACAATAAAATGAATTTGATTTTCAAATTAAAAAAAGAAAACTCATACTTTAACTATACTTTTTTATGACTTATCTTTTAACTATACTTTTTTATGACTTATCTTTTAACTATCGACTAAGGATTATTTTAATAGAATGTTTTTTTAAATGACAAAATATATAATAAACACTGCTCAAAATTATGTTAAAAATGATGATGCTATTATGAGAAGTAACGAACATTAATTAAACCGTGATATACCACTTCAGAGAAATGAGAGAACACATTTTTAACGTACATTGGGCCAGCTCATTATTTAAGGAAAAGAAAAACATCAGTTTTTTTATTAGTATATTTTCATTTTTTTTTGTAAAGAACTAATTTTTTTGCTAAGTAACTAATAAATGTTGCTCATAGGAATTAAATTTTTGACATTTTAATCATTCTAATAATTTAGCAAGATCTTATTACAACAAACACTTTGTTGGTAAATATGTTTTTTAATAAGAAATAATTACTAATAAGTCACAAGGGCTGTTTAAGGAAATGACATATTCAAACATAAAAACATCCTAGTCTTTCAAAAATTGCAAGAGGCAAGAAGTGGCACTAAAACCAAACTTGTGAACATGTGCTTTAACGAATTATTTTAGACTAAAAAGGAACTTGAGAAAATCTATGTACCACTTGAGAAAATCTGTGGGCCACTTTAGAAAATCTATGGACTGGAAAAGAGGTAGAAAGGCTAAGAATTCCCCACGTATGTTTGGTTACATTACTTTTGTACAAAATATTGTCATTTAGTATTATTATTGTTGTAGAAAGAGAATACTAGAAGCATATAGTTCTAGAAGATATCATTTATGTTATCTTTTTAGTTTTCCACGTGTATCCTCCTACTGGATGCAATCCTGTCCGAGCCGGAAACATCCATAGGTACGTGGGGCTAACTCTCCCAGCGAACATTTTTCCATTCACAAAACTCGAACCTGAAACCTTGCTTAAGGGGAATCAAACATGTACCACTTATGTAATTGATGAGATAAGCTGTCATAATATGCGATGGATTTATCTATAAGATATATAATAAGAGTGCAATATTAGTAAGAATTTATACACAATCAATATATTATCTATGATTTATTATATTAAAGAGTAAAAAATAATTAAATATAAATGATGAATAATATAATAACAATATAATAATATACATATTTTTCTAATACAAATAAATCATCAAATATAGCCATGTCACAAGAAGTTAGCTCAAATTCAGATATTTACCATCAAAATTTTAAATAAAATAATTCAAAATTTATCAAGTCCTCTTTTTTCCTTATCTTTAAACTATACTATTTTTATTTGAAGAAATAAAAAATTCAAATAAATATTTAGATTGTAAATATGAATCAGAATATTTTATGATAGCAGTCATAAAAGATTAAAATAACTGACTTGATCTATATTGATATTTTATCAGATTTAAGATTTTTTAAATTTTTAGAGACTAAAATATTGTAAGCCAATAAATTTAAAGGGTTAGATAAGTGGTCACTGATATATATTTTTTATTTATTGGTAAACACATAAATGAATGTTCACGTCAATTCTATTTTTAGGGTTGCGTGGAGGCAGAGAAATATGTGATGCAGAATCATTTTACAACGTCCACAAGATTCTAGTCCCATCCATGCACCACTAGTACTTTTGCTCATATAATCCAATGCTTATTGCATATGCTCTTACATCATCACCCAATAAGTTGGAGACACTATAATTTTGTAATGAGTTCTATTAATTGTAGATTAATTTTTAATCCATTTTTCTTTTCTAATATTGTATTTAGTATTGTAATACTTTTATTGTGAGCTTCCGTTAGATGAGAATTTTCTTTACCTTGTTATAGGAATGTTATGAGAATCTCATAGTTTCAAATCATAAAAGTATTATCTTTGTTTACAACAGTGACATTGTGTATATCTAAACTCGTAAAATGTATACATTTAAACTTGTAAAGTTTATTAAATAGGAGTTTTATACATCGAATAAACATAAGAAGTATGAGAAATTTTATATTTGAATCCAAATACATGTAGGAACTAAGTTAACTTTAAGATATATTAGAATATATAGAAGAGCATGAAAATATCTTAAATTATCTTATATATAATATTTTAGAGGCGTTCAAATATAAAAATAATATCCAATAGTATTGTTATAATATGTTAGATTTGTTTAAAATATCCTAAAAGATTTGTTAACATAGAACTTATTTTATATTTTATGAACTGTTTCCTTATCTAAGTAGGAATTTATTATTAGTATAAATAGATATAAATATTATGTCATTTATATCATCATATCATTTATAATATTATTAATACAATTTATTATTTTCATAATTTCATTTCCCCTTCTCATCTAAACTCTATAATTTCAATATGATAAATACCAAAGTACTCATCTCTATCTCTTATTTTAATTTTTTATATATATAAGTATTCCAAAATGTATAAAGTAAAGGTCCAAATTTACACACCCACATATACTAATAAAGCATTAGTCTTTGATTGTGTAAGACCTCGTTAGATCCTTAAAAAGACCAAGAAATTAAGGATTTGAATTCTATGAGCAACACTTGTTGAGAATAATAGTCACATACATCGAAAGAAATTAGTTCATTATTTATGAAGTGATGGACACCCTTAGTAGTAAAAAGAAAATTACAAAACAATAAATAATAAGCAACATACAATAAAAGTATAAAACTCTTTTAACAATTGCCCCATTGTTGTAACCAATTGTTTTACACAATACATTTTTCCATTTTGTATATAAATAGAGGAAAACACACAAATTAGAAACATGTGTAAGCAACATAAACTTAAAAACTCTTTTCTTGTAGTAACCAATAATAACTAGCCATGGTTTCTGAAACAAACATTCCTCACTTCACCCTTTTTCCTCTAATGGCACAAGGCCACATCATTCCCATGATGGACATTGCAAGACTCTTATCACAACATGGAGTTAAAGTTACCATTTTCACTACACCAAAAAATGCTTCTCGTTTTACCTCAGTTATCTCTAGAGCTGTTTCTTCAGGCCTTCAAATCCAACTACTTTTACTTCAATTTCCATCAAAAGAAGTAGGTTTACCTGAAGGGTGTGAGAATTTTGACATGGTACCTTCAACAAATATGATGCTCAATCTCTTCAATGGGATTACCTTGCTTCAAAAGCAAGCAGAAGAACTCTTTGCTACACTAACACCAAAACCTAGTTGCATAATTTCTGATTTTTGCATTCCTTGGACATCTGAAATTTCTCAAAAGTACAACATTCCAAGGATTTCTTTCCATGGGTTTTGTTGCTTCTGCCTTCATTGCACTGATGTGGTACGTTCTTCAAAGATTGATGAGACCATAACTTCAGATTCAGAATATTTCACTATTCCTGGCCTACCTGACCAAATTCAAGTTACTAAACTTCAATTACCAGGAAATATGAGTGTTAGTGATGAAGATAAGATGCAGGAGTTTAGGGAAAAGATGATTGATGCTGAAACAAAAGCATATGGTGTTATCATAAATACTTTTGAAGAGTTGGAGCAAGCATATGTCAATGATTACAAGAAGGAGAGAAATGATAAGGTATGGTGTATTGGACCAGTTTCACTAAGCAACAAAGATGAGTTGGATAAGGCTCAAAGAGGTAACAAGGCCTCAATTAACCAACACCATTGTTTGAACTGGTTAGATTTACAACAACCTAAGTCTGTAGTTTATGTCTGTCTTGGAAGCTTGTGCAACTTGATTCCTTCACAACTTATGGAGCTAGCTTTGGCCTTGGAATCAACACAAAGACCATTTATATGGGTTATTAGGGAAGGGAGTATCCTTAAGGAGTTAGAAAAGTTGATTAGTGAAGAAGGGTTTGAAGAAAGGATAGAAGGTAGAGGCCTTATAATTAGAGGTTGGGCACCACAATTGCTAATATTATCACACCATGCAATTGGAGGGTTTTTAACACATTGTGGTTGGAATTCAACACTTGAAGGGATTAGTGTTGGTGTGCCAATGATTACTTGGCCTTTATTTGCTGACCAATTCATGAATGAAAAGCTTGTTGTTCAGGTTTTGAAGATTGGTGTTAGCCTTGGTGTAGAGACTCCAATGAAATGGGGAGAGGAAGAGAAGAATGGTGTGTCATTGAAGAAGAATGATATTGAGAAAGCAATATGCATGGTTATGGATGAAGGTGAAGAAAGTGAAGAAAGAAGAGAAAGGGCCAAAAAACTCAGTGAGATGGCAAAAAAAGCAGTTGAAAAAGGAGGTTCTTCTAATCTTAATATGATTTTGCTTATCCAAGAAATAATGAAGTTACAAGAAAGTAAAGAAGATGATATAAATTTTACTCCAAAAGAGATACAAGTTACATGTTGCAATTGATTTTCCTTTGTTTAGTCATAAGTTACATGTCTTTGTGCTGTCATATTATTGCTTATTGCACATGTTAATTGTAACCATTGGATCCATAATGTAAGCATAATGGTTTTTCATATTGTTGAATCATAGCTAATCTGAAGTAATATTATTAGTCATGTGAATTGGTACATGATACTCCCCTATGAATAATATTGTAAAGATTCTATTCCGAACACGTAAAATGAATATTAAGGCATGAGAAACTTTATTTATAGTATATGAATATATAAATTTTTTACCTAACTAACTAGTTAACAAACTAAAAAACATATGTTGTAAAATAATTCAACATGTGATAAATATGTAAAATGTGTAAAATATGGTAGGTTTCTTCACCAATATTAATAGCACAATATTAAATTCTTATTGGTAGGTCATATTAGAAATATCAATTATCATTTAGATGATTCCAGTAGCTTATGCCATCAAATAGTAAGCAAATGACACATGTGTTCCTAGGTGTTGAATGTAAATATTATTACATAATATATGCTTATGAAGAGGATCAACTTATTATAATTATTTTTCCAAAAATGCATTAGTATAAATAGGATGATAATTTGTTGTACCAATTATCAACAACAAAAGTTGAGACAAAAAAGGTATAGTGTTTCAAGTGTGATATTTGACAAATAAATTTTTGTTTGTACACGTTATTCTTTGTTTGCTTATATTTGTATGTGTAAGTTCAGTGCAAGGTATATATCAATCTACACTTCTGTAGTACACTTAGAGTATTTTGAAGGTCATCATTTATACAATTTACCCGCATCCCATTTTATATCTAACAATATTGACTAATTGATTTTGGTTTTGAAAAATAATGATGGATATAGATCAATGGTCAAAATGTACACGAAAAATTAGGTCTAAATATAAACAATGACTTAATAATATCAATACCCATTATATGTACATATCATTTTTATCATACACACTCTATTTCTTTCTTTTAAAACAAATAAAATTTAACCTAATAACAAGTGTTTTTAAACCTTAACCCTCTACCAGTGTTGTGAGTATCGGATTGTACTAGATAGTCTGATTGGTCTAATTGTTGATCGGACTTGAAAACGGCTCTAGTTTGCAGTTTTAACTAAATGAGAGTTGGATCGCTTTGAACCGAGAAAATTTTAGTCTAATTGTGTTAACCCGGGTTAAAGCGCAATAATCCAACAAGTAAACGGACGATTTACTTAAAATTAAAAAAAAATAAAGCACGACTATATTCTTTTGTTTTATTCCGGTTCAAAAAAGATGGAGATATGTGATTTCAATATAATTAAATTTGATTAATTTTTAATAATAAAAAGAGAGACAAATTTAAAAAATGAAGAGGAATCGCAAACATGGCTTTGTTATTTTGAAAACAAAATATTACACTATATATTGTTCCAAAATGAAATAGGAAAATTTATTGAATAATATCCTTTAGGATATGCCTTGTGCTCAAGTGACAAATCTAGTAGAATGATGTAGAATTCACAAATCTAGTACAATGATGTAGAATTCACAAACCTAGTACAATGATGTAGAATTCACAAATCTAGTATAATGATGTAGAATTCACAAATCTAGTAGAGTGGTGTAGAATTTTAATTTGGCTTTTTCATGAAGTTGTAACCATTACAAACTCTTCTCTTTTAGCCTGACATACTCCTAATCTTTTGTCTATAAAGTGAATCAGAAACAGAAATTTGACATGATAGGATCGTGTCTTGGTTTCACCACTTTGAGCATCATAGTCATATCAATTTCAAACTACCATTTTAAAATTAGGTAGTGCACTATAAATTTTAAAGAAAAAGATATGAGAGATGTTTACGTGATTTGAAAAGCCAAAAAAAACAAGGATGACAGGCTATAAAATTTCCACTATGTGAATTTTAAATTCGTTTTTAGAAAAAGCGTTTCAGTTAAACCATAAAAAGTCACATAATGTTCTCACTAAATTAAGGGACAAAATTTTATCCACTATATTTAAATTTTCTAGTATTCTTCTTTGCACCAAACATATGAAGATTATTACTAAGATTTATTTTACCTTTGATATCTAGTACATGAACATAGAGGTATCAAACATTCATTATTAGGAAAGACAAATGCACTCACATGTCCTCTATGTGTAAAAGACAAATGGACTCACATGTCCTATAAAATATAAAAAACATGTATCACATTTGGTAGTTGATATTTTTTTTGTACTATCAAGAATATTTTCTCCTTTATTGGGTAAAGAACTAATCTTTTTCAGTGTACATGACTGCCCCTTCCAACAAGAGTCGCTCTTATGAATCGAACCATTTAAAAAAAAAGATTCTAGTTTAGAATATGAATTAATTATTCTTTTTTGCAGGAAGTTCCAAAAGATGTGCTTCGGGAAAATGCTATTGATTCGTGGGAGTGGTGCCATGATATTTCCAACTAGTACTCGGTAAAATCTGCTTACGATCTTCTCACTTAGCATCATCAACAATTACATCACAACATCAATCATCTTCCTCCACTTTGGAAATCAAAAACTCTATTAAAATTCACTACCTTTGCTTGAAGACTTTTTCAGGATAGGATTCCCACTAAGGATGCACTCCTAAAGCAGGAGTTACTTTATCTCAAGGAGGAGACCCCTTATGTTCATTTTACAACGAGTGTGTAGAAACCTCCAAACATCTATTCTCTACCTGTAATATCACATATTCGGTCTGAGAACTCATTTACAATTGGTTGAACATCAACACAGTGCTTCCTTCTAGACTCATAATTCATTTTATTTCTCATATGAGTGTGACTTCTAACAACCGTCTTACAAATATTTGGAGTATCATTTAGTTTGTTACAATTTGGATTATATGGCTTGCTAGGAACGATTACATCTTCAACTTTGTCAAACCTTTACTTCAGAAGACTTTTGAATCTACTAGAGTTTACTCCTGGCTTTGGATTAATAGTCAGAGGGACAAAAATTCTTTTATTTATTCGGAATGGATTTCTAACCCTTTTTCTCGTATCAGTTTATCATGTAATCGGTTTTTGTTTTTCTTTTCTTTGCTCTCTTCTCTTGTAGTTCTTGTAAATTCTTTTCTTTTTTTATAAAATTTCTTTTGCCAATAAAAAAAACACCTCACATAATTTTTTTTGGAAAATATCTCCCTTTCATCTAAAAAGCCATTTGTTCTTCCCTCAAATCCATCTTCATTAATCCACTTTTCCAATGCTTCTAACTTACTACTTTCCCTTATAACCCAAATGGAGGGTCTTTTTTATGCTTCTAAGGCTAAACCAAGTTCTATCAATTGCAGTGGTGTTAAATTGCATAGGCTTCAAAAGCATGCATAGATTACATTCCCTGGTTTTTTACTATAAACCCACTTTTGGTGCTGCCACTCACCAATGGAAGCATTTCTTACATCTTTGAGCCTTTTCCAAGTGATCCTTGTTGATTAATAATAATGGCCAATACACCATACTTTATATTTTTTTATCTTCTTGTAATAATCCCTTGCATATGCTGGCTCCAAGTCTTCAAATGAATTCATGATTATCCCATAAGTATCCATTTTGTCTGCATTTATTTCTCCATTAAACTCTTCACAATTTTCGTCTTTGGGTAGTCTTTGAAACCCGTTATTTTTGTGGGAGGATGTGTTACAACTTAGAATGAATTTTTTGAACTTGTGTATTTGAAAGACATTATAATAATAATCATGCATCAATCTATAGGTGATGTAGTTCCAAGATATGCTTAGTTGTATTTTCAGTCAAATTTGTTTCATTGTGTATGCAGCATCGTTGGGGTTAATGATAGTTTCATTTATTATGATGTATCAATTTGTCCATTTGTCTATCACATGTCCCCAAAATATATAAACAATAATATTACTTGTATTCTACAACTTCCTAATTTTTAAACTTAAACAAGGTTTCACAGTTTTATCCACTGGTTATTTCTCTCATTCTTTCCCAAAAAGAAGTTTGTTCAAGATTTAAAAAATATGCAAACAAAATTGACGTGGAAAAGTTCATATAAGAGACTATCACGAGTAAAATTTACTATCTTAAAAAGGAGAATACTAAAAATCATTTATAATGAATAATATTTCTCTAGTCACAAAAATATTCTCTTAATGGAATAAGAATTTTCACAAAAATATTCCATAAATATTCTTATGTGATTGATATTTGATTAAATTCACTTGATGGTGTTGCCTTTATATGCAAACTAAATGTAATAAAATACTGCAAAAAAAAGACAAGCAAGTTGTATGTTTTAATATACCTTGGCATACAAGTCGTAGGTTTAAGCATAACTAAGCAGACAAGGAGGAAAAATATTGGCTACAAAATCATTGAAATAGAACCACATATCTCAATAGTAATAGTTCCATGATCATGACTTAAATATTTTAATAATCCGTGTTGGGTTTATTCAAGTGTGAAGTCCCACATTGGATATGCGGGGAGGAGCGAAAGAATTTATAAGAAGGAAAGGCCCATAGAACTAATACCTTAAGGTTTTGGTTCAAGACGTGGTATCTCACTTGTGACTCTTCACTCTTCTCATACCTTTGTAACAAAGGAACCGGTCGCAGTCTGGTCCAACAATCCCAATAAAATATGAATATTTTCATTTTGGTCCATATAATTTTTTGTTTTGTTTAAGTCCTTATCAACCAGTCTATTTTAACTTTGATAATTGTTTGTCAAAATTTATTATGTGCTAATGACTAATGCATATATCTATTTTCACAAAACTAATGGGAATAAACCAAAATTATCTAATTGGAGAACAAACTCTATATAGGAGTAAAATGTAAGGAATGAGAAATGCATTTCAACCTAAATATTTTAATTATATTTTCACATGATAATAAAAGTATTTGAGTGTCAATCACGAATGTTACATGTTCTTAAAAATTATTCTCCACGCAAGGATGAAGGTAGCAGCCCCTAGACAAATGTGCCAGCAAGATAGAGACCTTTGCAGATCTGATTAATCAAATAGAAGAGTCTTGCCAATTTTTTTAGACTCACTTCAGTTTATTGACCTTGTATTATTCAAAATGATCATCAAAAATGTTAAATGTACATTAAATTAGTTATTTTTAATATGTTATATAATATATAATATGAATTAATTTAATTATAAAAATAACTAATTTTATTTTATTTGAAATTTTTAGGAATATTTTTTTAATTTTTTAGGGACCAAATTTTTAAAGGTGAAAAAAAATTGAATTCTGATTTCTGCTTGTACTTTTATTACTAATTAAAGAAATGATTGAAAAATATTGAGAATATAGAATATATTTAATACCTTCTTTATAGGAGAAAACAATAGATGTATTTAGAGGAAGCTAGGTAGAAGGATCCCCAAAGATCCTTAGAACAACCCATCTTTCTTGACTAGCTTTTTCATTATCTTGTCACATGATAGGACAATATTTATAAGTCAATAATACAGAGTGAATGGTCAGCATTCCATTTGGTGTTTGTGGAAAAGTTGCAATGCAGATTTTCTAGAGAAAAAAACAAACATGACCAACTTCATAATCCAACTTCCTCTTGTCACAAAATTATTTATAATGTACCATTCATCTAAATTTATTTATAGAGTTAATAAATTATTAAATAAATAACTTTAATAATAAATAGATGCACATTCATCTATTATATCAAATGAATATTCATCAATATATTTATTTTAATTAATACTTTATTAATTCAAAAACCAAACATTAAAAATTATTTTTTATCTAATCTATTGTTTTTTAATTTTATTTATTATTTTAACTATCACTTTTTTATTGTGTTTTTATTCTTATTTAATTTTTTATTAAATTAAGATCAATTGAACATGAGGATATAATTAATATTAAAAGTTAGTAATTAAGTACATACATAATATATAGCTTTGGACTTTGAAACCTTAAATGTTACATAATTGTCGAATATTGCAAAAAAAAATATTTTCTTTTAAAAGTTGAACAAGTTACTTTAAAAGAAAATTACAAACACTTTTTCAAATTGTGATTTTTGGAAAGTGATTTTAAAAATATTTATCAAGATAATGGTTTTTAAAAGATTATTATCTTCAAAAATGTTTTTTTCAATTAACAAACTAAATAATTGAATATCCATCCATCCAAATTTATAATAATAGATTATTAAAGGATGAAAATTCATCCAATAGATATAAATTAATTGTATAATTTAAAATATTATTTAAACATATTTATATGATTTGATAGATGATTTTTAATCTTATCTATTAGAATTCAAATCAAATTCAATGATTTGCACATAAATTGCTCATGTATGCGCTTACATCACCCATAAAGTGATGTTGGATGCTTATAAAATACCTTTTTATCTCTAACAAAGTTGAAGTGAATTCATATTTGAACTCTATCCTATTATCATTCCATAATACTAATGGCATCACAAACACCTCAAATCCACTTTGTCTTATTTCCATTTATAGCCCAAGGCCATATGATCCCTATGGTAGACATTGCAAAAATATTAGTGCAGCAAAATGTTGTTGTTACACTAGTCACAACACCACATAATGCTACTCGTTTCAAATCAACTTTAGCTTCTTATATTGAGTCTGGTTTTCAGCTTAGATTAGTTGAAGTTCCATTCCCATTTGAAGAAGCTGGGTTACCAAAAGGGTGTGAGAATCTTGATATGCTACCTTCACTTGGCACATCATTGAATCTCTTCACTGCATTGAGCTTTGTAAGGAAACCAGTGGAAACACTATTTGAAGAGTTAAACCCTCCACCAAGTTGCATAATCTCTGATATTTGTTTGCCATATACAATCCACATAGCTAAAAAATTCAACATTCCAAGGATTTCATTTGCAGGAGTAAGTTGTTTTTGTCAGTTATGTCTGCATAATTTACGAGTCCATAATGTTAGGGAGAGAATAAAAGATGAAAATGAGTACTTTGTTTTGCCTGGTATCGCTGACAAAATTGAAATGACCTTAGCCCAAACACCAGCACCAATGGATGAAACGTGGAAAGAGTTTGGTGATGAAGTCCTTGCAGCTGAAATTGATACTTATGGGACAATCATGAATACTTTTGAAGAGTTGGAGCCAGCTTATGCAAGGGAATACAAGAAGGTAAGAGGAGATAAAGTTTGGTGTATTGGTCCAGTTTCACTTAGTAATAAGGGTCACTTGGAAAAGGCTCAAAGAGGTAAAAATGGTTCCATTGATGAGTGGCAGCATCAAAAGTGGCTTGATTCTCAAAAACCAGGTAGTGTAATCTATGCATGTTTTGGAAGCCTATGTAATTTAACACCACCGCAATTCATAGAGCTAGGTTTAGCTTTAGAAGCATCAAAAAGACCCTTCATTTGGGTTATAAGGGAAAGTAGTACGTCAGAAGCATTGGAAAAGTGGATTAAGGAAGATGGATTTGAGGAAAGAACAAATGGGGTTGGCCTTGTAATTAAGGGCTGGGCTCCTCAACTACTGATATTAGCACACCCTTCAATTGGAGGGTTTATAACACACTGTGGTTGGAACTCAACCCTAGAAGCAATATCTGCTGGTGTACCAATGATTACATGGCCACTATTTGCAGATCAATTTTTGAATCAGAATCTAGTTGTGCATGTGTTGAAAGTTGGAGTTAAGGTTGGGGTAGAGACTCCTGTTACATGGGGTAATGAAGATAAAATTGGTGTGTTGGTGAAGAAAGAAGATGTTGAAAATGCCATAAAGGAGTTAATGGATGAGACTAGTGAACGTGAAGAAAGAAGAGAACGGGTTAGAGAGTTTGCAAAGATGGCTAAAAATGCTGTGGAAAAAGGAGGATCCTCTCATTCCAACGTGACCTTACTCATCCAAGATATCTTCCAAAATTCCAAGAAAGATATATGATATCTCATTCAGAAGGAAAAAAAATGTATATCTTTATCGGATGAGTTTTATAAATTGTCATTGTATTACTCCTCATTCATATTTAATTATCATTGATATCTTCAAAAACAATAATACAAATAAATGATGGATGATATAGTGATGATCGTGTATAAGTCTTTATGCTAAGGTGGAGAGATATTGCATTCTATTTCATTTGCCCAATTTTGTTATTTAAAAAAAATAGAGGAATACAATGTAGTTTCTCTAACTATCTATCTGGAGTGATTTATCATGTTTCATCAAGCATATCAACCTGTGTTAGCAAAGACCTTAGTTGCTTCACATTTCTTGCAAATTTATTTAGAAATTGTGTGAGTACCATGATGCTGTATAGCACAATTGAATAGAAGAAAGAGAATAAAAAAGAATGGGGGAGAACACAACAAAACTTCTTAAGGAGTTTCGACCAATTGTTTTTTATATGTGGGAATGCGGTAACAGCTACTAATATATTATTAGATATAATAATTATCAGCTCTTGCTCTTGCATGCTTAGGTATATATCCATAGTTTTTAAATTGTATTGCGGTTGTGATTGTGGTTGTGATTATAATATTTGTGGTCATTGCGGCCGTTGCGATATAGATCGCAGCCATTACAATATAAGTTATTTTGTGATAAAAATATATTTGTTGTAGCAAAATCGAATAGAAGAAAGAGAATAAAAAAGAATGGGAAAACACAACAAAACTTGTTAAGGAACTTCGACCAATTGTGTTTATATATCGAGAAGCGTTAACAACTACCCAATATAATAATTATAAGCTCATGCTCTTGCAACTTATGTATTCATAGTGTTTTGATTACAATTGTGATTATGGTTACTTGTGGTCATTGCAGCCGTTGTGATGCGGATAGCAGCTGTTATAATGCGGATTGCGACCATTGTTGTGTGAGTTATTTTGTGATAAAAATATATTTTTGATATCGATGCAATTGTGTTGTTGCCTGAAATAGCCCAAATGCGGTCCTAAGCAGTTGCATTGTGTCTTGTTGCTATTGTGTCATTGTGATTCGATGTCACACTGCAATTGCAGTGTGATGTGGTTGCAACGATTACCGCAACTACAATATTGCATTTGTATCACGTAATTTGATCCATAAGTTAAAACACTAGTATCCATAAAACATGTAAATAAAGCAGATTTATATGTCACTCAACACCCATAAAAAATCATGGTGGCATAGTAAAAAAATCACATTGCCAACCTATCAAGCATCATTTATGTATGTGAGTTTTAATATGGGAATGTTGGATAACTCAAACTGTGGCTATTAATTACTGCACACACTCCAGCAACTCTCATTTAAAAAATCCCTCTTCTCCTTTTTTGGATTGAAGAAAGTTGTGTGCCCAAGTTAACAATAAGTTTTGTACCTTTATGTTCAATAAACACTGATGTTAGAAAGATAATCTAAGAAACAAAATAACATGGTCATTGATTTACTCATTTGAACAACACTAACATCTCTGGCCAAAGGCCTCTTAACATTTATTATCTGCCTACTATAATATAATATGCATCGTCATACATTGACAGAAATGATAACATTCACTTCTTACAAAGTTCAAACAAATAGTACAAGATAGAGACAAAAAAAGGGTAAAGCATAATAGTACATTACATAGTAGGTATATTATATTACCAAAGCTCCATGGGAAAACTAAATCACACACGGAGGAATTGGATCGAAGTTGCCCTTTTCAAGAGAAGTCACCCTCAAGAAAGAGTGTTCATTCACAGCAATAATTTAAAGTTATTCTTGCTCCACCATCAAGGCAAAAGGTGTATGAAAAACAGTGACTCTCACCATCCATGTTATGCATCTCTATCACCCCCACCATAGAGAGGTGGCATACAATATATTGCATGTTTGTTTGGGATGTGGTGGATTTTTGAAGATGGTTGGGAAATGAAGCTTGAATTTGATGTTATATATAGGATTTGCTTGTGGGTCATGATATATAGCAATAAGAATGTATGATGATTTAGCTACCTAGTGTAGTTTGAGGGAGTGACTTTTTGTTAAAGGGAACATAAAATATAGCACAAAAGAGCTATATGGTGGTTCATAATTTAGCATCTTCCAAAGGATTTCCTTTTGCAAACTCCATTGCTCTCCACATATGATATACACCCACCTTTCCACAATTAGAATAAAGTATCTCCTCATACTAAGAGATAACTTATCTTATTCAGACAGTAAAAGTATGATACATATACTATTTTATTTAGTTTTAGAAATATTTCTGTAAAAAATAATTAAATATGACACATGTCATGATTTTAGTTGTTGTAGGAGATAACTTATTATCTTCCACAAATCCACAAATCTTTTGTTACATGTTTTCCTTTTGACATCTGGTTTTGTAGTATTTGTTTAATGTGTTTCTACCCATATGTCCAAATGCATTGGACGGACACTAGTGATCCAGAAGGTCATTAAGTCGATCAATATATGAAGACTAAAGTCCAAAAGATCCAAGAAATACTCAAAATCCGAACCAACCCATCGAGACCCAATAAGATCTAGGGTTTGGTCTATAAGCAACTTAGTAAAAAAGAAATCCTTAAAGGACATCTTAGAATTACCATATGGTTAAATATAGGCATGTCAAACTCACTGATTGAAAGAACATGTGTATGACCTCAATTCTCAGTCATGGTACCACTGGACCTTCCTTCAGCTCAAGATAAGTTAATCTCACTCGGTTTAAACAAATAGTTTCACCCGATACAAATAAGTAAAACAAGTCATTTATATAGGAAGTGTATTCACCATCTATCTCACTTATCTCTACCTTATTCTTGCTAACCCAAGATCATTTCTCCTAGACACAACATTGTCACATTATCCTGCTAACGAACCCTAATAACTATGTTCTAGTTTAGAAGGGGTAGCAAATATATTCAGATAATAATGTTTTCGACCAAGTATTCCCTACTCTTAAGCCAAGGTGGTAATAAGATAAAACTCTCTTTTAAGATTCAAACTTGCGGATAATATACCTTTAGATGTAGTTAACTTTTACTTTGAACAATTTCTATTGGGTTATTGTAACGATCACAAGGCCTTTAAGCAAGAAAATTTGGTAACAAAATTGGCCCATTATATACCATATTTGGGATCAGATAAGATCAGAATTAAGGATTTTGTTTGTATGCTTCAAATTTTGACTAAATTACAATTTGCTTAAAGAAAATCCATTTTTAGGAAGGGTGGGGTGGGGTTGTCTGGTTCTTATAATGACATAAAGTTGAATAATATATTTGAGTGACCATAAAACAAAAAAGAATAATAATATACTTCATATTGTTACTTGTTTCTTTTTTAATTATTTTGAGTCTTTTTGACCATTTGTTCATTGGATAGTCTATAACTTATAGGAAACTTTAATACGTACATAGCTAGGTATTTTTATTTAAGGAATTAAAAAAATTAATTTTGTATTTGAAAGTATTACATTTAATATTTTGAGAAGTGTTAGATTTAATTTTTTAAATTTGACATGCTCAATTTGTGTTCACCAAACAATGGTCCTAGAGCACTTGTTAATACATTAATTTTAAAACATTAATAATAGTAATATACCAATGAAGCCAAAACTTCTAGGTAGTTATGTAGAAAGAATTTGTTTCTTTTTTGTCATTGATTTTATGTTTTATTTAATCATGAGAAAATATTAAATGAAAAGGTGAAATTGTATAGAGGTAATTTTTAAATATTCTAAGTTTATCTATAGTTTCTTACATCTATTTTTATTATTTTTTCCATAGTAATATTTTTCTATTATTTTATATTTCCAACTCATATTCTGTTATTTGTAAAATTAAAATGTTCAACAAATGTTGAATACCAAACACTACCTCAATGTTAATCTATGGGGTTTAATTTATATTAATTGTTGGTGTATTTGTAAAGGATTATTTTCATTCATCCTTATAATGATATTGACATGACATTAAAATAGTTTGACCATGCCTAGTTACCTAAAAATTTGTTTGAAAAATAGTTAATAGTGTACATGGTTTTGCATTGGCAATGAATCAAAACTAAACTACTAAGTTGTACTCAAATTTTACAAGTGGGATAGTTAACAAGCATCAAATGAAGTCAATTGCAAAAATGTTTTGAGTTTTGAATATGAGATCATGACACATCAGTGATTACTAGTTAATTAGTATGATAATACTAATGACATGACATGGATGTAGAATATTAAAGTCAATTGCTACTAGTAGTGCCATAAGACTTTCATATTTAAGAATTAAGGGTATGGGTATAGTTTAGTCAACTCAATTTGGCACGTAGTCCTATTCCTACCAATGAAATGATATTCAAGATCAGGAAGTCATAAAGTGTTCTGATGGTGAAAAGGGTGGTCGTAAGGAATGGAGTGCAGGAGATTGTGGGTTCGAGTTTCACCATCAACAAAAAAAAGGAGTTATAAGATGGTTAGATGGTAGGATATAGAAGGTTGAGGGCGGAGTCTCACCTACAACAAAATACTAACAATTGCTGATCAAAAAAATAAAAATAAATAAATAATATTCAACCTCAAGAAATAAGCACACAACCTTAGATTTCTTAATTTTTGGCTTTTTTTGTACTTTTACAACAAAAAAGGGTGAGATAAGACCTTTGATTCATTGTATGAATATCCCATAGAACAATGATGGTTCAATTTTAAAATTGTTCATAACACTAACCGTATGAATTCAATGGAAATCATGCATAATTTAATATTATACAATATTGTTTACGGCTCCAAAAACACAATTCAATTTCTAAGAAGGGAAAATGACAATAAGGTTTTTAATTCCGTCTATGACAATTGTATTTTTTTATTACAGTTGTGTTGTCCTTGCATCAAAAACTCCTCAAGCAATTTAATTTTGAATTTCTAAGGTGTAGTTTAAAAATTGAAAAAATGATTTAAATTAGTTACACTTTAATTCCATGGCATTTTAGTTTCTCAATTCCAAATGGGTTGAATTTCCAAAAAATACAATCCAAATATCCAACTATTGTTTTTTATTTCTCTTACAAAAATCAATCACCTAACTCAATTGCAAAAGAAAATTCTTATACAAGAGAAGAACAAGTCTTCTCAAAGAAATGCATAAGAAACTAAAAGCATGATTACATGTTACATGATGTGTCCCTTAATATTAATATCAATTATTATTGCATGCAATTGCACTTCATTTTCAACAATCTATAATTCCTTATTCAATTAATTTGCTTTGTCATTATGTACAAAAGTCAATTTCCTAGAGTCTAGGAAATCCTTATTCTTGGTCTCTTTGGTTAAAATGTAAGAAATAAAAGTATCAAAACTTGTGTCCATCTAACGCTTGGGATTCTCTTCATTAATGAGTTTTGGTGACGGTCTTATAGAGCAATTGAAGGGAAGACTATGTAATGAAGTCACTGATACCCTACTCTTCATTTCATTCACCAACACCCTATGTAATACGCTCTTGTATTTTCCATTGCTAAATATCTGATTAACCCATCAAATTAAAAAGAAAAATTACAAGAACATTCAACACACAAAAAAAATACAAGCTTATAAAGTCAACTAGAGCTTATGAAACATTTTTGAGATATATAATATTCATACATGCAACTTTGTATTGTTTTAGAAATTAACCATTTTGGCACATTAATATTGGTGGGTCATAGTGATTGGAGATTAATTCAATACCAATGTCGGAAAAAGACTTTGACTATGGAAAGCACCGTTTTGAGAGGGAAATATTGTTGATAATAGACTAAAGTACAAATAGAGTTGACTTCATATAAATCTTTTTTTTTCTTTCTATTTTGTGTTTGACTAGTAATCCATGCATCTTTGTTTGTGAGACTAAACATGGAACAGCGATGATGGATAGATGATTTTCTACCCTAAGTGTTTACCCCATATTATTTCGAACCACAACCTTAGATAATTAGGAATGCAATTCACTTTTTTTCATTATGATCACTAACCAATGTGTTTAATTAAAAGTTCGATTTTTTGGAGCAATATTTGTTAGGATGTGCAACTATACACTTTGAAAGAAATTATTTTCTTTCCATATAAAGTGAGATGCTATCATTGACAGTACAAAAAATTAAAAGAAAAATCTCAACTAATGATTATGACTATAGAAAGTTACCTAAATAATGTTGAGTTTCATATATATATATTAAACTTTTGGGTAGTGATGATTATATGATTTAATACATTCAAGTACATATCTTTTATAAAATTGTCTTTTATCTATCAAATTTTTTTATATGACCTAATATAAGAAATAATTATCCAAAAAAAACCAAGTTATTAAAATAATTACCTCCAAGTGATCACCAACATTGACAATGAAAGCATTAGGAATAGGTTGAATAGTAACCCATTTTCCTTGGAATTGAATTTGCAAGCCCTCAACCTCATCTTGTAAGAGAAGTGTGAGGAACCCATAATCAGAATGAGGCGGCATTCCAAGGGTTAGGTTTGGTTCAGGACATGGTGGGTAGAAATTTGCCACCATCATATGGCTACAATTCTCAAAGTCTTTAAGAATATTGTCTTTTCCTTCTGTCTCTTCTTCTTTGTTGGATTCCTTAATTCCTAGGCTCTCTAAAATAGCTTCCATTATAGTAAGGAATAAGTGTTTGGTTTCTTCTGCGTAGGTAGCCGCCACTTCCCTTTTTTATAACAAAAAATGAAAACATGCACTCACTTCATACATTGCAATTAGTAAATGGTAAAAAGTTATACTTTATGTATATATTATAGTAATTGAAAATTTGATAAAGGTCACATGGTAGTAGACTATATTTTAGAAGTATAATGAAAAATAGTAATTGTATATTTAACTCTTTATATCAATATTTTGATAAAAAATGAATCATTCTTATTAAACAATTTGAAAACGGGTCACATAACTAATATGGTTTACTTGAAAAAACGACTAGTATGACAATTTTTTGCCGGCAGAGTATATAAAATTTGATGTTTTGCCTGGCCTGTTTGTCTGCAAAGCCCGCAGACATTTGTAATGGACAATGCAGGCGGCCCGCATCATAATGTAAGTAAAAAGAAGTAAAAATCCAATAAATTATTTAGTTTCTTTTTATTTTATTATATTAATTTTTTATTTTTAAATTATTCATCAATGTTCGTGGGCTGCCAGCATGTCGGTTAGCTCGTTTTAAAACGGACAGAGTATGTCTTTTTGTCCATTAAGTCAACGTGGACATGCCTGCACCTGCTTAAAAAAATTTGTAGGCATTTATGGGCACGGGTAAAACGGGTTAGACGACCCGTTTTATCATCTCGAGTTTTGACCAATATAATTACATACCAATATATTGTTATACTGAATCGATACGTGGACCAATATTCCGATTGAACAGTATGTATGGTCTGGTTTTCACAATAATGATATGGGAGGGAATTAATTAATTAGTTTGACTAATAAAATAATTAAAATTAATTCTATATTGTACCTAATGACTTGAATTAGTACTCACCTAAAGTCAACAGGAGAAGAAGGCCAAAGGGGAATGAAATCAGACAAAGGGTGAGACAGTAATTTCAAGAAGTCTCTCCAACAGAACACAGTGTCTTTGGTTTGGCTGAAACTTGTCCCATATCGAACAGGTGCACGCATATCAGTTGTCATATACTTAGCCCTTTCCTCCAAAGGAAGATCAAAGAACCTCTCATTTACATCTAACATGCTTCTTACAACTTCATCTGCTATGCTATGATTCACAACCTGCACCAATATACAATACATCAAACTTCAATGTTCTTTATATATATAGTTAATGCATTAAGAGATATTATATTTAAAAGTGTAATGATTGTGTTGATTTAGGTGAAATTTATTGTGTGGTTTTTTATAAATGTATAATTTTTCTATATATACAATAATCAACACATTAATCTTATTAATTAGTTGGGGTTGACCATATGGATTGAAAGATGTCATGCATAATGTTTAATCGTAAATTATGTTTATTGACAAAACATTTCTTCTCAACGTCTTCCTTAATCATTTCACCTATAATTTTTCTTGACTTCCTTCTTCATCTAGGAATCACATTAACATTCATTTAATTTATTCTCCTTATAGAAGCTTCTCATATTCTTCTCTATACATGTTTAGACTACCTAATACAAATTCTGCCATGTTTTCCACACTATATGAACTACTTCAACTTTTGTGGTAGTACATTTATTTCTAGTCATATGTTATTTAATAATTAATTAGGAGTGAATTAAATATAAGCAACAAACTCTTCACGGAATTAGTACTATTTTTCCAATAACTGTTTTACTTTTGTTGAAATTAATGTTGCATGAGACTCCTATTATATTTTATTGGCATCTTATCAAGAAATTGGAGAGGGTCTAACGGTTTTGAACGAAGGATGAAGATCACATGTCTTCAACGATATCTCGTTCTTTATCTCAAGCGAATTATATATTGACATGTAGATAAAACTTAAACCTTTGTAGATAGAGGTTGACCCTCCAATATTTATCATAAGATTCATATATAAATAGATAAATAAGTATAGCTTATGACCTAATTTCCTACCTGGAAAAATCCATACTTTTCACAAGCATTGGCTAAAGATTGAAGGACATGTGACCTATTTGGACCAATCAAATCAGCAAAATCAATGATGGGTAGCTGAAAGTTTTGCATGGCAACATTTGGTTCCTCCTTATTTGTTGAAGATCGTTCAGAAGGAGGAAATATGTACTTCTTAGGAACCCTTTGAAGAACTTCACCATTCTCATAAAGCTGCTTCACCCCTTTCTGATATTGGATTTCTGGTGCTGTATCATCTTTTATTGTCATTGCAGAAGGCATGATATGCTGCACATAACATGATTAAAAGAAAAAGCATGTAATAATAAATAAGAAAAACTTTTAAATGCTTAATTTTATATAATTTATACTAGTTATAAATGCACGTGTATAAATATACATATATCTTGTGTTTATGATATAAATGCATGTGCTTCTTTCATGGGAAAATTTAGAAAGATGAGGTTATTAGGTAGAGTTGTTACTAATTACCTTAGTTGAGAAATATATAGATAGTACAAGTTTAGAAGGTGATGAGGAACTGAAAACCCAAAGCTTCAATGGATGTTATATTGATTTTGATGTGTATATATAGTGAAGGGAGGAGAAAAGAGTGGGGCACGGAACAGTAGCAAGTTTTGAAGAAACCGGTTTCAGATCATAGACTTGTTCAATGAGGTTCTCCATTTTCAACTAAAACGTGTATTGATTTTTTATTCTATTTTTTTGAGTTTGACGAATATGAGAGGCAATGATAATATTTGGATTATGATTTCAAATCTTGAACATACTATACAAGAAACAGGTTATATATATATATATATATATATATATATATTCACATCAGATCCCACTAGATGAATATCTAATTCATTAGGTTGTCAGTGAGTGTATAATCATGAGATTAATTCTTAATATTTCTTTGAGAACCCAACTTTTAATTCGTAAACAGACCTTTAAAGTTAAATTGTAGAACTCATAAATGATATATGTTTGATTCTCCTTCAATAACGTCTCATGATCGAGTTTTGTGGATGGAAAAATACATACTGAGAGAGTTAGTCTATATACTTGTAGATGTTCCCGACTTAGACAAAATTATATTTAGTGCAAAGATACATGTAAGAAACCAAAAAAAATTGTGAAACTCATGCCAAAGAGATTTTAGCCCCTTCATCGGATCAATAAACGCACCTAGTCGAATGTGTAATTTAGTTTTTAATATGAGCATATATATGGGATTTATCTAGTAAGAATAACTTTTATATATATATATATATATATCAAATTAAAATTAAGAGCTAATATTAGAAGCTCTTTTAAAATCAATGGCTCATTAAAACATTACGACACACACATCTCCTCCTAGTATATGGTTTCCTTTCTATTCCAAGTTAGTATTAACAATATAATACCGTTGACAAAAGTTTGGAAGACTAGGGGGCAGGTAGTTGGTATAGTACAGGACAGAATACATTAGACCCGATCTCCCGTGAGAGTTGAGATCATTTTCATTGATGAAGAGACAAATATACTAAAAATATAATATAATTTAATATTTTTATACTTAAGATATAATAAATAACCATTTTTATTGTTATATGTAAGTGTAAAGTGCTTACTTACCTTTCTAATTAATGGAGAGACGGTTCTAAAATTTCCATGCATAAATTCTATTTTTATTTTCTTCTTATCATTTTGATTTGGCCTGTTTTGGTTGTATACATGTATTTAAAATAAAAGTTATTACAGAAAACCTTATACAATAGGTAGCTGACTT
Organism: Lupinus angustifolius; assembly: GCF_001865875.1. Taxonomy (NCBI): domain Eukaryota; kingdom Viridiplantae; phylum Streptophyta; class Magnoliopsida; order Fabales; family Fabaceae; genus Lupinus; species Lupinus angustifolius. The sequence continues at coordinate 24,723,694 of NC_032013.1, read as the reverse complement.
TTGGGTATGATATATTATAGCCCTTTTTATCTCACTCTTTTCTCCTTTTTAGAAATATTAAATAAATTTATCCTACACATTCTCCTACCCACCTAACCACAATATATATGGTTTGTAAATTATTAATTAAGGAGCTGAGACATCACATATGTCATTTAAAGTGACACAAGGTCATATATTTATGTAGTTTGAAAGAAGTATGATTCATCTTCATTACTAAATATACCAATACATGGTTAAAATCATGACATATGATAAAAATAAATTTCTAATAATCCAATTCTTAAATTAAATAATGTTGGACCAAACTGTGACGGGGAGCCTCCAACTACCAGGGAGTTCCATTGTTATATGGGTATGGGAAGAGTCACAAGTGAGACACCACGTCTTGAACCAAAACCTCAAGGCTTTAGTTCCATGGGTCATTCCTTTTTATAAACTTTCACTCCTCCCTGCATATCCAATGTGGGACTTCACACTTGAATAAACTCAAGAAATAATTTAAGAACATTCATCCTCACAATCACATACTTAAGAGAATCATGTTTAATTAGAAAGATATAACATTTTTCACTTTTACTTAGATGTAGCATGTAGTATAGCAACATTCCACCCCTCATTGTCATTCTCATGCTAATTAGGTAATTGAATGACAAAAAAATCAATTTATCAGTAGTAGGTGATGGTAATTAATTAAAGAATTAAGTGAGATCGTAGTCAGATGATATGTGATTCTTCAGCCAAACCAACGAATTTGATTTCTATGAGTGGAACTCCTCACAAGCCATTGATTTTGAAAGAAAAAAAAACATATTATTCACTAATATATAAACAATGGTTTGGATGTATTTAGGATTTTCATCTCAATTAAAAATTAAACATCTATTATTTTTATGTCTTTTGTTTCAATGTCAATGATACAAGATATAATTTGAGGAGAACGCATCTTCTATCCAAAACTTTGTACTACTCCATGTATCTATTGTTTTTATTGACCATAAAATATAAAGTTAATATTTATTTAATTCATGTTTTATGTTTATGACCAATAAAAAACAATGAATACGTAGAGTGATACAAAGTTTGAGATAGAAGATGTGAAAAAACATAATTTTGGACAACATTTCAATCTCATGCAAAATTTTCTCTATTTCAAGGCATTCACACATAACACCATAATCGACTATGGATGAGGATCATATGTCTCCAACGGTGTCTTATTCTTTGTCCCCCAAATAAATCATATACTAACACGTGAATAAAATAAAAAATTTAAAAACAAAAGTAATAAAATGGAACACTCTAATTAGCTTGGGACATGAAGTGAGATACCATTTAAGACAGATGATCTTCATCCGGTACTTATATAGTGACAAAGTCTAAGTGTCCTTTTTTATAGCAAAAGTATAAGCCTCCACTAATTATATGCCAATGGAGAATGCTTCCAAGTTTCAGGTTCAGTCAATGTCTTTGTGTGTTCCCTATAATAGCCTTTACTGTAATAATTAGCAGTACTAGTAACACTTATAGTTGCTTCATATTTGTCCTATGTTCTCAATTCGTTGGATGGTATTTTTCAAGCTTGCACCCACCTCACCTTAATATATTATTGTATCATGAACTACAAGTAGTGCTTCATAGTAACATTTTATAAGAAAAAAATTGTTCTTCAATAATGGATTACATATAATTTTGGAAGACCGGATTCATGGATTTAAATTTGAGTTCATGATCACTACAAAATCACAATATTAAGATTTGACAGTTGTTAAAATTTCATCAAAAGATTATGCTTCCTACTATATTATTCACAACATTTTGTAATAATAATATTATGATTTCGAGAGTCTCCAAATTACAACAATTATTTATAAATCCTTTATAGAATGGAATGTTTATTCTCTTTTGATGTTATTTGCAAGTCTGGCAAGCAACATATATATAAGCCCGTGACTACAAATATATAGTCGAACAATATTAATTTGAGGTCCACCATTATTAGATGATAACTTACCATTATTCTGATTGTTAAGAACCTGAATTATTAGATTCTTTCCACATTAAGTTTCATGCAATCACGAGTTGTTAGAAACAAATCAAAATTAATAATTTAATAACATAACTAGTACATATTATTATAGTAACCATGATTTCCTATAATTTACACTATATTGAAAATATTTTAAAAATGTACACTAATTTGATAATGAAGTGGTCAATCAATGTACGTAAATTTTAATGATAAAGAGTGTAGTTATTTGTCTATTCTTGAGTCGATTAAGCTTAAATCTTAGTTGTGGTTTTCCTCTATTTGTGATAATAGTTTAGTTTCCTTTTCTTGCTGGAACGTTTGATTGTTTGTTGGGTTAGCACCCCTTGTACTTTCTTAATGAATTCTCTTTGCTGTGCAAAAAAAAATACATAAATTTTCGGAGAAGGATCTCACTTAGTCATAGTTCCTTTTGAACTTACTCCATATAGAGTATTTTTTTTCTTCAGTTTTTAATCACTTGGGCATGTCTATAGTTATTTTTAAGAGTGTCTTACAATAAAAGTTAGAAACTTAATTTGTTAAATCAAGAAACATACTCTATTTTACAAAGTGGGTGCCCTAGACAATTTTGCTATCACTCTCAACTTTTCTCACATGAAGTTAGACAAATTGAGTTTTGGTTTCATTCACCAACTAAATTGCACATATGTCACTTACTCAAACACTCTTATACTTGTTCCTTACTTGTAGACAAGCACAACTAGTATATAATTTATTTTGGATTTATCAAATTGTTTACACCACATTTCTATCATCTACATAATCATGCCCGCAATCACAATCTAAATAAAACCCTATTGGATCCTTTTATTAGAGACCATTATTTAGACAAACTCTTACTCATTTTTTAAACACTCCTTTACAAAACTGTTATTCAGTAAGAAAATGAAGTATATTGAATATTATATATATATATATATATTTCATTCACCTTTTCCCTTTATTAGAATGGGAAATCAACATACCTAGCTGTCCAATATCCTAACAAGACATAGAACATAATAAAAAAAAGCAATTATAATTGAAATGAATCATCACATCTTGCATACTTCAAATATCTTATAACAATAAATTGTCTTACATCTAAATAAGCGGATTTTGAAATTCTTTTCTTAATAAAGTTGATATTTATGTTAAAATATTAAAACATCGATTTTACTCCACCTAATAGATTAAGGCTTGGTTTGTTGTTTCGGTAGAGAAAGTGGATTCCTCTATATTTACTTAGCAGCTGGTATGAGGCCTGAAGAGGAACATTTATCTGGTTTCCTTCTCAAACTTGATAGAATCAAATACAAGAACCCTGCAGAAAAGGAACTAATAAACCAAGCATTGTTGTATATAACAACAAAAATATCAGAAACTGATGTTAAAATTCCAACTTTCTCCAAGAAACCAGGAATTACTGGCAAAACTCCAAAGACTAGAGCCACTATTGCAGCCACATTAAACCCCCTTGAATAATAATAAGCCCCTAAAGCACTCCTTGAATACAAATCTCTTAAGCATAAGTTCCTTTTTTGTATAAGATAATAATCCACTAGAATAATTCCTCCAATAGGGCCAATCAATGCAGAATATCCAACTAGCCAAGTATAAACAAAACTCTCACTTGATTTTAGAAGCCTCCAAGGTTGGAATGCAATTCCAAGAATTGCAGTTACTAGTGCCCCTCTTCTAAATGTGAACAATTTTGGGCTAAGATTTACAAGAGCATTTGCTGGTGCTACAACATTAGCAGCTATGTTTGTTGTTATAGTTGCTAGGCTTATACCAATGATTGCAAGGATAATAGTTGTGAAGCCACCAATATGACCAAGAAGTTGAATTGGGTTGGAAATAACTTGACCAAAAATAACTTTTGTAGAAGAGGTTACTGCTATACCAACAAATGTGAATAGTCCCATAAATATAGGAAGTCCAATTTGACCAATAATTTGATCATTTTGGCTCTTAGCATATCTTGTAAAATCAGGTATGTTAAGAGCCAAAGTGGCCCAAAAGCTTATATTAGCAGTTAAAGAAGGGAAAAATAAAGACCAAAAGTCCTTGTTTGAGAGCCTAGAGGATAATGAAAGCATGTGGCTAAATCCACCAGCTTTTACATAAGACCAAATAAGAAGACATGAAGTGAGGAAAATGAGTATTGGAGCTGAGAATTTTTCTAGTTCTCTAATTCCATCCATTCCTTTCCACACAATGGTTAATTGTGCAAACCAAAATGCTATGAAGCAAAGAAATTCAAGTGGTGAAGTACCAAGCCAAGGTAAAGATTGACATAATGTAGTATTTTTTATTGACTTAGGTAAAAGAAGGAAAATTGCCTCACCACCAATCCAAGATTCAATACCATACCAACCACAACCAACTAAGGCTCTTAGGAGAGTTGGAATATGAGCACCATTGATGCCAAAAGAGGATCTAGCAAGGACAGGGAATGATATTCCATAATGTGTGCCTGCATGGCCAGTGAGGACTAAGGGCACCAAGAGGATCATGTTGGCTGCAACCACAGTGGCTATGCCTTGACCCCAAGCCATGCCAAGGTCAACTAGGCTGCCAGCAAGGTAGTATGAAGGGACCCCTACAACTAGTCCTACCCAAAGGCTAGCCATTTCTAAGGCCGAAAAGGTTCTTTGGGTTGGTGTAGTTGGCTTGAGATCGTCATTCGTAAGTGTTGGATCTGGCTCAAACTCGAAATTCGATGAAGAAGTTGATGAACATCTCACAGGGACATGATCAGGTTGTATACATCTATCGTATCTTGCTCTTATCAATATAGAGCCTTCTATAGGGACATGATTAGACAATTTACTAAGTTTTGTTGATAATGAAAATTTGGTAAAAGATTGGGAAGGCCATGGAGATTTGGAAATTGTAGATGGGGTGAGAAAAGGAGAGAAATGATGAGAAGGGGCATGGAGGGTGAGACATTTGGATACCATGTTGAATGTAGTTCTTAGAAATTCAGTTTTTTTTGGTAGAATCTAATGCATGAGAAAGAAGAGATAGATGATGAATGAGTTAGAGAGGGGTATTAGGTAATATTAATCTAATCATATGTGAATAAGTTCATTTCCAATGTAAAAAAAATAGTAAACTTTTAGGGGACATCCTTAAATTGCAATGCCACTAGGAGAAAGACACTATTGTCCCTAAATAAGGTATGGTTGTACAATTAGTGAACTATACATCAAAAAGTGTGCAAGGGAGAAATTAAAGATTGGATCTGAGATAGTTATAAGAGTGATACTCTTTAAAAACTATGAGTTGAAGGAAGTAGATGCTCTATGCACATGGTTTTTTCTGACTTTTGTTATCTTGGATCATGTGCAACAATGACACCTTGAGTTATTTTAATTTATTACTTGTGTTTAAAGAAAGATTATATAATCATTATTGTGAAATTGTCTCCTTAAACAATGCAATGGCCATGCACCAATACAGGTTTAATTTCTATGCATGAACCATCCCGGAAGCTTCTGAGAAGTCCTTTTTTATTTCAATATCTAAATTGTTTATATTGTACTTTTTATCAACTAATACAAACATTGTTGCAATATTGTATGGGCAAGTGGATTAAATTGCAAACCGCATCATGTAATGTGGCCGCAATACTACAGTTGTGATGATTGTCGCAATTGCATCACACTGTAATGTGGCCACAATATTACAATTGTGACATCAACTTATAATGATGTGACTGTAATCAACTATAACGCAATCGCATCAAATCGCATTTGAGCTACATCAAGCCGCAATGCAATCGCATCGGGCCGCATCAAATGACATCAATTTCAAAATATATTTTTTCTCACAAAATAATTTACACCTCAACGGCCACTGTCCACATCACAACGACCGCAATGTCAGTAACCACAATTGTGACGAAAATCGTGACCGGAATCGCAACAACCATAACTGCAATGGCAATCCCAACCACGATTTAAACGCTTAATCTATGACCATTCAAACATTTCATTAAACACATGGGAAAATATAAAACTTCATAATTTCATCAAAATGATGACTTTAAAGAAGATAATGGTGTGTGGTTGAAGAAAAAAGGAATGACAACACAAAAGATGAATTTAGATGAATGAATAATAGTAGAGGGGGCAAATTTAGAAGAAGGAATCACAAGTGGTTAAAGATAATGGAACACTAATAGATCACTTACCAAAGAAGAAGCACACAAATCTTCCTTCCTTAGTTTCTCTTCCTTGAGAGGTAGATGAAGGAACTTATGAGTAAAAAAAAAATAACCACATGACTTAAATAGGTGAATAAATATGAAGTACTGGATTTTCATAAAATGAATGAATAAAATATAGAATACATTTTTTAACGTGTGGACTAAATACATCCCGACATTACATTATTCATCAAACTGGTTGAAAAATACTAGTTACATGCGTGCATGGAGCTGAATATGAGGTAGTCAACCCCATTGATCCATCCTTATTGGAACAAACCTTTTAAAAAATTAGAAATTCTACACAAAATAATAGTTCTTTACAAACTAAGCAACTTATGTAACCTATATTTTTTACTCTTATTTAAATGACCACAATCAACTAACAATTTCAATATTAATAGCCACCAAGTTATAATAACTATTAATTAACATTATCCTATGACTTGCTAAAAGGGCAAAGGAGAGTGAAATAATGACGAACAAGGCAGCAATTTTCAGAACAATGGGCACCTATGGCACCCCTCTTGCTATTGGTCTTTCTGGCATTATCATCTCTACTCTTTTATTAGCTGCATACCATTTCCTTTTCTTCAAGTGTTGCTCTAGATATCGACATTGGTCGCAAGAGCGTAACGACAATCGAAACCATAGCGATATTAATAGTAGTTGTTGTGGTGTTCAAGAAGAAATCCTCAAGAAGATCCCGGTTATCGCATACTCAATCAATTTAATTGGTTTAGACCAAGGTGAATGTTCAATTTGCCTTGGTGAATTAGAGGATGGGGATTTGTTAAGATTGTTACCATCTTGTAACCATGCTTTCCATATTCCTTGCATTGATTCATGGTTCAAAGAACATGAAAGTTGTCCATTTTGCCGGTCACAAATCACATGTGATATTGAAGAATCGATTATGCCGAGTAATTCAGAAGATGAAGGACAACAAAGGGTCTTGCATGAATTTACTCCAATTGATTATCATAATAGTGATAATCACAATCAGTTAATGGATGATGTGAGTAATTCTACTTTAACCTTAAGATTTCAACTTAGACACTCTATTTCTATCTCATCAAATTTGCCAAAAGACCTAGGAGTTCTAAAGAGGTCCTTGTCTATGGATGAGTCATATTTATATACCGGCATTTCCAGAATTTCCATAAAAAGAGATCAGGAAATGGCTTCCGCGTCTTCCACCAAATATATAGTAATGAATCAGTGTAAATCAAGATCATTGAGACATTTTGATCGCATGTCTTCGGTGTTAAAGAGATCTTTCTCACAATTTCGGAATAATAGTTATAGAAGTCGGAGTTCCAATCTTTGTATTCTTCCAAATTAATTGAGTGTGGAATAATTGCATCAAATGGTTTTTGCTTAACCATGATGTAGAAAGCTAAGAAGTTGATGGCAACCTCCTCCTAGCTTTTCTTTAGAGAAATAAATTCAGACACAATGTAGAAATATAGTTTTATTCTTCTCAAGGTGGACATTTTCTTCTCTCTTCTTATCAATCAAACTTCAATAATATACATTGGTGAGAGTTCTATTGAAGGAATACCACAATCATGTTCTTGGACCCTCTCATCATTGCTTTCTTACCCTAATGGTGACATTGAAGAAATGATTAAATAAGTTTGATTGAGATGCATCAAACATGTCCAAGTTATTCACATAGAAAGGAGAAGAACCCTCTACTCAGATTTTGTCCACATATGAAGAGTATGATGAGAAACTTTGTTCCCAGCATTGAGGAAAAGAATAAGTACTGAAACTTTGAGACAAAAGAGGCCTAGCAAGAGGAGTCCAGAAACTTCTGATTATTTCTGATGATCTTTCATTGCTAACCTCCCATGAGTAGATTGATAGTGCCATGGAATATAGTGTTAGGGTTGGATTCAAACTCTAATAAATGAACTTTCTACCCGGTGTTCTAAATTGCGGTAACATTGTGATTACTGCAATTGCGGTCATGCGACCGTTACGAAGCGATACGGATTGCGGCCGTTTGAATTTGATATGGCCTGATGCGGCCCAAATACAATCCAATGCAGTTGCGTTGAGGCCTGATGTGGCCACATCATTATGATTTAGAATCATACTACAATTGCGGTGTGATACGGTTGCGACAGTCACTACAATATTGCAGCCGCATCGCTATATTGTAGCCGCTATTTAAATCACTGATTCTACCTATTCCCCTTGAAAATAACTGCAGGAAAAAAACTAGAATAAATCTTTCATCATAAAAAATAAAGTTTGCTGCTACCCTTACACTAATGAGAAATTAATGCATGGTTAAAGGCTAAATAACACTCAATCTATTAAAGAATGGAGATGTTTTGTCTCAAATATGCATGGGCTTACAAATAAGGTATTGATGGTGTAAGCCGCGCTAGATTATAAGATTATATGAAAGATTAAAATATCAAAAGTTCAATGATTTAAGTGACACTTATTGGGAAGAGTAATCATACACTCCAAAATAAATTAGTCTAGAGTAAATTACACTGACACCCATGAGTTTTAGTGAAATTATATAAATCACCCCTCACTTTTCTACACTTACACAAACCTCCCCTAGTTTTTATACTTTCATTACACTGACCACCCCTGCATAAGAAATAAGTGTAATTTTTTAACAAAAAATATAATAAATGCAATTAAGTTAAACAAAACATGACATATTGTGTTGACAAGTCCAAATAATATACAAAAGATGATATATTGTGGTGCATATAATATGGGCCAGTACAAACCTAAAAGAGGAGAGAGATTTAACCTAGCTGTCAAATCCTAAATATTTGATGATTAAGCTAAGAAATGTATTAAATAACCTTAGTAATATAAGCAACCATAGCTTTTCATTTTGGGTTATTTGATGATAACTCTTAGAGAATATTAACAGAATTTTTCATTTACATCTAATAAAACTAAAACAACCATTAAACATGCTCAATATATTTGAGAAAATTATTGGATATTTTTTGCTTAGTTTTTAATAGTGCACCATCAAAGAACACTAAGCTTATTTATCTCCATCAAATATATAGTTTCCTTACACTTCCTTGTAAAAGTTAATAAATATGAAACTAGAACAATCATGAAAATTGAAGAAAAAATAAATACACTTCCATAAATTAATAATGCCCTTCTTGTCCTTGATGATCTTTGGATTGAGAATCATATGCATCATCATCAGTATCAGGTTTATCACACAAAGGAGTGGTATAATAGAAAGGGTTGATAACATGTTTGATGAAACTTCTATACACTGATGTAGGGTAGTTGAGTTTGACACCAGATTTTCCACCACCAAAGTCAGTGAGAATGTTACAAACAGGATCTGGAGAAGACACCAACCTTACTATGCATCCTTTTGTATCCAATTCTTTGCCATAGACATAGTTGTTCACAATTATATCGTATTGTCCCAACTCATCTGTTGTATCACTTGTATAATACACAACCTTGTTTCTATTGTCCAAGCAAGTTAGGGATACCTTAACTCCTGTTAGAGCTAGCACAATTAGTTGTAGGAACTATGTTTCTTGTAAAAATAATAAGAGTAAATACTCATTTTAATCTCTTATATTTTTTAACCTTACCAATTTGATCCCTCCAAAATTGGAAAACCAAAAATGGTTCACAAAAATTTCAAATGTGGGTCAAATTAGTTTTTTTTAGCATGTTTTACAATACTTGATAGAGATTAAATTGACCCCAAAAAGGACTAATTTGACCCATATTTGAAAATTTTCGGGGATCATTTTGGGTTTTTCATTTTTTGAAGGACAAAGTTGATAAGGTCAAAAAACATGAGGGAGTAAAATAAATATTTACTCTAAAAATAATGAAATCATATTGGTATCATGTGTTTTCTTAGTGAATTTTTCAAATGCATCTATACAAAATAAATAAGATGAAGACAAAGTCTATTGTTGCCAAATACTAAAGGGAAATTTTCTTTTCAATGGGATGCTCATAGAAGTCTTACAAAAGAGATGGGATAAAAGTAGAGCTTACAATTAGGTCATTCCAATCAAGTTTATGAGAACCCTAAAGTATATTTGAGCTAAAAGTCTCATTGTGAATTAGATTTTAAACATGGTTTACCATTTTTTTTATGGTTCGATATTTTATGTTGAAAACAATTTACATAAGTCAACTTATTTATCAAAGAAAACTTCAACAGACTCGTACATAATTCATTTTGTATAACTTAAGGCATTAGTTTCATGAGTTTTTCTTTCTTATAAACTTTTCCACTCATTCCCGCATAACCAATGTGAGACTTCATACTTGAATAAACCCAACACATACTCTTAGTAGAAGTAACAAAAAGTATATATGAATATTCAACTTGGTTAGAGATTAAATACACACTAGTACATTACCTTTGATTGGTTTGCCACCATAAACCCATTCATTCCAGCCATGGGAGCAATCCTGGCACAAAACTTTTCCACCAACATGAACTACTCCTGGTTCATCCCAAGCTAAGACTATGTTATTGGTGCAGATTGAGGCTACAATCATCATAAATGCTACTAATGCAAATCCCATATCTCTCTTCTTCCCTCTTTTCCAATATACAAAAGGGTATATGGATGAATAATTGACTTAAGAGGAGCAACAATATATATAAGAACTTAGAATTCTTATGTATATTTAAATTTGTGAACATCGTGGAAGACACTACTATCAACTCTAGATTAGACGTGCTATCCATTTTTCAATTCTTTATAATATAATTTTTTAATAACATAAGAAAAGATAGTGATACTTTTTTACATATTTTTCTATGAACTAAGCTAGATTGGTGCACAAAAAACGAAACAAAACTAAAGCCCCTCCATCATAGAAATACCCCCATCATAAGCTAGTGGTAACGAAACAAAGAAAAGATACTCATACGATCATACAATACAAATAATAAAATTTAGAATCTTATAGCTTAGTAAAATAAAATAAAAATCATGAAGAAAAAAATATTGTTATCTATACTTACTATTATAGATAACCCATAAAAAACGCTAATAAGTAATAACTAGTAATGTTTATCCATGGTTGTAATACTTTGTGTATCTCTCTTGATTAATTACTATCATTATGACGTTATCTTTTGATTGATTGTCTTATTTTTTTACAATAACCAAATAAAAAATACGATATTTATATTATTTCATATTATTCTCGTATCTCTTCTTGCTTCAGTTTTCATTATAATGATAATACAAATCCAATATAAAGAATCTTGCACACGAAAATTGTTTGTTCTTTTGATTTTTTTCCATCCACAAATCCATTATCTACCTTGTACCCAAAATAAGGAATTGTTTTCATGGTAACACATAGACTCATCATAATTCCTAAATTCCTAACCCCAAGTTAATAGTTAAGGACAATATACAAAATGTGCAAGTTACCTACTCAATATGCAAATATATATAAATCATTGGATTGCGGTAGAATACATTAAAAAGTAACAACAACCATACAAAATATATTCACCATAACCATAATCTTCGGCATAAATTGCTCAAAACCAAAAAAAAAATCATAGTAAAATCATGAAGCTCCTTGTTAAGGAGGATCTTGTTGCAAACCAAACCGGAACCGCAAAAATAATTCCAGAAGAATCCGATGACTTATGGCTCCTTTACAATATTATCTCTCAAAACGACGTCGTTTCAGCCGAGACAACCCGAAAGGTTCACCTTGAATCCTCGAACAAGAGCACGACTGCATCACGTGTCAAACTCACCCTCCACCTTAAAGTCACGTGCCGTGACTTCCATAAAGACTCTTCAACCCTAAGAATTCAAGGACGTAGCCTTGATGCTAACCCTTATGTCCCTCAAGGGTCGTTCCACACGTTTACCCTTGAGTTGAATAAACCCTTTGAGATAAGGAAAAAGGTTTGGGATTGTGATGCTGTTGAAGCATTGCGTGAGAGTGCTGAGAAAGTTTCTTGTGCTGAAGGTGACCTTGTTGTTGTTGTCATGCAACAAAAACATGCAGAGATATATTTGCTTGGGAAAGGGGTTACCACTTTGTGTTCTAAGATTGAAGGTTCTTCTTTGACAAGTGGAAGAAAAGCTTCTTTCAAAGGGCCAGGTTCAAAACTGAATCTAATTAAACTCATTTAATTTGTTGGTTTACTCTTAATTATTTTAACCATTAATTTTAGGAAAATCTAATGATTTAGATCTATTAACTAATTCAAATTATTGGATTTTCCAAAAAATTGATGGTTAGAATGTTGAGTAAGTTTAAAAAACTTACTTTTGGAGTCAGTGGATCCCATCCTTTTTGTTTTACTTGTCTTCTCTTGTTTGCATTTTCCTACACTCAACTTGTATTGGAAACAGCTCTTGTATTTTTTAAGTGAAAAATGCTAGGAACCTAATATTGCACATTACATTAATTCACTACTCATTAATTGGAGAATTGAAGTATAAGAAGAAAGTATATATATTGTCACTCATTAATTATTATTAACTCTCAATACAAAATACAAATAAATTATATGTAATGTATTGATCCTATATAAAATTTTGTACTAACAATCCAAAATATTAATATTATGTATTTTCTGTATATTGTCCTACATGTTACTATTTTAATAATAAACCAAATATGGATTAAATATACACATTGTTGACACTAGTTTTGTTGGAATGGAGACAACCTCTCCCACTTTTTATGTTCTAATATTGTTTGAATTCAATTAAAAAGTGTCATATAATTTAAAAAAAAAATCATAAAAATATAAAATGTTTTTGACATTACATGATAAAATGTAATTGACTTAAGATTTGGAATCAAATTTTTTTTACCACATGTGATTGGTGTTCACTTTTGTGTAAGATTATCACTACATAAGTTGAAAAGTTGAAGGACTAATAAAAAGAAACAACCAATAGAAATGTGGGACAAAAATACCATTAAGCCATTGTCAAAATATTATATTGTTTGATTAATACTTTGTAAAAATCATTTACACTTATCGACTAAACTCTTTCTTAATCAAGTTTGAATTTCCAACATTCTTCTTCCTTAGGGAATGCATTTTTCCGTGAAGTCTTTGGCTCTATTACAAAGCACGTGGATTTCAAACTTGTGAAAAGTGTAGTCATTGCAAGTGATGGATCTACAAAAGAAGAATTTCGTAGGTTCCTTCTCTTAGAAGCAAAAAGGTTAAGAATGAAATCCATAGAAGAAAACAAGTCAAGAATAGTAGTAGTAGGATTAGAGTGCAATAACAACAAGGGCAATGATCATTTGAAAGAGGTTTTGGGTGACAGCACAGTGATGAATTCAATCAAAGATAGCAAAGTTGGCATAGAAATAAGGGCTATGAGGGAATTATGGGACATGGTGTGTAACAATTCTGATCGTGCATGTTATGGTCCTAAGAGTGTAGAAAGTGCAGAAAAGATGAAAGCTATTGAGACCCTTTTGATCAATGATGATGTTTATAGGAGTAATGAGATTGGAACAAGGAAAAAGTATGAAAATTTGGTGAAATCAGTGAAAGAAAGTGGAGGGAAGGTTTTGGTTTATTCCTCCATGCATGTGTTGGCTCAGCAGCTTCAACAACTCACAGGTGTTGCAGCTATTCTTAGGTTTCCATTGCCTGATCTTGAAGAAATGGATGTTTAAAACTCGCTTTTTATTAGACTAGTTTATTTGCTTCTTTTCTTTTATAGTTCCTTCAATTGCTAATATATCTCTGTGTAAAGAAAGGGAATGGAAACATTAAATATTCTCTAAATATAATGATGATTTGGGTGCATTTATATATTATTGGTGTCACATTCCTATTTTTTATTATGGGACTTTTTTGGAGTTGTTATTACGTTTTCTATGGTTAAAACGTAGAAAACTCAATTTAAGTTCATTCTGAAATTAAGTAATATATTTAAGTTAAAAATTTAAATTTGAGAGTCTATTATACCACAAGAAAAATATTAACACTTATACCATTATCCACCTATACTAAAATGATTCACTCACTAATTACGGGGCTAATTTTATACTTGGGACCGTGCTTTCAATAACATGCTACTATGTTGTTAAATAAATGGTTAATTCTTTAAAAAAATAAAAAATATATATTTATTTCAATCCTTTATATATACCAAGTAGATCCTCAATAAAATTAAATAATCATTTAATAACTATATTTTTCATACACTAGACATCTGATATCATAATGGTAAACCTTAAATCATGTATTTATGCCTACATATTTGTGATAAAATGAAACTTTTTGTTCCATAGTGTAATAATTTATACAAAATTATTATAAGATAATGATAATTAAACATGAATCATCCATACAAAACTCATATGTCCTAAAGTATGTAAGATTTTTATATTATTATTACATTATTACTATTGATGTTTAATTATATTCACTTTTGAAAAAAGATAATTCATATTAAAGGATTAATGGTAGATAATAAAATTCGTGTGTATAAATCTTTCCAATATTTTTACACTTTTTCTATTGCTAGAGAAAAATAAGGCCCTTGATAAAACGCTTTATTTATTGTTTTTGTGAACAAATAAATTTCTCTCTCTCTCTCTATAATTTGAATGGGGAGAAAAGGGCGAAGACGAAGATCATCAGATTCTGATGACTCAGATAGCGATTCCTACAAACGCCGTCCAAGTACCAGTACCAGTAGTAGTCGCCGTCGCTCTCGACGCCGTGACTCTGATAGTTCCGATGACAGTGACGACGGTGGTAAGAAGAGAAAGTCAGGGAGTGAAATTACTGAAGATGATATAAACCAGTATAAGGCCAAAAAGGCACAGAGAAGGGTAATTTCTTTTCATTTCATCTTCTATTCTATCTTATCTATATACTTTACTTTTCAATGTTTTTTTATTTGTTATTATTCGTTTTATCTTTCAGGCGCTTAAAGTTGCGAAGAAATTGAAGACCAATACGGTGTCTGGTTATTCCAATGATTCAAATCCCTTTGGTGACTCTAATCTTAATGAGAAGTAATTCTTTTTTTCATATATCTCAGTGTTAAATTAAACGTAATTCGTAGATTTAGGGTTTGATTGTTTAAGTCATACATCTATATGTTTGTTGAATGAGCTTTTACTATATAAAAAAATGAGCAGAAGCTGTATAGGAAGGTTGGAATTCAGCTTTTATGAGAAGCTATATTTCTCAACTTCTGAAAAAAAAATGCTCCTGCATGAAACACAAGCCTTTAGATGAGTTTGTAGAGATCTTCACCTATCTATAAGCTCTTTTTAGCTTATTTCAATAAGCTGGAAATAAGCTCTTTTTAGCTGACTTATTGAATTAACACTTAAGTTGTTGTGTCTGTCTATAATTGACGTCAAACAACAGTTTCTTAAGATATACAACTAAATGACTTTCTAAAAATATATGTGAAATCATATCACAAGTCATTAGATTTATGTATCTTGGGTCAATCATAAAATATGATGGGGAAATTGTGGAAATGTAAACTATAACATTCAAGCGGGGTGGATGAAATAGAGTAGTGCTTAAAGTGTCAAATGTGATAGAAATGTGTCACTCAAGTTTAATGGAAAAATTTACCGCACAATTACAAGAACTAATGTTATGTGGGGTGATGTTGGACAGTAATATGTCAACAAGAGAATAAACTCAATATAGCATGGAGAGAATGTTACATTGGATGAGTGACCACCTAGATAAAATATGATTGAAATGAATTATAAAGAAATTTGGGGTAGCTCATATTGTAGAAAAGATGGTAGAATCACACCTTAGGTGGTTTGGGCGTGTTTGCATGTGTGGATGAGACCGTTAGAAGCCGTAGTAAGGAGAGTAGAACAAATGGAAGTCAATCTAGTCTCTAGAGGCGTAGGGAGACCAAGAAAAACTATAGGCAAAACAATTGTGAAAGATTTAGGTATCAATGCTCTGTCAATAGACATGGTTTATAAAAGAACATTATGACATTACTAGATCCATGTAAACCCCATTTTGTGAGACTAAGACTTGGTTGTTGTTGTTTGTATTTCTACAAATATTTTAGAAACACGTTTTTTAAGCTTCAACAAACGAGTCTTATATACCATAATACATAGATTTTGCTGATAAGTACTAGTTGCTCATATGCATATGTATATAAATTAAACCTACAAAAAATGTTATTTGTAGGTTTGTTTGGCGCAAGAAGATTGAGCGTGATGTTTCACAAGGTGTTTCTATTGATGAGTATTCAGTTAAATCTGAGAAAAGGAGACAGAGTGAAAGGATGGTATCTATTTCATTCTAATAAATTCAAGCATTTTATTATATTGTTCAACTGTTGCACTAAATTTAAGAGATTGATTTATGCCCTACATATGTTCAATTTTAGGAATGCTAGCTTCATCTTTAACCGTCTAAGTTCTATCTTTTGGAGTATGTTAGTACAGAATAAATGGGTATTTGCTGAGCGAGGAGAATAAAATGTGTATGATAAATTATTCTCATGCCTTTGTTTTTACCTCGAGAACCCATTTTTAATATAATTTGATCCATTAGATGGTCGGGATACTGGTTTGGTTTCATGTTAAACTGTAATCGTAAATGCGTTAATTCAGTTCAGTGATTGGTAAGGCTTATATAGGTTAGCATTTGTTTGAGATAAAGCTTTCCTGGTTGTTATTTGCCTTCCCGATTTTGATTGGTTCTGTGATTTTTTACTGATGGCACTAAACTTTCTCATCACCTACCATTACAATATTCACCATGCTCTTATTAAAAGTTATAATGCAGGCAGAAATCGAAAAAGTGAAAAAGAGAAGAGACGAAAGGGCACTTGAGAAAGCACAACGTGAGGAAGAAATGGTAAGTCCTTTCTCATAATTTGCTATTACTTACTATGAATTTTATTTTTGGCCCAGGTTTGTACATAATTGAACATGGTTTGTACATAATTGAACATAGTTTGTACTTGTCTATGTGACCTAGAAGTATAAATAGGAGTAATAGATGATTGTCTTGTTTCGCTATTATTCAGTTTCAAAACTTAAATATATTTTCTCGTCTTTCCATCTAATCTCTGAATTTCTCTTTGTATCATTTTTATCTTTTGGAATAATTTTTTTAATGTTGCCACTATCATTTTTGTGGCTCTTTTGTAACATGACATGCCAATTGTGCTCCATCCTTGGCCTTTCTTGTAGAAGGGTCCTAAATTTGAACTCATTCAGGACTGAGGCCCAGATGTGGTAGATTTATACTTATGAGTCAAGCCAAGGCATGACATAGTGTTAGGTTTTTTGGTGGTTTATACTATGTTATCATATTGGGATTTAATTATTTCTCCAGGCATTGTTAGCTAGAGAACGTGCTCGAGCTGAGTTCCAGGACTGGGAAAAAAAAGAAGAGGAGGTACTGTGCTTCAACTTCTTTTCCATTTGTTGTTTCTTAATATTATATTGGCAATCTATTGACTGGGACAATTTAATCTGCAGTTTCATTTTGATCAAAGCAAAGTTAGGTCGGAGATTAGATTGCGTGAAGGGCGTGCCCGGCCAATTGATGTCCTAACCAAGCAACTTAATGGCTCCGATGATTTGGATATAGAAATAAATGAACCATACCTGGTCTTCAAGGTTAATATATTTTTTTGTCATTTTGTTTCTCCTATTTAGCCAAATCCACCTAGTGGGATAAAGATTTGGTTGTTGTTGCTTGTTTCTCCGATTTGAGAGTAGGTCTTGGTGCAACGGTAAGGTTGCTACTTAGTGACCTAGAGGTCACAGGTTCATATTCTAGAAACAACTTCTCTGCTTACGAGGGTAAGGCTGCGTACATCTACCCTCCCCAGACCCTACTAAGTGGGAGTCTCATGTATCGGGGCGCCCTTTTTTGTTCCTCCTATTCCTTTTACTGTTGTGTGTTAAGTAGTATGATTAAAGATGTCAGCCTTTAAGTGTTAGTTTATTGAATAAGTTGCATAATGATTTGATATATGGTGCAGGGTTTGACTGTGAAAGAAATGGATGAGCTTCGTGATGACATCAAAATGCATTTGGACCTTGACAGGGCAACACCAACTCATGTAGAATATTGGGAGGTATCACCCTGTCCATTGTTTGTTTAGATGCTTTGTAGCCCAGCGCAGAACTAGTTGACTGTCATAATCTTTTTGTCTTAGTTAATAACTCATGCTGATATTGTGGTTGGCATCTTGTTCAAAGTTGAAGACTTATTGTTCAATCTCTTCATGCAGGCACTTCTTGTGGTAGGTGATTGGGAGCTAGCTGAAGCTCGAAAAAAGGATGCACTGGATCGAGCTAGAGTGCGTGGAGAAGAACCTCCTTCTGAGCTCCTTGCAGAAGAAAGGGGTCTGCATTCAAGTGTTGAGTCAGACGTGAAAGACCTTTTGCAGGGGAAGACACATGCAGAATTGGAGGCTTTACGGACTCATATTGAGTCAGAAATGCGTACTGGTACTGCAAAGGTGGTTGAGTACTGGGAGGCCATTTTAAAACACCTCCATATATATAAGGCCAAGGTATTCTCCATCACATTATTTTCCTACATTTCTATTACATGCTTTTAAGCAATGGATTGCTTCAGTGAAATATTAAATTGCTGCATATACAGGCTTGTTTGAAGGAAATTCATGCTAAAATGTTACGTAAGCATTTACACCGCCTCGAGCGACCAGTGGAGGGTGACCATAAATTGGAGAACACTCTTGCTATAATACCTGAGGAGGAGGAGGAGGAGGAAGATGTTGAGGACGATGTCAAAGGTATAAGCTTTTTATCATTGTGAATTTTATATAGTTTGTCCGTCTCATATTTCATGCTGATATTTGTTTGATATTTGTTTTTCTTTGTAGTTCAATCTGCAGATGAATCATTTTCACCAGAACCCATTAGAGACGATCAAGAAGCTGAGGATGAGGCTGGATCATTTTCACCAGAACTGTTTCATGGTGATGAAAATGAGGAAGAAGCTATTGACCCCGAGGAGGACAGAGCTATACTGGTAATCTTTCTAAGCATGATTTTTAACAGTGATCAAATACTTAAGTAATGATTATATAAACTGTAACTGACCATGTTAGTACATTTATAGGAGCGGAAACGTAAGGCTGTACTGGAAGAGCAGCAAAAACGAATTCAGGAAGCAATGGCATCAAAGCCAGCTCCACTGGAAGATAATTTTGAGATGAAGGCCCTGAAAGCTATGGGAGCTATGGAAGATGGAGATGCAGTATTTGGATCTGGTGCTGAAGTGAACCTTGATTCTCAGGTAATCATGTCTTGGCCATAGATAATATTTTGCTGTGTGGCACTAATCACACTTCCAATAGTGTATTTTGCCATTTTAAGGGGAAACAAAATGTTTGTTATCTGTATTCTCCTCATTTTTATAGCTTCTGACATGCTTGTAAATAAATGTTGGATCAGGTTTATTGGTGGCATGACAAGTACAGGCCGAGGAAGCCGAAGTATTTCAACCGTGTTCACACCGGATATGAGTGGAACAAATATAATCAAACTCACTATGATCATGACAACCCACCTCCAAAGATTGTGCAAGGGTACAAATTTAATATTTTCTATCCTGATCTTGTAGACAAGATTAAAGCCCCACACTACACTATTGAGAGGGATAGCAGCAATGGAGAGACTTGCATTATAAGTTTCCATGCAGGGCCACCATACGAAGACATAGTAAGTCTACTGTTCTTGATGTTGTAAAAGATTTTTAATTTTCATTTAGTTTACTTATCGAGCCTCGACACAACAATAAAGTTGTTTGCCTTGTGATCTGGAGGTCACGAGTTCAAATTTTGGAAACAACCTCTTCATTTATGAGGGTAAGACTGTACATCTACCCTCCCGGATCTCAATCGGGGGAGCCTCGTGTGCTAAGCCGTACTTACTTTTTTATATCTTGCATCACAGGCTTTCCGCATTGTGAACAAAGAATGGGAATATTCTCACAAGAAGGGTTTTAAGTGCACGTTTGAACGTGGTATTCTACATGTATACTTCAATTTCAAACGCCACCGCTACCGCAGATAATTTCATTCTGGTGACTTTCTCCTTCTACTTCGTTGAAGCCCATTTTTAAGACTAAAAGATCACTTTGCTAGTGCTAAGAAATTGACAGCTTAAAGATTAATGATAAATCCTAAACTATTCTTAGAGTAATAATTCCAACGCTTAAGATTTGTTTCAAGTTTTATCATATAATATTTGTAACCTAATCCAACTGGGTGCTTTTTTTATCCTAGATCTTTGGTATATCTGAAGTTATATTGAACCCACTAACTCTAGTTGAATTTGAAAGACTTATTTAAGGAAGCAAAAAAATTTCCAGCACCTAATTATGTTGTCACATGTGAACTAGACTTTTGCCTAATTATCACTTTGTTATTGTAAAGTTAGTGTTGCACATTACTAACATTAAGTAGAAGCAGAGCTAGATCATTAATAAACAGAATTTTTAAAATTTTAAGGTACCATAACTACTTTGTTTGACTAGTGTTGCCTTATGAGAAAATGCTACATTCTTGTATACATTTACTAATAATTTTTTTTTCTGTAATTGTAATATACGTAAACAATTTTTGTGTTGTTGAAGTAGTAAACAAATCGAGTATATCAAATCAGTAAAGTATGTATCAATTTTCTTATTATTTTTTCCTTCTAATAATGTCATTGTTTTATCATTTGATTTAAAAAGGTAATCAACAAGTTCCTTGAAGTATTTGTGTAGAGAAATAATAATAGGTGATTGATGAGTATGGTAAGAAAAAGCATTGAAGCACTATCATATAAGAGATCGCATAATCCCTTTGTTGATAATAGAACTAATCATAATCTTTTAGTGATGCTTTCCTAGTAGAACAACGTTAACAATAATTTTGAGAAGATACTTTCCTAAGTTGTAAAAGGAACGTTACTTCCATCCTAATAATATTCAACCCACAACCAAAAAGTAATCTATATCAAGAGTTCAAAACATAAAAATTACAGAAACTAATTTCCCATTATATCAAAGCATTTACTATAGACATTATATTAATTAAACATATGATATCATGTTTTAGAAAATTAACTATTTACCAATTGTACTAGATCTTCTTACATTGTACTTTCTTTCTATGTCGATACAACTTAATATTTTTCAATGTATTTTGATAAACAATTTAATTAAACATTTACTCAATAGCTTTTTTTATTTAAAACAAGCTTATAGGAAGAATTTTACAAGATACTTTCATAATTTTCTTTCATAAACTTATGGGAATAAATTATACTAAACTCAAATAAGTTATTTTATTCATCCCTTGGTACTATACAATGCACTGATTCTCAAACAGATACTTCATGATCCACAATCTTAATCATGCAAAGGAGGCGTTAACAGTATCCTTCATACTAATATCATTTTGAACTAGTTTTGGACTCCTCATTGGATTAAGAAGCATGGCAATTCCATGAAAAATGTCGGTATAAAAATTTATACATATTCAGTATATTTCTATCATTCGTTTATATTACTTTTTTTTTAAGAGTTAATAATAATTAAAAATAAATAATATATAATATAATAAGAGTATATAAAAGTTGTACATATATTTTTGGACATGGTAATTATATTGGACGAATTAAGAATATAGAAAATTGGGCATAATATATCCAAACCTAGTGCAATAGTTGTTATGTAATTATTACCGATTAAAAAAAACAATATGGACGATTTTTGCCTCAAAAGAAGAGTTTGGGTAAGAAGTATTATTACAAATCCAATGCAATATCTTCCTATTTTGTATTTAGTGTTTTGAAGGAATCTTGAAGTTGTGTTTGTTCATTGTTGTTTGGTTATATTCCATATTTGGCAGTAGCAACATCAATTATACAAATGTTCCTCGACATCTAAATATATGACATGTGCATCCGACATTCTTCTTGTCTTTTACTATGACAGCACGTGTAAGAGAATGGACAAAAGCACAATCAAAACCATAATGCACATCAACACAAATATAATATCTCATTTCAGTACCAATAAGAATATGTTATATCAAATTAAAATTTTAAAATTCATTATTTTTACTATTTTATTATTATTAGTATGAGATATTAAATGAGATAAGGTTTAGGATAATAAATTTATGTTCTAATGAACACATCTTAGAACTGTGTACATTCCTTAAGAGTTTGTCTATGAGTTGAGTTCAAGAGGGAAATGAAAAAAATGAAAGGCTTCAGAATCATTTCGCAAATATATTGTATGACTTTCAAGTCTTTTCTTTCGCTGCATTGCCTTTCAAAAACCAAATCACAAACAGACTCTAAGAGGACTAATGCATCCCATGTGAGCTGAGGTTAGCTTTGCCCTAATGTATTTGCCTTAATTATACCAAATTCCTAATCTCTATGATGGAGAGTTCTAATCCCTCTATGAAAAATAGGGTGGATATTTTTGTGGGAGTTAAGTGTGAAATTGTTGATGCCCTAGTAAATTATCCTTAAAGGGGTTGTTGAAGTCAATTGTGAGTTTTCTACCACACTCATGCGAGTAAGGATCCTCTCCATTAATGGTGAGATAAATGTCTCAAAATAACACATAAAATACAAATATAATGATATTTTATCCTTTTGTTTATCATGAAATTATATTTTTGTTATTAAAAATATGAATGAAAATAATCACTTGTCTATATGTTCATTGAAAGAATCCTTGTTCCTCCCATGCACTCTTCCCACTTGCTCCCTTACTATAAATAGACACCGCCCTCGTGCCAAAAGCTATTCTATTCCTTTTCCAAGTATATTCATGAATAAGGGTGGAAACAGGCCAGACCGCCTATCAGGGGCCTATTACCTGGCCTATAACAGGCTAGGCCAGGCCAGACTTTTTTCACGAACAGGCCAGACTCAGGCTTTCTAAAAAGCCTATTTAGCTTAACAGGCCAGGCTTTAGGCCACATAAAAGGCCTATAAAGCCTAACAGGCCGGCCTATTTAGCTATATTATATAAGAATGTTGAAATTATACTATTTTAATATAAGCAATATTATTATATATGTGTAATATTAATATAAAAATGTATATAAAAATATAATTTAATTATTATAATTAGATGAGTCTAACTAAAAATAAGACTATAATAAGCCCATTAAAATGTAGGCATGGTAGCCTATATCATGAGCATATAGTATAATAGGCCTTTAAACATGCTAACAGGCCAGACCAGGCTTTTAAACAGGTCAGGCCTAGGCTTTGAAATTTTTTTTAAACAGGCTAACAGGCCAGGCCCAGGCTCCTATGTGCTATATAGGCTGGGCCCGTTTAAGGCAAAGCCTGGCCTGGCCTGTTTCCACCCTTATTCATGAATAAGTTTCCACTATCTCTTTTCTATCTTTATCTTTTTCATGTTTTAACATTTTTTAGATTATTCTAAATATTTTGATCAATATTGATTTAGTAATATAAAGTTTTAATAAAATTTGTTAGAAGAAACAATCACACATATCAAAAGAAGATGAAAGACTATCTTTATTATACTAAAAAATATATTATACTTTTTTTATAAACCTAGTATATACTTTATTTTTCAATTATACTATTATTCAATAGTCACTTTTCACCCGTTGTCTCTTCATTTTGTTTTTAAATTCAGTTTCAAATATATATTAAACAATGTTACCTTAGTCAAAATATGTTAAACTATTATCTCACTTATTGATTGTGTGAATAAAGTTAAATATTAAAAGTTTTGGAAATAAGAGAATAGTAATTATCTATATCTAAATCATAATAAATAATAGTGTCCACCTTATAAATATTTTGCTCATAAGTGACCTACCCTAATAACCATGATGGGAGGACAAGTGCACAAGTATACCAACCATTCATTTAGTGCCTTAGATTCCTCCAAGTGTCCTTCACTATTTATCTTATATGTATTATGCACATAGTAGTATTCAAGTTTTGGGTGGTTTTAGATTATTTGTCCCCATTCCTGTTACATTTTTTTTATTTCGATCTAATGAAAAAGTGACATTTCATTAAAATGAAAAATTCTAAAAATATTAAATAACACATTTGCATTATTTTGAGAAAACTGACATAGAGATACACTCATTTTATTAGAGATGGTATCCATTCGTTATCTTTCACCTCATCATTCTGGCCATGTTTGAAGCTAAGGTTGGGTGGTACAACAATACTTACTAATAAATACTCGTCATTTTTATTAACTATTTTATATTTCATGTTTCTCTATTATATTGTATGTTTGTCAAAAATACTTACACCCTAGAGCACTCACAATAATATCCTTGATGAATATTCACAATATAGCTTATTGAACTAGGTCAAAGTTTTGTTATTGCCTAACCTTTTTTAAAATTAGATTTGGCATAAAAAACCTATTTAAAGATCTACTAAATAAGGAATAGAAATTGACTTTCCATGTAATTATGCCTAAATAAGAGTGACTGCTACCTATAATCGGTATAATATGTATTATTATAAATAATAAAATAAAGATTATAAATTATGTATTATGATATGTATGTGATAATAGATGGGCTAATAAGTTTTAATGAAGTTGGAGTATAACTTTTTTTGGGGGTACAAAGTATGAACTTTTTATATATGTTTTTTTGAAAAAAGTTTAAGCCAAACTCTTATGCCCAATAGGCTTAATGAGACAATGCATTAAATAGGTCAGATTAAATGCAGAAGAAAAAAAAATTTATATCCATCTATCACTTTAATTAATCAGACATAGCCAACTAATTAAAAAAACAATAAATTAATTTCATTAAAAAACCAAGTTATAGTTTTTTTTAATGAAATGATTACTTATCACCGGTTTTCAAAGGAAATGATACACTATAATGAATAGAAAATATTTTCATTCATACAATACAATGTAACATATTTTTATCCCTGCCAAACACCCACCCTTGCTTATTAATACAGTCAACTTCATTTTTTGATTTTCATATCCTCACACTGGATATAACATTCAGAAGTATGTGAGACTAACTCTTTCAACATTGCATGCATCTTTTTTTCAATGGTAAAATATTAAATATAATCCAATACAAAGTTAAATGATGTAAAAAACTTTATAATTCAAAATCTAACTCACTTAAAATTAATATGTTACATTACTTTAATGTCTTGAAAACATATTCATCATTGAAATTTAATGTCCTGAAAACATATTCCTCTTTAAATTGAATATATACACATTGTGAAACTTCCAATTGTTATACATACACATGATCGATTAATTAGTTCATGAATTAAACGTAGAAAATAAATTTTAATTAAGTGATCAAAACCACTTCCACTTAAAAATATGTATTAATTTATTTTAAATCCAATAATTAATTAACTTATTTATTTTAGATCCTAGATTTTGTATTCTGAACTATTATAAATTATAGATGACTTGACTTTGTTGTATTTGGTTGCATCCCTTGTGCTCTTTTAATACAATCATCTTTGTTATTTCAAAAAAAAGTATTGCTTTTTAAATAAAATTCAAAATCTTGAATATATATTATAATTTTATCTCCTAAATATTACATTTGTCTTATATATTGCATGAAGATCCTTGAAATTTTAAATTTAATTTAAATTGAAAAGAGTTAAAATTTAATTTTAAATTTAATTAGTTTCAACATATTCACATATTGCAAAAATGATATTGTAAAAATAAATTGAATTTAAATTAAAATGAACATATGAGATAATATTAGTGCAATTATAAAATATTGATTAATTCAAAAAACATTTTAACTTTTTATATTTTAATACTAGAATGCACAAGATACTTTCTTAACCGTGCATTCTTCTTCTATATCATACATAATAATTAAGGAATATAAAAATTAAACATTGATAGTGAAAGTTTTGTTTTTTTAAATTACTCTGAGTTTTCCCCATTTAATTGGTTAGTTTATGAGACATTAATTACAAGTGTTCAAGTTTAAATTGGAGCTTAAAAATGGGAGTATTAACTCCACTAGACTAGGCCAAATAAGCTTGTTAAGTATAGGGTTATATATTGAAAACTCAACCACTTCCTTTTTAACTTATGTTTCTTATCTTTACTAAGTCTTCAAGTCTAATTTTGTCAAAAAAATTCATTTTATTCTAGTATAGTTTGCATGCAAGCCTAGATTTTCTGATTAAATAAAACTTTTTCATACTACTCTCAAACTTTTCCTTTCCTATTGCAAACAAACCTAAAAAATAATATAGAACATATAATATGCAAATAAGACAAATAAGATGAGAAATCTGAATACTTTTTTGGTACTACTAAGGATATATTTTTACCTTTTTGGTAAGAAACTAATTTCTTTTAGGTACGTGGTTGCCTCTTTCAACAACTGTTGCTCTCAGGTCGAATCCTTGACCTTACCAAGGGTACATCTTGCATTTTGGTTAAGGAATTAATCCATTTTGGAGCGTGTGGTTGTCCATTTCAAGAAGTGTTGTTCCTAGCTCGAACCCTTGACATTTTGATCATCCTATATATCTAGTGATGTCTTATACCACGAGACCAACATCTTGTTGGTGGAGAAATTTGAATTGAATAATAGTATATGGTAACACATGAGATTTTGACAAGATGTGTAAGTGTGTGATGGAACACCACATGTGCATGTGATTGGTTTATGAGCATGGGATGTAGGCCGCAATGGTACTAAATAAATGTTATACAATCCAGTCCCATATGGTCCTGCTATTTAAAAATATGAGAGAATAAAACACCGTTGGAGATAAGTGATCCTTGTTCGATTTTCTGATACCTATGTCCTGCTCGGTTTATATGATCAGTAGTCCTGCTGAACTGTACCTATGACAGACAACATAAGACATATTATCATCATAACGTCTCTCACTCTCTCTCTTTCTTTCTCTTATGCTTTTGCTTTAATTCCTCTATGTAACATTACTCATTTCTCCACCATGTTCATCTTCTCTACTAAACCATTCATTATTTATCTCTTCACTACTTTCTTCCTTGCTATTCTCTTTACCTTCTTCCTCACTCATTCCAATGACCACAATTATTCATCTCTATCAACTACACCCTCTCTCATTTCTCTTCATCAATCCACAACTCATCAAGTTTGGCCTGTATGTCACACTTGATTATCAATGAATGAATCGTTGATGGGGTTGTTAAAAGATTAATGCTTTGTTGTTTTTGGCTTGTTGGGGTGGTGCAGGAATTGAAATTCAGTTGGAGACTTGTGTTGGCCACAGTCATTGGTTTTCTTGGATCTGCTTTTGGAACTGTTGGTGGGGTTGGTGGTGGTGCCATTTTTGTTCCCATGCTTACTCTCATTATTGGTTTTGATACCAAATCTGCTGCTGCCCTTTCCAAATGTAATCATATTCTCTTTATAAATCTGGTGTATGCTTTCTGCTTTTACTTATGACTCCAATGTTTTAAATTGCGGACCGATTACCTGATGCAACCGCAATATTGCAGTTGCACTTACGCAACCACATAACACCGCAATTACGAAGTGACTCTCAATCATAATTATGTGGCCACAATATTGCAGTTGCACTCACGCAACGACATAACACCACGATTACGAAGTGACTCTGGATCATAATGATGTGGCTGCAAGCCCGCAATATTGCAGTTGCACTGATGCAATCGCATAACACCGCAATTACGAAGTGACTCTGAATCTTGACGATATGGCTGCATCGGGCTGCAACGCAACCACATCGAGCTACATTAGGTCACATCGGACCGCATTAGACCATATCAAATTGCATCGAATTCAAAAATATATTTTTAATCAAAAAATAATTCATACTGCAAAGGCTGCAATCTACGACCACAGTGATTATCTGCAATTTAAAACACTACAGTTTTGACTCTAGAGTTGGTACTTTTTTATGTCTTGTAATAAAAAGTTTGGTGCTAATGTTGACTCCTATTTATGAAGGTATGATAATGGGGGCTTCAGCATCATCAGTTTGGTATAACCTGAGAGTATCTCATCCAACAAAAGAGGTTCCTATATTAGACTATGATTTGGCTCTTCTTTTTCAACCTATGCTCATGCTTGGTATCACTCTTGGTGTTGCTCTTAGTGTTGTTTTCCCCTACTGGCTCATCACTGTCCTCATCATCATTCTTTTCATTGGTCTGTCATAATAACTATTAACTCAAAAGTTTACTACAAATATGAATCACACAAGTCATATTTTGAATTAATCATTACTTAGTGGTGGTATAATTATTAATTTTTGGTTGGTATTAATGTTTAATTTGGATAGGAACCTCTTCAAGATCTTTCTTTAGGGGAACCGAGATGTGGAAGGAAGAGACTAATATGAAGGTAAAAGTTTCACCATTTAAGTAGTATTTGATAAACATGTCTTAACAGAACATGAAACTATCAACAAGGCATTGTTCTAGTGGTATAAGGCGTTGTTCTAGTGGTATAATTCTTGGAAGCGACATATATTGGGAGAGACAGCCACGACCCGAAAAAGATTAATTTATTACCCAAAAAGTGAAGAATACCCTTTATAGTACCAAAAAAACCAAACATTTGGACAAAATAGTGTGAAGTACAACGAATGTTTTTGACTAAATTAAAAGGGGTGGAATCAATGATGTTCTGTTCCATCATGTTCAATCCACACATGAAAAAGAGTTAAGACTTAAGAGTACAAAAAGTTGAATATTCTTGTAATCCATATCAGTAGAAGCATTTTCATTTTCACAAAAATTTACCCTTAACTACTTTACTTCTCTACTTTCGTTCTTTTCTGGTTGCAGAAAGAAATGGCTAAGCAACTAGATACTGCAGTTAATTCCCATGGTGAACGTAAGAGAATCTTATACATTTCAACTTTATATAAGATTTTAATTCAGGGTCTTCTTCTAACTTTATAATAATTCATTCATCAAAGTAAAAAGTACAGAATCTTTGAAAAGATAGTAACTTCTTTTCTATAAAGGTAGTTTCTTATGTGACTTTATTTCCTGATATATGCAGTTTTAATAGACACAGAATACGAGCCTTTGATTCCTGAAGAAAAGAAAACATCTATGGTATATAAATTTCTCACAGATACTTATATAAATTTCATTTCTTAGTAGATAAGTATGGAGCTGACTTTATTTTTTCTTCTTTTGTTTCTCAAACCCATTCAGCAAATTCTTTGTTTCAACCTTAGGTGGAAAAGGATTCTTGTGCTAATGATTGTGTGGGTTTCTTTCCTATTACTTCAAGTCATCAAGGCAAGTCCCTCTCTCTTTCCTATTGCATTTTTATATATTTTTCGATTTTAACAGTTTGGTCTCTTAAAATTTGAAAAACTCAAAATGGTCCACGAAAAATTCAATTGTGAGTCAAATTAGTTATTTTTAACATGTTTTATAACATTTGGTAGACACTAATTTGACCCACATTTGAAATTGTTAGGAACCATGTTAGGTTTTTTTCCAATTTTTTAGGGACGAAACTCGTAAGGTCGAAAAACATGAAAGACTGAAGTGAGTATTTACTCTCCTCTTTATTTACAAAATCAATTTGGTGTTTGTCTGCAGAATAATGCAAAGGTTTGCAGTGTATGGTATTGGGTGCTTTTCAGCTTACAGGTTTGATGAGAACAACAATCACATAAACTCAACTTGTTAATAACTTATTATGTAGTGGAAGCAGAGATACTTATGTTTTTCACCTAATTAACCTCTTTATGTTCCAGTTTCCTATTGCACTTGTTGTGTTTGGCAATGAAGCAGTGAAGTTATACAAAGATCACAAAAAGAGGTTGAGCACAGGAAACATTGAATGCATTTGTGAGGCTTCAATTGAATGGACTCCTTTGCACATTACATTTTGTGCAGTTTGTGGCATTTTAGGGGGAACTGTTGGAGGTTTACTTGGTTCTGGAGGTGGCTTTGTTTTGGGACCTCTTCTCCTAGAGATTGGTGTTATACCTCAGGTACATTATATACGAACAATGATCTGCTGTCTCAAACCATGTCCTAAATCGTGTTACATACCAATGACAATAAAGCAAAAACAGGAGAGAAAAAATGAATGTTTAATTTTTTTAATTGACATGGCATGTTTTCATTGGTCCGAGACAAAGATTTGGGACGGCAGATCCTTGTTCCAGTTTATACCTTTTCAATTGTGAGACAGTTAATTTTTTTTAACT
Organism: Lupinus angustifolius; assembly: GCF_001865875.1. Taxonomy (NCBI): domain Eukaryota; kingdom Viridiplantae; phylum Streptophyta; class Magnoliopsida; order Fabales; family Fabaceae; genus Lupinus; species Lupinus angustifolius. The sequence continues at coordinate 24,693,218 of NC_032013.1, read as the reverse complement.
GACATGACATATTGTGATTGGTTCGGGACAGACTTCATGACATACTTGGGGACAACAGATACTTTGTCGTTGCATCTAAGCCTAAAAATTCATTTAACATGAAAGGAAGTGGTTTGTTTAAATTGCAGGTTGCTAGTGCAACAGCAACATTTGTGATGATGTTCTCATCATCTTTGTCTGTTGTGGAATTCTACCTTCTCAAGAGGTTCCCCATTCCTTATGGTACTTTTCATCAACCCTTCAAGCTTAGATATTTTCTTCAAATTTGTTATAGTCTATCAACATATATAGTGCAAAACTTGGGTGTTGTTTTCTAAGTACTAATGAGGGTGTTTTCTAATAAGATTATAACATGCATTCTAATAGGATTATAGGACCACAAGCACCAAAAGAATTACACTAATTTTTATACTTATATGATAGAGAGTGTGTATGTATACTTATTTTCACCTATACCTTTATCTACTCTAGTAAAATCTAATGTGTTCTGATTATATAAAATCTTCTCTACCTTATTGTTATTGTATTTCTTTTGCAGCACTATACCTCACAGGAGTGTCTATTTTGGCTGGCTTCTTTGGACAATGCTTAGTAAGAAAATTGGTAGCAATTCTTAAAAGGGCCTCAATCATTGTATTCATTCTCTCAGGTGTCATATTTGCTAGTGCACTTACCATGGGTAAATAAAAATCAACCACAATTTCTACACCATACTAATGTTTTCTGCTATTGATTTCTATTGTAATACTTACATAGCAGTAGCAAATGTAACCCTTTTTTTCTTTCAGGCGTCGTCGGCATTCAGAAGAGCATCGAAATGATCCACAACCATGAGTTTATGGGATTTTTAAGCTTCTGTAGCAGTCAATAACTTATGAAGTGTGAAGAGAAGAATGTAAATTAAGGGTAGGATAAAAATGTTGATCAATATCTAGTTGACCAATATGAAGACCCTTTTACAAAATGTAATGAATAAATAAGGCTAGCTTGGCCTTAAGTCTTTGAAGACATTGTTTATATGGTTTAGTGTTTGCTACTTGCTAACACTAACATTACAGTATATCATTTGTTTGATATTTGTAACCATTAATTCAATTCTAGATATTTGTATATTCAGGTTATGAGATAATAGCTTAAGGAATGTTGGTTAATGCCTAATTGACCATAAGGAAGATCATATTATCCATGTAATAAAATAAGACTAGATTGCTCTCTAGTATGAGAAAATGTGTTTGTGGTTGAGTTTTAGCTACTTGCTAACTTCAATCTTAGAGCAATGTATTAATTTTTTTTGTGTATTCAGGCAAAGAAAAAAGGAAATGGTATTATGCAGTGTGTTTGCTAATAATCTAGAAATTCAAAGGATGAATATATTTTGCCATCACTCAATTACTATATTAAAGAAAATAGCATACTTGTATTAGTTGTATACATGTGTGATATTTCCTCATCTTTGTAAAATCCATATATATATTAAATTCTATTTTTATTGGATCTTCAGACTAATTAAAAGGTTAAAAATTCGATTCTAGAAATTATTAGGAGAAACAATCATACTTCCTAAAATGAATTAATTCTTTAAGTGGATACCTTAGTAGTATTAGAAAAAACAATATGGATTAATGTATACCTTTCTATACAAAAAAAATCAATTAACTTTTGATTTTGAGTTTAATGATAGTACATTAAATAATATGATAATACACATAACCAAAATAAATAAATAATGGTAATACACTTAACCACGTGTACCTCGTGCTCATAAATGAGTCTGTAGACAATCCTACCAAAATCAGAAAGAAAATCTATGTAGTAACCCCAAATTTAGTTTTGTCGATTATTGTATGTTAACTTTTGCGTTTCTTTACTAGTGCTCTTCGTGTGTGATTCACTTCCATACTATAAAATCATCAATGATCTTCTTCAAGCATGAACATTAGATATAAATGACCGCATAGCGCAGTGGATTAGCGCGTCTGACTTCGGATCAGAAGGTCGTGGGTTCGACTCCCACTGTGGTCGCTGTTTTTCCTTCCTTTTCATTTGTTTCTTACTATTTACCATTCCTAATAACGCATAACCTCAATATAAAATATATGGGTTTTTTTAGCTAGAAGCTCCTTTTAGTATAAATTACTCAGTAAATTTAAAGTTCTTTTAGTATAATCAATGATATTCTCTTACTCTATGAAATTAATCTCTTTTACAGGCGTGTATATGTTCATTCTAGTAAATGTCACTTCCACAAATCAAATTTTTGATATGTTACGATACTTGAGGATTCAGTCAGGCCTTACACCACTAAAACAAAGTTTTGTTAATAATTTTAAAGCTAACATTAAATGAACTTTTTATCTTATAAAATTTCAAGAAATTCCCAAAACACCTCCTGAAAACGAACTAGAATCCAATTTCATAGGTGATTTGTATAATTTTACTAAAACTATGTAATTTATAATATTTAATATGAATCATTTACAATTTTGGGTAGTTTGTACCACGCTTCTCATTGAATTTGGGCTTATTCAGAAAGCCCAGTCCACCAAAACTAAATATAATTCTGGACTGGGCCAAGAAAGTGGTTAGCACCGTTTTCGATTTAGGCCCAAAGAAATTACGCAGTGTCTATTTATCATTTTGATTCTGTAGATAGATGAATTGGTATTAGGGTTTAGTTGAGCTTGAAGCAGCAGCCATGGTTCTCAAGTACGTATCCATTTCAATCTTTATTTTCTCTTAATCATCATTTCCAATTTCTTTTTCCGATTGTTCTTACTCTATTAGCTGTATAATTTATATGATTTCTGATTTTGTATCGTGTTTGTTGAAATTTACCTTATCGCTTTGTAATTAACCACTGTGAAGTTTATGCTACGGTTCTGATTTGTTAGATTGCATGAGAATGAAGCGGTTATGTTATTTTCATTTCATGTAGTTAAGATTCATTCTCCTTCATAGATTGGAGGGTTGGCACATGTTTATGTTTATTTCATTTTATGTGAATTAAATTATTATTGAACATGTCTGAATTTCATTTTTTAAACTTAATAAAGTGACAGTGTTGAACATGTCTGAATATTCAGTATAGAATAAGCCATTTCCACTTCAAAAGTTTGAGAATCATCACTTGCATTTTGAGGAATCTCTTTTTTTTAAGCTGTTTTGAGAAATCTGTGTTTTTGTTAAGGTGTTTTGAGAAATTTATGAAACATAATATTCATGATTGTGATAAGTTGAAATTGCTGAGTTTAGTTTAGCATAAACCAAACAGCGTCTTTTGAGAGTTAGATTGTTGTAGTTTCGAAAATTGTAATACTTAGTATTTCATATTTCCATGTCAGGACTGAACTTTGCCGATTCAGTGGTGCCAAGATCTACCCAGGGAGAGGCATCAGGTTTATTCGTGGTGACTCACAGGTGATATAAATGTGATGTACTTTAAATATTTGGGATGGTGTTTGCTTAATTTGGCTGTGGATGCGCCATTTGATAATATGTAATCATAGCTTCATTATTAGTTGCTAAAGTGATTGTTTCTGTATCGTGGTTCAACAGGTCTTCCTGTTTGTGAACTCAAAATGCAAGAGGTACTTCCACAACCGTTTGAAGCCATCGAAGCTCACATGGACTGCTATGTTTAGGAAGCAACACAAGAAGGTGATTGTTCAATTGAAAGCTTTTGTAACAAAGATTATACAATTAAGATATATAGTTAACCATAAACCTTTTAATTGGCCTTGAAAAAGTAAAGTTGTTATTAATGAGTCTGGTTAGAAGTTGAAAATGTTGTTATACACCTTGTGAATTTGACCTCCAGACTTTACCATGTACTGAGTGATTCTACCACTGTAATTGATTTTGTGTCTCAATGGGATGTGTGTTAGGATGCTGCTCAAGAAGCTGTGAAGAAGAAGCGCCGTGCTACTAAGAAGCCATACTCTAGATCCATTGTTGGTGCTACCTTAGAAGTTATTCAGAAAAGAAGAACTGAGAAGCCAGAAGTTCGTGATGCCGCTAGGGAAGCTGCTCTTCGGTGTGTTTTTGTCCTCTACTGTTGAAGATCTCTTATTTTACTTGCCTTCCTCATTTTCTAACATGTCCATATGTTGCAGTTCATCTGCTTAATCTCATTTTTGCTTACAAGTTTGTATAACATATCTGATTATCTGAATCCACAATGGTCTGCAGTGAAATTAAAGAGAGGATCAAGAAGACCAAGGATGAGAAGAAGGCTAAAAAGGCAGAAGTAACTGCCAAGTCTCAAAAGTCAGGCAAGAGTAATGTTTCAAAGGGTGCAGCACCCAAAGGACCAAAGCTTGGTGGCGGTGGCGGAAAACGCTGATTTCCCAGTTTACTTCCTTTTTTGCGACCATTTCATAGAGTTTTGAAACTTTTGTGTACTCCTATATTTTATTTTCTTGATTAATCTTTTTATTTCACTGTTTTGTCAAACCTGTGTTTGGAGATATAAATTACCCGGTAATTGAAAGAATTTTGCAAGCTGTGCCAGTTTTATGTGAACATGATTCATCCTTTAAAATTCATGTTGTCCATTTATGTTGTTATTGCTTTGGATGTGATTGTCTAAGTTGTTTGGTTTGTTTAGTTTGAAGTTGCCTTCATTGTTTGGCATTGCCTCTTGTTGCAGTGATTAAACTGATTCTCATTTGTATGACTTAGAAACAAGGTTATAATGCAATAGTCATGTATCATTGTCATTTGATTAATGATAACTTCTTATTTGTACATCCGTTATTTGTCCACTCGAGGCTTATATGAGTTACCACGAATGATAAAAATGTAATTTTATGATAAATAAAAGGATAAGTGTGTTATTATTTGTTTTTGTGTGGTATTTGTTTTTCTATTAATGAAAAGGATCCCTGAATGAGAAATATATAAACCTTGTGTAGGATGTATGAAAACCAAGCCACACAAGTTATGAGCATTTTGATATTTCTTATACCACAAATGTTGACTAAAATTCATTCTTGTGGTTCCAAATTTTTTAAATGAAATCTAGTTAAATCGCTTAATACATTATTTTAAATATTATAGGATTTAAAAAAAACTAATACTGTTTATTAAACGAAACCTATGGTTTTCCAAAGCAAAGAGATACTGAACAAAATTTAGTGTAAGATTTTGTTAGATTTTTAGGATGATCAGAATGTAAAGGTTTGATTTCTGGAAGTGACATTTGTTGGGAAGAGTAATCACAAACCACGAAAGTGATTAGTTCTTTATCCAAAAGATGAGAATACTCTTAGTAGTATAAAAAAAAACCCTATGCAAGTTTTCTATTACACCAACAAAACCGGTTGTTTAAATAGAATAGGGTGAATAAGACAACATTGTATAGCAGAAGAACTATCAATGTTAAGATAGGTAAAATGAATCTAAAATTTGTTGAAGTAATTTATGGGACTAAAGTAATCAGTTTCAGGTGACCTTTCTATTACATTAAGGTTTCATAACAAGAACTATTAGCTTGTTATTTAAGAACTTTGAATTTTCAACGGTTCAAGACTTGAAATACAAATAAAAAGGATTTATTGGTGACTATAGTCTTCACTTTGAGATGTAACAGAATTTTCAACGTGGTTGTAGGTCATCTTGTGTTTGCCACTAAAATTTACTAAGTGGAAAATTGTTACTAGTAAGTGCTTGACACTAGAGAGGACAATGATTGAATTACAGAACCACTTTATAAAGTTTGAACCATTGTTTTATTTTTCTATTCCTTTTTGATCCAGCATAAAGGAACTCATAACGTTTTTTAGGTTACTTGTTTGTGAGACATGACATTTGTCTTTTTAGTAACTTGAAAGCATGTCTTGTACCACATGCATTCCAATAAATAGTTACCTTTCATGGTAACTCATACACCATTTTTTTATCGGCAAATGTTAATGAGATTCGAATCCTCAATCTCCTTGCTTTAACCTTTCATCCTATCCATCACTATTATATTTCTTGTAGTGTAAGGAAAAATGATGCATGGAAGTCCATTTTCTTTTGTCAGAATCCATCTATGTAAAACCATGTATTCAAATATTACTTTTTTTTTTATTTCCTTTTTACTCTTTCTTCCATATCATTAGTAGAAATATTAACTATATTAATTCATGCAAAAATAAAAGCGAAATTTGATTACAAAATAATATATTTTCTATAAAATTAACCTATAAATCCTTATACATAAAAGTGTCATTTGTGACATGGGTATGAGTATATATTTACTGATTTAATTTATGGAATGAAATATCATTACTCTTAAAAAATAGTATTAGCATTATGAGTAATTTAATGCAAAATTGCATGCATGTAACAGCAATTATCTCAGCTATAAAAATTGATGACATGGTCTGGGAACAATTTGTTGCAATAATTACCATTAGTTCTAAAAGCATGTATTAATAGCATAATTCAGAAAGATCATTGACAACAAGAAAGAAACCTAGAAAAGTTCTTCTTTAATGAAATTTTTGGTGAACCATAGGCAAAGACATATTTGTTTCAAAAGATGGTGTCACATTGGTTTAGTGATTTTTCAACTATCAGGATTACATGTCCACATTTATGTCTTACTTAGTGTTTCAAGCCAATGAAAAAATTTCATTTATTTAAAAATAAAAATTAATATTTTAATATTATTTTATGAAATTTGATGGATTCGGAATATAGACATAGGAAAATTACGAGACAATTGATCCTGGTCCTTTGAACCAAGCACCCATCATTGTATAACCCAAAAATGAGTTTGACTCCTCTCCTATACTAGAGAGGATAGTATATAGGTAAGATTCAGACGCATAACAAAAATAAAATTTCAATGATACAAATTCTAATTTTTTAAATTAAATATTTTAAAAAACTACCCTCATATTTTGAGTACCCGAGAGGAATCGATGTTTTATTTATTACAATAGCTTAGTGAATGGATCTTTTTATTAGAGTGTAGAAATGATTAGGTGAGTATACTATTACCTTGCCGGTGGAACAAGTAATAGTGGTAGCCAAATATCACGTGAATGATAAGCCATGGGAAAAATATGTACCTAATAAAGGTACTATAATAATAATAATAGAATCCAAAGAAATGATCCAATCTTAGCTGTTTACAAAGACCTTTCACTATTTCTCATGCATGCTAACTATTACTATTCAAGTCTAAGAAGGATTAAGAAGCAATAGAATAATTATAAGGGTCAAGAAGGTGCAATGTCTAGTCCAAGAAAGTTACATGCACATTTCAATTAGGAATGTGAATGTTTTGGTAACACACTTTGTCTAAGTAGATTAGAATTTTCTTCGTTAATGGAGAGGGAAGTACATCAAAAGTAAGAGAAAAAAGTAATATGATATAATATTTTTATCCCATAAATATAATATTTCTCTCGTTAAAATTAAGTGTAAAATCAACAACTTTTTTCTCCCGTCATGAGAGGAGTCTCATTCAAAGACAATTTGGGTAGTGTACTAGAAGAGGAGGCATTGATGAATGAACCACCACTTATGGTGTATTGATAAAGGCACTATATATTACTATTATTAGCAATTAAAGCCCACATATTGTGAGAAAATCTATCAAGGGACAATATGAAATTTAAGTTTGATTCTATTTTTTAACTAATTGGAATTTCATTTTAGGGGTGATAAGTTTGTAATTTCATTTTAGAGTTAAGGATAAATTTATTGGTATAAATAATTCATAAAATTTTACTATGTACATAACTATCGTGAGAATGAAGTATGTCCTAATCATGAGCATTCTAGATCGAACTTATCTAAAATAAAACAAAGTAATAATTTAAATTTAAATAGATAACATTCCTATATTCAAGTAGAATTAGAAGTTTGGAATAGGGAAATAAAGTCTAGAAAAACCTAATTTTTAATAATTTATTTAAATATTATTATTGTCTAAATATTATCATAAAACTAAAATATAACTTACATACTGACCTTAATTAAATACCCCACATTAAAGTTACATAGAAACTAAAGAAGCATTACAAAATTATTATGATTCATCTATTGAAACAATGCATGATACATTATTTTATATGATAGATAATAAAAATCTTAACATAATATTTCTAAAATGAAAAAAAAATCTGAATACTATACTTTGAAAAGGAGATTATTACATTTTCTCACCTTAATAATAGCCACCTTATTCCAGAAAATTAAAATGCAAATGATTATTTCATATTTAATTAGATTGTTTCCTTTCCATAGTTTTAATATTATGATATCCTCATTCTACCTTCCTATGCTTAAACTTGTGGTTGTGGCTTCAACCTTACATCAACATCAGAGAGAAGAAGAGAAGGGTACCCTAACTCCTAAGGGCAACCCCAAATTTTTCTTATAAAAAGCCAAACAAGAAATAGAGACAATGCAATCAACCACAAAGAAAAATAGTTCCTAAAAACAAAACAACAAAATATAAACATTCTCTCCCATTTTTTTCTCTTTGCTCCTCCTTCTTTTATTGTCCCTTCTATATATATATTACTTTCTTTACTTCCCTTACCATTTCATATTTCATTTTCTTCTCTGCTTAAGCTTTTATCAATGTGGTGTTCTGCTTCTATTTTCTTTTGATTAAGAAGCAGAACTAGAATTTTATATATTTGTGTTTTGTTCAAGACAAAAAATTATAAACATCATAAACTCTTGTTCTTTTACCAGATTAAGGTTTCTTTCTCATTTTTTTGAAGAAGCTCATTTTGGTTTATAGATATATAGAACATTGTTTTGTTGTGTCAAAACCAACAAAAAAAAAGTTGTGTATTTTGTGAATTGTTTTTCACTTTTTTGTTCTCTCTAGCTTTTTTTATTTGTGGGGTTTGAGCTAGAGTTACTGATATTCCAGCTCTTCTTCCATTTTGTTGTTTTTTTGCGTGACCTTGAAGCAAAATAACAAAACCATAAAGAAAAAAAAATATTCCTTCTTCTTTAACCAAAGTTTGTTCTTTTAAATATTTTTCCATCTAAATCTTGTTTCTACTTATTATCTTCTAACTCATTCATTCCCTCTTTAGTTTTGTGAAAAAAACATTTCTAATGGATCAACTTTCTTCAACTAATATTCTCCCTGAAGCATTTCATGGTGCCAAAGATGATATTGTTATGCAATTTGCATTGGTTTGGAGCCAAATAAAAGCACCATTGATTGTTCCTTTACTAAGAATAGGAGTGGTTTTGTGCTTATTCATGTCTGTGATGATGTTAATGGAGAGGCTTTATATGGGTATTGTCATTATTTTGGTGAAGTTATTTGGTAGAAAACCTGAGAAACGTTATAAATGGGAGCCAATGAAAGATGATATGGAGTTAGGGAATTCTTCTTACCCAATGGTTCTTGTTCAAGTCCCTATGTATAATGAAAGAGAAGTATGTGTTTTTTAATTCATTTTTTGGGTTCTAAATTCTAATAATTCACTAATTTAATGTGTTTATATGAAGTTTGTAATGCACTAGAATGATATTAAGTTTCATGTTTTTTGTTTGTTGTAAAATTCAGGTTTATCAACTATCAATTGGAGCTGCATGTGGCCTTTCTTGGCCTTCTGATAGGATCATCATACAAGTCCTTGATGATTCCACTGACCCAACAATCAAGGTATCACCAAATTAAGGAACAAATCATTAGTATTCGAAAAAGTTTTACGTTAATTATCAACTACTTAATCGAACATTAATCTTTTATTTGGATTCTTCTAGATTAATTATGTATTTCATAAAGTACAACATAGGCAGAAAATTAAGTAATAAATCATTAGCAGTCGACAAATTTTTACGTTAATTATCAACTACTTAACCGAACATGAACATTTTATTCGGATTCTTTTAGATTAATTATGTATAACATAAAGTACAACATAGGCAGAAAATTAAACAACAGATCCTTAGCAATCGACAAAGTTTTATGTTAACTATCAACTACTTAACCGAACATTAACCTTTTATTTGGTTCTTCTCAACTAATTATGTATAACATAAAGTACAACATAGGCAGGTAAATTTGGACATATATTAATGATTTTATTAAAAAATTGGACCAAAATTGTGAATGAAATTTGTGTATAAATGCAGGAGTTGGTGCAATTAGAATGTCAAAGATGGGCAAGTAAAGGTGTGAACATAAAGTATGAGGTAAGGGACAATAGGAGTGGATACAAAGCAGGGGCTCTAAAAGAAGGCATGAAGCGTAGCTATGTTAAGCAATGTGATTATGTTGCTATATTTGATGCTGATTTTCAGCCAGAACCTGATTTTTTATGGCGCACCATTCCTTTTTTAGTGCACAATTCTGAACTAGCCCTCATTCAAGCTCGTTGGAAATTTGGTAATTTCATTTACTATATAATCTAAAATGAGTTATTAGACATTTCATTGACTTTTATTATAAAAATTAGTGTTAAATGAATGTTTTACAATTTATCTTAGGTATAATATGTATTTGGGTATCTTAAAAAATTACTAACTCTAAACAAAAATATCAATCTTTGCTTAAATTTAGATTTTTGGTTTTTCGATTTTCTTAATGGCGGCTATCTTAGGATTAATCTTGTCTCTTAGGTAAGATAGTAAGTCCTAAAAACAAAGTTTGTTATTTTAAAAAACCGTCGGTGGGTCTTTTTTGTTTTGGAAAATTTGAGTTTGGTTAAGGCATCGTAGGTCCATATTATGGTAAGCGATGGAAATCTTGTTTTCGACGATGTCTCGTTCTATGTCTCAATTTAATCACATATTGATATATAAATAAATTAAAAATTAAAAACAAAAAATAATAAAAACTAACATTTTTATTGACTTGAGATATAGACTGACACAATATTGGGAGAAATGATTTTTGTCCTATGGTAAGTGTCTAGTAGCACCTTCACCCTTCATGGATGCCTTGGATTTAAGCCATGTATTCCTTCTCTTATAGTTCTTTTGTTATTATTATTACTTTGTGACTATAGGACTCACCTTTTTATTGTCCCCTATAACAAGACAAAAAATTAGTGTTATTTCTAGTATCATTTCCCTCCTTAGATTTTTCTTTGGTGCATTTCTTTTGTTTGGTTTCATTTGTCACCATGCTTTATATCTTGAAAAGTTTGAATATTACATTAGTAATTTTCTTTATTATTTTTGGGGTACAGTCTGCCATGAAAAGTCATCAACTACCAAAAGATGATTAAACATGATCATGATATTAAAATTGCCATGGCTAATGATTTATTTATAGTAGGAATAAGTTGTGGTTGTACCATTGTGTAGCCGAAAAGTTAGATAAATATTAATAGTACGTGTGAGATTATATTTGGGAAAAGGGTAATTATATTTGGGGGTATAGGACCCAATAAATGGATCTTTGTGGTAACTTTGAAATTAGCATGTGTTAGATTAGTAACCAAGATGATAAAATAGAAGTTGTTTCAACAAACATGGAAATTTAACCATAAAACCTTAGTAAAGTCCAGAGTTTCAAAGTTAATATTTGGCATGTGTTTTTTTGGTAAATATATTTGACATATCTTTAGCTAACACACACTTAGTTAAATGAGTATATTTTATATTACTTGCTCAAAATCGATTGGAGTAAGACAGAAAATGGAGATAGAGTTTGAGACAAAAAATCTCTATTCCTGTTTGTGAGTGACTTTCAAGAATGCTAAAGCCTATAAATTTGAAATGACTGAACACTGATGGGCTACATCGTCCCCTAACCCTAATTGGTCATAAGTTTCAGTTCTATCGTTCATTATTTCAGGGGTGCCCAAACATTCGAGTCAACGAGTCATAATCTTTTCCGATACTCAAAATCGAAGTGTTATAAAAAAACAAAGGAAAAATAAAATGCAATAATAAACATATCCAAATGTTACTATTTGTGATTTATGTGACAGACCTAAAATATGCATGTGTATTTTAAAGGGTATACATGTTTTATGGGAATAACACAGTTGTTGTTGGTAAATGGCAATGCCATTATTGTGGTAGTTGATAATCATCATTGTTGTTCTTATTATGCTGCTTCCTTTTTTCCCTCTACTACTTCTTCTTCCAACAATTACATGTGCAATTTTAATGGTGGACCTAATTTCAATTTATTTCTGACTCTCTTCTTATGCCAAATCAATATAATTATTACCTTATGACACTGCAAATTTCATGCAACCTATATAATGTTGATGTAACAATTATTTTATTTAATGATTTCAGTGAATTCAGATGAATGTTTGATGACTAGAATGCAAGAAATGTCACTAGATTATCATTTTACTGTGGAACAAGAAGTAGGGTCTTCCACTTATGCATTCTTTGGCTTCAATGGTAACAATAAATAATGTTCATTTTCTATGTGCAATATTGGTAGGGCATGTTATTTTGTGACATGAATATTTATCTAATCTAATGTAATGTGACCTTATAAATGATATAGGAACTGCAGGAGTGTGGAGAATTGCAGCTCTGAATGAAGCTGGTGGGTGGAAAGATAGGACCACAGTGGAAGATATGGACCTTGCTGTAAGAGCTAGCCTTAAGGGATGGAAGTTCTTATACTTGTCTGATTTACAGGTTCCATCACTTTCTTACCAACTCGACTATTATAATTTAATATCATTTTGTTCGGCTACATAAATCGAATGACAACAGACCTACCAAATGAGAGAAAGTGATGGGTAAAGGACGGAGCGCACTTGTGAGGTTTAAACTCGACGCATTCATAATTTATGTTTCGTAACTTATCCAAATTGAACTTAATGTAAGGGATGCTATATAGTTTTATGATTTAATTATGTTATCAACCATGTCTTTATAAAAGTACATATTGTAACTTTCCATATTCTATCATGCCATATCTTTAGAAAGGAAGTTATTATACTACAATAATGTAGCCAAAATTTCATGTTGGTGAGAATTTTTGTAGAACCATATTTTAGTTAATGGTAACATAGTGTAATATTTATGCACCGTCAGTATAAAGATGTATACACAAACTATACTATTGATGTTGATCATTCATTTTTAATAAATCTCCTATGTATGGTTTTGTTGATGTTGATCATCTTAGGTGATCATTTTTAATATATCTCCCATGCATAGTTTTGTTGATATGTTGTAAATTTGTCTCTAACATAAGCTATTTAATTAACTATAGGTTAAAAATGAATTGCCAAGTACTTTCAAGGCTTACCGCTACCAACAGCATCGCTGGTCTTGTGGACCAGCAAATCTTTTCAGGAAAATGGCCATGGAGATTATCAGAAATAAGGTAAAGTTGATTCCTTGAATTATATTTATCCACGATATACGAATAACGGTAAGGTTGATGCTTAATGACCACGATGTCACGGGTTGAAATCCTAGAAAAAGTCTCTCTACTTGCAAGATAATGTTGCATAGATCTACCCACCCTAGAGCTCACAAGTGGGAGGCTCGTGCACTGGGTTGCAATTTTTATATCGGACAAAAATATTGGCTGCTTGTGCTCCAAAACTGATACGGATTTGTTTGTTGATTGCAGAAAGTGACATTGTGGAAAAAGATATATGTGATTTACAGTTTTTTCTTCGTTCGGAAGGTTGTAGCACACATCACCACATTTGTGTTTTATTGCATTATATTACCTGCAACAGTTGTAGTATCTGAAGTTGAAGTTCCAAAATGGGGTGCTGTTTATATCCCTTCAATCATTACCCTTCTAAATGCAGTTGGAACCCCAAGGTCTTAATTTCTCTCAAATTACCCTTTTGTATTTTCCTCTACACTAATCTGATATATGTGCATGACTTTCTCTATAACTTTACTATTTATAATGCAAAGTAATCTTGTGTTGCAAGTAACAATTTTATTCAATGTGTTTCATATATCTCAGGTCACTCCATTTACTGGTATTCTGGATTCTCTTTGAGAATGTCATGTCTCTGCATCGAACTAAGGCGACAATTATCGGTCTACTCGAAGCTAGTAGAGTCAATGAATGGATTGTTACTGAAAAACTTGGAGATGCTCTAAAGGGTAAAGCAGGAACTAAAGCACCAAAGAAGCCTAGATTCAAAATTGGAGACAGGTATAGATATGTACTCTAAGCATTCATTAAACTTATTTCTAAGGTATAACATCAATGTTTCACAAGTGTAGTACCATGAACCTTTGTCATAGATTCTGATTTGTCAAGAAACATTGTTTCTCATCATCTCTTGTTATAAATCATTGGATACTTGAATCAATTTCCGAATCGAAATTCATGGCATAGGATTGTAGTACATTTTTGTACTATAATACATGTTGTTCTGTTTTCTATGTGATAAGTGCTACATGGTAAATATTGAACTGCTTACCTACATTTGTTGTCTTTGTCTTGAAACATCATTAGGATTCACTTGTTAGAACTTGGTGTTGGATTCTACCTCTTCTTCATCGGCGTCTACGATGTTCTGTTCGGGAAAAACCATTTCTTCATCTACCTTTTTGTCCAAGCATTTGCCTTCTTCATCATGGGATTTGGATATGTTGGGACATTTGTTCCCAACTCCTAGAAGGACTTTGCAAAACTCTTCATTCAGCACTTTCAGTATCAACAATTTTGTGATATATTGTGTTTCAAGCTTATATATGCAAAATTAAAGCTTATTAGTATAAGAAAAGGGTGGTGATTCTTTAAGGTTTTTGCATAATCAGAGTCATTGAGTGACTCTAAAAGAGTTAATTAGTTTTCTTGTGAATATTATTAAGCAAAGATATATAACTAAATTGAGGAAGTTATTCTCATAGAAGTGATTTATGCAAGAAGTGATAGCAGCATTCTACTAGCATCATCCTCTATGAGACAAACATCTTTGATTGGATGGATTGTTTATAAGATTTTGTAGCTTTTTCTTTTGTGATTTTTTGTAAAACTTCTTTGTAGCTTTTATTTACATTGTATTTGTTTGAAGAAATAATCAGCTTCAAAAAATTGGTTATAATACACAAAGTTCTAATATTGCATCTTTCTTTATGTTCACACTTTTTTGTCAATGTGGTTTTTTCATATGCCCAATTGTGATATTATGAGAAGGAAAAAAAAATGAATGCAATAATAGTGTAAGAGTTTCATACATTTTTATTATTCATATTTAATCGTTGTTGACTCTTCATAAAAAATAATAAAATGAATGGTAGATAATGTACTTGTTTTGTGTAAATCTTTATATTGATAATACATATATATTATACTTTGTATATTATGCCTCGTGACTTGTGAATATCAACTTAAATGAGTTGATTTATTTATGAATTATTGGAACTCCTCTCATTAGATATTTGATCAAGTTGGTTTATTTGGTTAAACAAAATTTGAAATTAGAGTAAAATATTTAAATGAATAAAGTTTGAACTTTGTAGGTGACCAATAACTCATGCATATGTGTATTATTAATAGAATGTAATGACATAAAGTTATGAGTTTCTATATAATGGTAATGAACAGAAAATTATTTTTTGTTTATATTTTTATGCTATTTGTGTTATAATTGAACAATAGGACAAAAAACATTTTACTTTTTCCTAGTGGTCTTCTAATGTGTAATTAAGGGCGCATCTTTATTAACAAAATAAATGCAATTTTCAATTAGAAAACTTAATATTCGACTTCTAAAAAATACAACATTTTCTAATATTATTTTTATAAATTAAATATCCCATATTATATTTTTAATTTTTTTTTCTTCAAATCTATAACAATCTCATTTTATATTCCATTCAGCAAAATACCTTTATCATCAAGCTAGTTTTTTAGATAGAAAAAAGTACCCTTACTATAACTAGTAAAGTATTCATTCCTATTTTTAGTTTTTACATTGAATTCCACTTTGTAATTTGCATCAAAATTCAAAAGTGAAGATTTTAGAATTGTACTTTTTTTACGTGCTCAGCAAACTTAGACCCGAATCATTTTCAAGGAAAGATGCTTTTTTTTCTCTATCTCTTCATGGCCTGACATAAAAGTTTGACTAGGGCGCTGGAAGAATAGGACTTTGCAAAGAGGAATTTTAGGATGTTCATACAAAAATGACATCTACATGTTACTTAGAGAGTGTCATTTTTCACACTAATGTCGGGATAACAAATCAATATATTAGAATGTAAAATATGAGAGAAGTTTTTATGGAAGAAAGCATGATAAATTAGGTGTAGTAAGATGATAAATTTGCTTTGTTTTTTTGTCTTTTAAATATTACTTTTTCTTCGTATTACATATCAAAATCGATTTTTGAAGATAACCTACTAACTATTTAAATTATGTGTACGAGAATGAATAAGATAATACGAAACATGTTTTTCAACGTGTCTCTCCTTATAAGCTTGAGAAAACATATGATGAATTATTTTGAATCCATGCAAAATTATGTTTTGATACATGAAATCGAGTTCCAACGATGAATCATATTAAAGTCATTAATAATAAAAAGAATAGCTCAACCACTCAACAAACAAATAGTAGGTAGCTAACTTTTCTCAAATGAGAACATCATCCACCAAACTATTTTATAATAAGAGATTATTTGTGAGTTGTATTTTAGACGAGGAATGAATAAAAGGGAAAGGATCATAGCATGAATTATACTTTTGCATCTTTCTCTTTTTATTATTTCAGTGTATAACTAACTCCAAATAAATAGAACCTCTCAAGAAGGAAAATCCCAAATTTAAATAGTTACTTGAGAAACAAGTTAATGTTTTTCAAGATTCTTTGGTTGGACTAGTGTGATTAACACTAGTGGGAATGAAATAAAAAATGAACTCATTTTTTTTGTTTCTCGCATGTATCTTCGCACCGGAGGCAATTCTGTTCGAGCTGGGAATCAAACACCACATGTATGTAGGGCTAACTCTCTCAATAGACATTTTTTCCATCCACAAAATTCGAATCTGGATTCTTGCTTAAGGGGGAATCAAACATCTACCACTTGAACTAACTTCAATTTGTAAATGAACTCATCTAGACATGAAACATCACATTTTCATCATTTATTAAAATTATTAAATGAAAGAAAAGCCATAATCTCATAAGGTGAGGTTATAAATAGTATACTTATTCATCTGAATCTCTTCATACACAAACAACAACAACAATAATAACTTCTTCATATTTGAAATCTCTCTTCTTCTTCTTCTTCTTCGATTCAATCAATGGCGAACATCGTTAGCATCAAAGCTAGACAGATTTTCGATAGTCGTGGCAATCCAACCGTTGAGGTTACCTTCATTATTTCATATCTATAATAACATTATTCGGATTTTGATTATATAATTTTGATTCAAAATTGAATTTCATGATTCATATATATACATAGGTGGATTTGACATGCTCGGATGGTACTTTTGCTAGAGCTGCTGTTCCAAGTGGTGCTTCCACTGGTATTCCTTTCTTTCTCTCTTTTACCAACTAACTGCTTTTTCATTCAATCATTTTAATTATGTTTCGACTGTAATATATATATGCATTGTCGGCTTAACATTTATATCATTTACCATTCATTTGTATTAGTTTTGTAAAAAGTCTAAAATTAAAAATGAATATCTATGAATGAGTCACATTTCTTTGTCTTATGCTTTCAATATTCTAAAATATTTCGAGATTTATTATTTTTTTAGATTTACAGCTGCTAACTCATACTCTTATATCTATTCTACCTTTTTATTTATTGTTATATTAATATAGATAAAAATATGTTAATAGCTAGATAAATAAATATTATTATTCTTATATTTATAATGATGAGGAGGATCCGTTAAATTGCAGCAACTCTCAGTACATATAAAATAAATTTAATCAAACCAATGTTGGATTGAAAGTTGTGATCAAATTTCACAAAAAAATCATACAATTGTTTAGTTATCCATTTATGTATATAGATTAAGATTAACGTAATATTTATCTTTGAAATATAGGAAATTTGAAGCTATTGATTATATATTAGTTGATGTTCAATTTTTCTCAAAATTAAGACAAAGGATCTAAATGTTATATGATTATTAATCAACCATAATCTATATTTTAACTTGATCTAAACAGATATTTCTCTATAATAATTCATGCTAACTTTTAAAACAATAATTCTCTATTTAATTTATTTTTAATGCTAGTTTTATTATGGTTTACATATAATTAATATATATACAATTATAACATGGTTGTGTTATAATTTTTAAAATCACTATATTCTCATATTTGTGTTGTATTTAGCTTGCTTACTCTTGATTAGTTTGAATGTTTAATGAAATGTTTTGTTTATTGTTTTTTTATAAATATTATAGGTATTTATGAGGCACTTGAATTAAGAGATGGAGGATCTGATTACCTTGGAAAGGGTGTATCAAAGGTAATTCTCATTCATTGTTATTCTGTATAGTGCTATTGGTTTTCATGTTGAATGATTTTTGAGTCTATTATTCTTACCTGTAGGCTGTTGAGAATGTGAATACAATTATTGCCCCTGCATTGATTGGCCAGGTTGGTTAAATTCATTTTTACACTAGTATCTCATGTCAGGAAACAAAATTTCACTCAAGTTAGGATTTGTTAACTATGCCTTTAATATTGTAGCTCTGTGTATCCGAATTTGTAAAGTTAATTTTACATCTCATGCTAAATTATAAGATCTATTTTCTTAGCTTCTGTTTTGATCTAATTTTTTTGGTTGATTTTGGAATGGGGAACAGGATCCAACTCAGCAGACAGCTATTGATAACATAATGGTTCAAAAGCTTGATGGAACTGTTAATGAATGGGGTTGGTGCAAGCAAAAGGTGTGCTTAGCATACTATGCTTGTAAACTTGCATTTTGAAAGTGATTAGTATAATTGTCTAATGCATTTGATGCTGTTTCAGCTTGGGGCAAATGCCATATTGGCAGTGTCTCTTGCAGTTTGCAAAGCTGGTGCTAGTGTCCTGAAAATCCCTCTTTACAAGGTATTTATGCATGAACTGTGGTGCTTAATTATGTTAAATTGAAGCTTTTCAGTGGCATTCCATGTTGTATAGATTGCTGTTTTTGGGTGTTATAATTTTCAACTACAGAAGCTATATTTTAGTTTAATTTTTCCTTAAATAAATACATACGGAGTTATAATAATATGTTGAAACTGGTGTAAATCAAAATCATTCTTAGTTTCTCACACCAATGAAGAACTTTAACATTTCATGCTTATAATTATAAATTGTATACCAATCCTGGATTGTTTTCTAGTCCATCAAGGTATATAAAAAATTTGTATAAAATGTGACTTTAAAATCAAGTAAAATATTTACTACTTTGCTGAACAAGCTCAACATGATAACTGGGTATAAATTGCTTAAAATCATTTTTTGCAATGAATTGTTAATTAAATTGTGCAAGTGTGCCAATTCTTTGTTTTTATATAGACCTGACTTCATTTCGGCTGTTTTTTGATGCAGCATATCGCAAATCTTGCAGGCAACAAGAAGTTGGTTTTGCCTGTTCCTGCTTTCAATGTCATTAATGGTGGATCACATGCAGGAAACAAACTTGCTATGCAGGTAAGCCTTCAAAGACTCTGCTTCTTCTGTTTGTGTTTGTTTGAGAGGGAGTGAATGATAATGCACAATGAGTTTCTGATACATTGTATATGCAGGAGTTTATGATTCTCCCCGTGGGAGCTTCCACTTTCAAGGAAGCCATGAAGATGGGTGTGGAAGTTTATCATAATTTAAAGGTCAGCTCATATGTGATATTCATTTAACTCTTCCTGTTATCTCATATGTGTTTTCTAAATTTCCAATTTTTCAAACCAATATAATGCCATAGTGGACACATTTTCATTACAGTTAAGTTGTGGTTTTTAGTAATAAGTGGTTGCTTTTACTGGAAACCTAGAATGTATGAAAGTTTTGTGTATCATGGCATGTTAGGGTCTATCCGTGTGTAGTTAGACTGTATGCTTCTATCGCCTGTCGGTTTTCCAACTCGTTTGTTGAGATTTACTACCGTGTTTTAATTAACTATTAATTGTGGGTTCCGGTAATGTCATTTCAGTCTGTGATTAAGAAGAAATACGGTCAGGATGCAGTAAATGTTGGTGATGAAGGTGGCTTTGCTCCTAACATTCAGGTCAATGGTGGCTTTTAAATCCTTGTTTCATTTTGTTTATTGAATCTGTGTATGCTCATCTTTTTAGCCTGTTACTGATTATCTCTTTTGAGTGTTCAGGAAAACAAAGAAGGTTTGGAATTGCTGAAATCGGCCATTGCCAAAGCTGGTTACACTGACAAAGTTAGCCATTTCCCCTTATCAAAATTATACCATGGCTTTTCAGATGTACCCATTTAAAAGGTTTTGACTCTATTTATTATGTTCTTAGGTTGTCATTGGAATGGATGTTGCTGCATCTGAATTCTACACATCAGACAAAAAATATGATCTGAACTTCAAGGAAGATGTAAGCTCTCTATTATTTTAAATCTCTTGGTGAATGGGATACTAATTGAATTACAATCTAGTATTGCTGATTGTATTGGCAAACATGTGCAAATGTTTGTTTCTAAGAAGGCTCAATAACTTGGTGTCTCCTAATGTTTTTACTTGGTAGTATTCATTTATACATTAGAGTGTAAATGGACTATTATCCATGAAAAAGCTAGTTGCTAAGAAGGATTGAAAGTTTGATTATATCTTACCCAACTGCTTGGTAGTATTCATTTTACATATATGACCAAACCTTTTATGTTTTTTTAAATCAAGCAATATAATTGATTACATGTATGGATTATTTATTTCATGGCATTTGTTGTTTGAATTACAGAACAATGATGGCTCACAGAAGATCTCTGGCGATGCTTTGAAAGATCTCTACAAATCATTTGTGACAGAGTACCCAATTGTTTCGATCGAAGATCCTTTTGACCAGGATGACTGGGAGCACTATTCTAAGCTAACTGGCGAGGTTGGAACGAACGTGCAAATTGTTGGAGACGATCTCTTGGTTACCAACCCCAAGGTTAGCCAGATCGGTCAAACAAAACATTCCCCTTTCTCTTTAGTTTTTACCCAGTTTTAAGACACTGGAAGAGTTTATCTTTGACTAGTGTTTTTGCATTCTTGTCCACAGAGGGTTCAGAAGGCAATTGATTCAAAATCATGCAATGCTCTTCTTCTCAAGGTACTTGCATTCTACTCATGAAACCCTTTTTTTATCATTAGTGTTCAAGTAGATGCTTATGTGTACACATTGTCACAAACCTAAACCAACCAGGTCAATCAAATTGGATCCGTAACCGAAAGTATCGAAGCTGTCAAGATGTCCAAAAGAGCTGGATGGGGTGTAATGGCCAGTCACCGGAGGTTCGACAACTGTGAAATATTGTAACTGTATAAGATTATTAACAATTCAATTATTCTATATATTGACATGGATCTTATAATTTGGTTGCAGTGGAGAAACTGAGGACACATTTATTGCTGATCTTTCTGTTGGTTTGTCAACGGTATTACCTTGTTTCATTACAACTCTTTATGTTACTCCCAATTCAATTTTGTTGCTGTTAAATTGATGATATTTCTGGTCATTTTCTATTGAACAGGGTCAAATTAAGACCGGAGCTCCATGCAGGTCAGAGCGTCTCGCTAAATATAACCAGGTTAGTGTTTTCTGTTAAATCTAATTCCATTTGGAATAGTAGCCGACTTCACCTAGTGTGATTAAGGCTCGGCTGGTGTTGTATCTAAATGTTCGGAATACAATACACTACAGCTGTTGAGAATTGAAGAGGAACTTGGTGATGAAGCAGTGTATGCTGGAGCAAACTTCCGTACCCCAGTTGAACCCTACTAAAGTTTTGAAGTGGGAAAACAGCACTTGAGTTGAGGAATCAGATTTGGCTTTGGGGTTTTAGTTTTGTGATGAATAAGTTAACAGTCACAACTTAGAACTTTAGTCTTGTTAAAAAGACTTTTCCAATAATTCTTGTTTTTGATTTATAGGGTCATGCCCTATATTTAAAAGGGTGTTTAATCATATTTAGCTACTTAAAGCTTACTTGATGAGGTGACTTATTTAATAAATTACAAGTATATAAAAGTCTATATTTAATAAACTAATTGGTGTTTCGTGAGACTATGATTAATTATAAGATTCTTAACTACCTTATTTTACATAAAGAATAAACTATTTGGTTGTGTTTAGTAGTAACACTTCGTTAATAACTTACTAGTTAATAAGCTCATGTATGATAAATTGATTGAGATAACTTATGAGTATAAGCTTAAACTTTATTTCATTTACTCTTATCATTTAATCTTACACAACATATTCTAGCTTATTAGCTCCTAGTTTTCCACTCCAAGCTTATAACGTTTTAATCATGTAGACTGTTATTTTCAAATTTTTTATTCTTAACTTATAAGGTTGTAGTTACCATAAGCTCCAAATTGACATATAAACTTTCATCTCCAAAATAAAAAATGCAGGCTGTGGGGTTCGAACCCACGCGCATTTCAAATGCAGAAGATCTTAAGTCTTCCCCCTTAACCACTCGGGCAAACCTGCAACACGTTGTATAGGAGGACATGATAAAACTATATATATATATATATATCTATATCTCTTTGAAATACATTTTAAACATCCATCTCATATGCACAAATTTAAACACGTGAACCACAAAGGGTGTGTGTATGAATCCCATCCAGTTTGGTAAGGATGCTTAAGCAAGTGCATGAAACTGACCCACACAATATTTATTGGTCCATGAAATCAGCACAAAAAAGACAATCATACAAGTAATCCTAAATACATAAGTTTTATCTCAATCACTCAGACACATCAACAAAGTAACTGTGAACTATTGCGTACTTCACAACAATGTAAAAGAAACTAGGATATGTTGTATGAGAGATGTTTCTGGGGAAATAGTATTACGCTATTTGGGAACATTATATCTTTTTTAGTAAAGGAAAAATCGTTAAAGCTATAGATTTATATCAATTGGTGGGTTATTCTAGCTTAATCAAAAGTCTTGAGTTTGAGTTCCTGAAAATGTGAAGTGTTACAATGCATTTACATTGTCAATTTATAACCTATTTTCTCATGTTATTTAAGGGCTGGGAAATCAAGAGAATTCTGCATCACTGTGTAATCTATTACTCTCTTTACCCTCTTATTTCAATACTGAAGAATCTAGTAACAAGAGTTGTATTCATGGTTAGCAAAGGTGGCATTGTGATTTGTGAGATGTACGCCACCAAAGCATTGTAGTAAATCATTGAGCACTATAACATTAGAAAAAATAAAGAGAGCACTATAACTTTAGAAAAAATAAACGGAGCATTATAACAAAGCAAATGTTAAAGTTAAAATCCCTTTTCCTTTTTTCCTTCTTTTTGTAATATGTATGTTACAACAAAAACTCCCTTGGGAGTGGTATAAAAAATAAAAAAGAAAGAAGATAAACATGATTTGTCTATAGAGAATTAATAAGCCACAGACAGTGAAAGAATAATTTGAATACCCATATATATATATATATGCTCAGAATGTTATGTTATATAACCTATACCTTTCAAAGAAATTATGGAACATTGGCTACAGTGAAAGAATAATTTGAATACCCATGTTACATCCACTTAGTCATTTGGATCCATTTCCTCATCTTGTTGATCCCAGAGTGGAGTCTGATCACTTTTGGCACCATCTTTGTTAGATTCATTAACAAAATCATTACTTTCATAATCTGGCTGTGAGTCCTCTTCCGATTTGACCCCTTCTTTCGCTAATGAACCTACCTGTATCCATTTCGGGCACTGGTCTTCGTCTCCATATAGAAACCGGCCATCCTTGCCTCTGACAGGATTACTAGCAACGTCTGCAGAAGCTATTCTACAAGAGCATTCTGGAAGTGGATGTGAAAGGAATATTGCTGGCTTTGACAAGAGAGATTGCCTTATGAGGCCTTCTTCACTCAAACTTTTGTTCAGATGTTCCTGCACTAAAGTTGTCCAATTATGTTTTGGGTGGTATAAATTTTCTCGAGTGATGTTGAAAAGTTCCACAACTTTTTTCCTGTCAAAGACCAGATAAAACCATGTCACAATAAAAAAGGGTAGCTCAGTTCACAAGTCTCTCACTTAATAGTATCTGAGGAGGGTAGATGTACGCAGTCTTATCCCTAGGTTATTTTCAAGATTTGAATTTGTGATATCACTAAGCAATAACCTTACCGTTGCGCCAAGCCCACCATAAAATGTAAAATTTAGGGATATATTCAATAAATAACTTGAACAGAGAGATTTTGATTACTAATTAAAAATAAAAGCAGCAAATAGATTTCCAGTGAAGCAGGATGTTTAGAATTAAAACATGATGAAAGGAAGGCTATCATGCTCTTCTTTTCAGATATAGAGTACAGACTACAATCAAAATGCATATATGTGGAAATGAGGGCATATCAGGCAAGCATTTAATTATTAACTTGAATGAATGAAATGTAAAAAAAATTGTGCAATATGTGCCAAAGCATATCTACGCATGTCTGAGGTCTGCTATGTAGTATTGTCTGTAATGATTTCCAATTTTTCAAATCTGGCACGCATGGATGTTTAGAAGAGAACATAAAAAAGTTGTTAGATAAATATTCAACACATGTCGTGCCACCTTTGTTGAAAGCATTGCTAGATGTAAGGAAATTGCATGCTTCTGATGAAAAATATATATCATACCTCCTTTATGAATATCAACAAATTAGTTCCAACTCTGAAGTGTATTTTACCTGTCTGGTCGGTATGTTCTAAAGGAAGCAGTCTCATACAGTCGATGTCCCATGACTAGACTTGAAAAATCTGGCCATCCATTATTATCATTGTTAAATCCAGGAATGAAGGCATCTGCTTCCAAAGAAACAATGTAATCAAGTGCATCCCAAAGTAACCTGTGCGCTTGCATCCTCAGATCCATAGGTGAAGGATCAGGTTCTGTCGGAGTCTCAGTGATCCAACCATACCAGCCTTCTTTTTCATGTTGGTAAATTGGTCTCTCTGGAGGTGGAGGAAGAGGCCGAGGCCGAGGACCAGCCCTCTTCCATTCTTCTTTAAGTTCTTCCTCACTTTTTGAAGGAGGTGGTCGAAAAATATTTTGAGGAAGAGGTATCTCAGGTCCAAGCAAGTCAGACAGCTCTTTCTCACTGCATAAGGAAGTACGATCCACAGTGTTAGTAAACATGGCCCGCAGAGGAATTAAAATGCGTTGACCTCCAAATGTTTCAGAGCCAGCCAAGTAAATGATTGTTTTGGAAGAATAACCCATCACCCGAAGGAGAATTCCAACCTGAAAAAGTTTCAAAAACAATGAACCAACATCTAACCTCTCTAGGCAAAGTTTGGAAATTCCAAAAGGCAATCCATACTTATCCACAAAACTAGAAGCCATGTTCCCTATGAATCATGTAATTGCCAAATTGGTTGACCTAAGCAGAAGCTGAGATCCGACATAGCACATACATATTATAGACTAGTTTGCTGCTAAATTGGGCCCAGTTGTCTATAATTATATCCGCGCTCTAAAAAAGATCACAAAGAACATATTTTATCCTGTCATTGGACAACAAACTCTAGATTCTGATACTGTATAGATAGGATGCTGAAAAATGTTGAATGATTGTTAGACATTTCTGTTGTTAGCAAGGAAATTATGAAGACGAGTAGCATAAATGTCTAACCTTTGACTATGTAGAGTGGCCTTGAAACAGGTATGGGTTGACTTCCTAATCAAACTCCAGATACAATCAAGGAATTCATAAGTCTCAAACTACTTGTGCATGATTTGAATTCCCTATTTCAGTTTTGAAGTTCTTGATTGAAATAAAAAAACAATCCGTCTTTGGGATACAGGTATGGTGCAACGGGTTCATTTCTGTGGTAGAAACTCAACCAAAATAGCGTCGTTTTTTTTCCTTCGTGTTTTCACTTTTCAGGTAGTGTTCCCCACACACACCTCATACAACCCCAATTCGAAACCTTAATTCCCCAATCACGACTGCTGTTGTGTTTCCCATTGAAGACTAAGGGAGGAGTGAAGGGAGAGTGGGTGACAAAATCGCCTCTCCTCTCTGTAAGGGCAACAGCTGACGAAGGAAGAAGTGAAGATACACGAAGGAAGAATGACTGCTGATGGAACTCCCTGTGACTCCCTCTACTGTCTACTCTCAGTAGTTGACAAACACAAAAGTACAACATTGAATGTGCCTTTGTTTTTGCTAAATTGAATTCTCTCTTCTTCCTTTCTCTGCTAGGCGTTAGCTTTAGGCCTCTGTTGTTGGAATTTTTGCTTCAATAATGAATTATTTTATGCAATTTTGTTATGCTTTATCATGTAAATATTAAATTTATTAAAATATATATAGACGATTTGACATAAGGTAGAGGCTCCCATAAGGAAAGTAAATCAAATGGAGGCTAGTTTAATTCCTAGAGGAAGAGGGAGACCGAGAAAAACCATAGACGAAATGATTAAGAAAGACTTGGAGATCAATGTTTTGTCGATGAACATGATTTATGACAGAGCATTATAATGTTGTTCGATTCATGCAGCCGACCCCACGTAGTGGGATAAAGGTTTAGATGTTGTTATATTGACGTAAAGTTGTTGCTTAGTGATCATGAGGTCACATGTTCGAATCCTGGAAACAGCCTCTCCGCTTGCGGAGTAAGGCTACGTACATTTATCCTCCCCGGACCCCACTAAGTGGGAGTCACACGTACTAGGTTATCTTTTAAAATATATATTGAAGCACATGTACTTTAGATTTTAAGAAAATGTTGTACGTAGTACATACCACGTACCTGGTACATACCTGTATTAGTGCAACACAGAATATAACTAAAAATAGCACAAGAAACACATCATCACTATCAAGAAAACCAGTAGTAAAATTTAGCATACCTCTTCGGGCATGAGGGGGCATAGACCTTTATCCCTTTGCAAGTGTGAATCCACAATCAACTCCTCCTTAAGAATTCCTTCCTTTATCATTTGAGCCCTACGGTGCTGTATGAGTTCAGTGTGTACATCCTGAGAAAACAAAACCTTCTCAACAAGATAACCACATGAATAAAAAATGGATGGATGGAGGGGAAAGGAGGAGATGAACATAGACACTTACTAAACAATTACCGATTTCCATTGTACCTAATACTACTTAAAAGAATTTAGAAGAATTGGAACCCTAAACAATATACGCACCCTAGAAGTATAAACAACTTCATCATATTTTGGCAATGATACAAGAGATAAAGCAGGAGCAAACCTGGAAAAGTTCAGCACAACCATTATATGCCAAGGTATCTCTCAATAGTCCAGGATGGTATGCTAAGAAGGGTTGCCCTAACGCTCTTAACCTTAAAAAGACAGAAGAAATATCTTATACCTCAATGAAGAAATGGTAGTGATTTATGGGCATGGCATGCCCACCATAGATAAATGCACATAAAACTCTACTGAGAAGCTAACCTTTAATTGAAAATTTGAAACTAAATTCTCATTTTATTAGTTTGGATAACAAAAACATATGGAAACACGCATTTTAAAGATTTTTTTATTAAAAATACATTTGGCAGTGCTGAAAAACAAGGGAGTCAATTTCTGTGATAACAAAGAAAAATGCAGATCGATTTATTTAATTGAAAAGTAATCATACTTGTTAACCATCTGACGGCCAAGCATTTGAATTTCTGGACGAAATTGAAGGGCATGGAAAGCAATCCTGCATCTTAGCCTCTGAATCTCTGCCATGTTAGATGGGAGAATTGACTGCAAAAATGCATATTGTATATTATCTCAAGTTAACTCTAGCAACTTGGTCAAAAATATGTGCACACAAACAAAGAGTGCAAGGATGGAAAAATCTTAAAGCACGCCAAAAGAAACATACAATTGGAACAGCGAAAACATAACTCGAGGATGCTTTTGAACAGAGGGAAAAGGCATCGAAAGGTTAAAGTGGTAGCAAGAAGCGGAAAGAATTAAGTATCATGTTTAACGTTTTCATAGATAAAAACGTAGCAAATAAAAAAATATGCTCACATCCAACACCCATATTTTGAAAGTAAGAAATCTATGATCAAATTACTAGGAAACAAAGAATCTTAATATAAAGCATTTGATAGAGACATAGAGTTTAAGTCCTCCACTTCTCAAGCATATTTATTAACTTGTTCAGACTTTCCTGATTTACATCAGAATGAACCTAAGCTGGTAGAGCATATGCATGGAAGTCCACGACATGTGAAAAAGAAGATAGGCTACAATAAGATCTGAAGAAGAGGTTACCATAATTATAAATAGGAGCATTATGTTAGGATATTGTATCACATTACATCTATGACTTATATTTTCAGTTTATTATTGTCAGAATCCTCAAGGGAAAATCTTCTACAATTATTTTTTAATTATTTCATTAACCTAAAAAGGAGTCTCTGCCTTATGGTTGAATCACACAGATATCATCGTGTCTCTCGTTACTCTTAAGTTTCAACAATTACATTTAGTCCTCTTTCTCTCTTTTCCTTCGCCTAGCAATAAACCTATAATTGTTTAACATTCTACATAGATGATATTTTATATCTGAAAACTGAAAAATACAAGACAGACGCTTCCTGAAGTAGGCAACAGCATCTACAAGACTGCAGCAATGACTTATAAACTTTAATTGACAATTTAAGAATATAGAAATACCTGCAGAGCTCCACCATTGGCAATAATTAATTCAATAACCTTTGATTTCTTCAGCTTTGGTAAAATTTCTTTTATGTAAAAGTTTGGAGATGCTGAACTTTTGGGTTTAAATGTGGGAAATTCATTTCTTTCTCTCCTTTCCATCAAACTTTCAGGCAGGGTCTTTGCAATGATTACATCATTTTTGAGATATGCTATGAACTCCTCCTCATTATAAACATAGGAAAAGCTCTTGAACTTCAAGCTGAATGGAAATTCAAAAAACACAAATAAATTTGTATATATGCATCACAGCATGAAAATATAAATAGCATAAAATCACAGTACTAATGACTGCAGAAACCTTGCAGAACAAACCTAGTTCCTTTTGAGGGTGTACTTTCTTGAATTTCTGGAATCACAAGAGTTGCATTTAAAAGCCGAGATATGGCAACCAGATCACAGATCTATAAAATCAACAAAACTGCTATTAACTTACAAAACAATAATAGAAAATGACTTGTACACATCTATTGGATCATACCGACGATCTTGTCTTTGCAAACCCACCAAAAACTTTTGCGTAGATGAAACCATTGCTCTGCTCCTTTGGAACTGTGAAGAAAATAAATGCAAACATGAAGTGGAAGATGCAAAGGATGAAAAGATAAATGTATGAAAAATGAAGAATAATAATCTATAATTCAGTAAGGACAGTAACTGTGTTAATTTTGTCAAAGATAAACATCACCAAATCATATCAGCTGGGTTATGTACTTTCTTTTATAGAAGATCAGTTACATATGCTTTTAGACAGACTAGATTCTCCCTCCATCTCATATATTTTGATGTTTTAACTTTTTCATGTTATTCAAACTATTTTGATGTTTTAAAAATCCTATACATATTTATACTTTATTTTCCAACTACACTCTTATTTATTACTCCTATTTTTCACCACATATTTCTTCATTTCTTTTTAATTTGGTTTCCAATGTGGATTAAATGAGGTTATTTTAGACAATTTATATCAAATTTTACATCATTCAATGACTTACTAAATTGCATGTATAACCTTAAACATCAAAAATATGAAACAGATGGAGTAAAGAGCTGAGAAATTTGAGCAAAACTATTACCAGAATAATTACTTCTAGCTTTGGCATAAGGCTGCAATGCTTCCAAAGACTTCACAGAACCCCACAGCTTCTTATTCTTTACATACTGTAGCATCTCAAGCAAACAAAGTCAAAATAACTTAAATGGAACCCAAAGACGAAAACACATAACCATACACATGCAATGGATAAATGCATACTCACAACTTACCGGTCTTAAATCTTGAGGAAGACTAGGCAATACTTTGTACTGCCCTATGTTAACAGCCCAAAATTTTGCCAGAGAGAGATGAATGATGATAGATCCCACAGATAAAACCATTACAGAAAGAACAACCCATTTTATCTTAGTAACAAAGGCCATATCTTGGCTCAGTGAGACTGATTTTTACATCACCAATCCAACTTTGAACTTTCCATAAGTACAAACCTACAATAACGAACATGAACAAAAAATTTGGTTCATCATCAAATAATTATACATACAATAAGTGTTGGAAAATGATGGTTTCAAAGTGTATTTAAAGCACATTAATGGAAGTATCTTGGGGTGTGAAATAAAAAATAAAAACTATCGGTCTCAGGCGTCTCAGACAGTAACTATTATTTCGTGTCATTCAGAATTGTTGCGAGCACAAACAGAGATAAGTATAACATTCTTTTACATCCGCATACTTTCTTCAACTCAATTACCAAATTCTTCATAAACTTTTTTTCTTCAACTCTAATCGCCTAATCTAATTGGCACTAAGATCAATACGCTATTGCTGCAAATAACAGCTACAATGTGGCTCTAGTAATAAATGAATAAGTAAAAGGGAAAATTGCATTGAATGGAAATTCCTCTTACCTGTAACAAAATGAAGCTCGAGATGCCGATTGAAGAACGAACTGATCGCGATTGGAGATAAGCAAATCAGATTTGTCGCGAGTTCGAACCTTCACGGCCGCCGGAAAATGAACCGTGACGGTGAACGATGGACACGACCGGTGGTGTTTGAGACAAACAAAATGTCAATTGCGGTGGTCGGAGGCGTGAAATGGCGGTTACCGATTAGAGAGAGAGAGCGAGATTTGAATGAGAACGAATCTGAAAAATATGAATGTTTAGAGAAGAGGGAGAGCGCGTGCAATTGAGGTACAGAGGTTCTGCGCGTGTGAGTGAGTTGAGATTGAATACGGAAACCGTAACCGTTTTCTGTGTGGAAGGTGCCGCTGCCCCGTGAGCTCAAGGAAGGAAAGGAAGAAAGAGTTCTTCTCCCATGTTGAGTTTTATATATTAGCACTATATAATGTATTATTTATTTTTAATTATCATTCATTTATACTTCTATATTTATTTATACTATTAATAAAGGGAAAACACAAAATAACCACCCATAATAGTGTAATTTATGTTTTCCTATTTTGCCATTAATATTTTTTTATTTCTACTAAAAAAATCATATAATATTATTTTCTTATTTTATCCTTATTATCTTCTTATTTTAAAAGTGTATTTAAAAAATTGAATATTATACCAATTGAATAAATTCAACCGTAAATTTAGCGCAAAAAATTATATTTGAATTTATAAAATACAAACTATACATTACAAACGATAGGAAAGCGGGTTGACAGGCACGAAAGTGCATATCAACACGCTAGTTCTTATAAAAAAATAAGTAATACAAAAGAATAATAAATAATATAATAGAGATAACAATATTGCAGCAGATATAGGTAGTGTGTATTCGTACACACTATTTGGAAGTACATGTGCGGGTGGTAAGTATTCACCGGTACACAATAAATTTTCAATTTAATTATATTTTTATATATTTCACAATAAACAACATATAAAAATAATTATTACTTGAATAATATAATATGTGCATCATAATTTTTTAATATAGTCCAATTGCTAAAATTTATTATGAAATAATACAAAAATAGAAAAAAATATAATGTTAAAATAATACTAAAAAATATAAAATATATAAAATATTTAATTAATTATTTAGTGTATATATATGTGGGTACCCATAGAGAGTGTACTATAATATTGATAGGCTATTTTTGCGGATACATATTTTGGTATTTTGACAATACTTATGGGTTTAATATTTTTGTCATCCTTATGATATAGCAATAGAAATAAATTGTGACTGGTGTACTAATACAAATAGATTGTAGATGATATAGTAATATAAAAGAATTGTGGATAATGGACTGACTATGTATGTATTATTGTATTTTTTATATTGTATTTTCAATGGATTATATCGTATGAAGGACTCGAAACGAGACGAATCGAATCAAACTAAAGCTCAGACAATTCAACTCAAAACTCGACTCAAGTTCGATATAAGTTATTTTTTAGCTCAAGTTCAGCTCAGTTAAAGTTTATGAACTGTTTGGTTAAGCTCGAATTGGTCTATTTGTTCAACTCAAATAATTAATTCATTATTAAGAAATATTGCACAAAATTATATATAGATAGAAAAATGTATATAATGATGATGTAAAAGTTTGATACATTGTCAGTTCATCCACCATTCATTTTTAATTATCGTTGACTTTTTGAAAAAGTAATACAAATAAAAGATAGATTATATGCTGGATGTATAAACATAAAAAATAATATATGAGTGTAGCATAATAAGGATAAATAAAAAATTAGATTATATATATACATATACAAACAACTTATAAATAACAAGCTCAAATTCACTTCATTTATTGAACGTGCTCGATTTTTAGTTTAAGTTCTATACTTTTAATTTATAAACTAAATTTACCAAACTAAGTAACAAGTCGAGTTTTGAATGAGTACTTTTGATTGATTTGGAGTCACAGACTCACACTCATATGTAATGTTTATTTTATTATATCATTCTTCCTTTATCTATGAATAAAAATTTAAAATATTGAAGTATATAGTAATAGAGCACGAGGCACCGATTTTGAATGAGAAAACCCTAAAGAGAGAGAAAAAGCTTGGTCGATCTTCATCAATGGCGGAACATCTAGCATCTATATTCGGCACTGAGAAAGACAGAGTAAACTGTCCATTCTACTTCAAAATCGGAGCTTGTAGACATGGTGATCGTTGTTCAAGACTCCACACGAAACCCACCATTAGTCCTACAATCCTTCTCTCTAACATGTACCAAAGGCCTGATATGAACATCAATGTCAATTTGAATGTTACTGATCCTAATCAACCTCCATTATCTGAACCTCCTCAGTCTCAGTCTTCACTTGACCCTGATAAGGTGCAAGATCACTTTGAGGATTTTTATCAAGATCTCTTTGAGGAGCTTAGTAAGTATGGTCAGATTCAGAGCTTGAATATTTGTGACAATTTGGCTGATCATATGGTAAATTTTCTTCCATTTCATTGTTATGTTATGCTCGTATATTTTGTTTGTTTGAATATATAATAATAAACACTAATTTAGGTATTTGAACAAGAGAATTAGTGTAATTGTGGATACGAGAATGTTGGGTTGGATGAGTAGACATGTTAGAGTTAGACAACATAGGATTAGGAATGGCTGTGTTGAGGAGAAAATTGGGTACGGGGTTCGTCACTTTTTTACATCGCAGTTATATGATTTTATTTAAGATGAATCTGTTACACGTGATTAATGAGAGAATGTGGTAACTGATAATGTAACATGTATTGTAGAAAAAATGGGAGAGTCTCGCATTAGGTTGCTCGGGCATGTGTGGAAAAACTGTAGAAACCTTGTTAAAAAGAGTAGATCAGAAAGAGGGTAGCTCCAATAACTAGAGGTAGAGGGAGACTATGAAAAAATTATGACTTTGTTTGATTCATGTAGTCAACCTTGTGTAGTGGGGAGAAACTTTGTCGTCGTTGTTGTTCGATCATTGAACTTTAACATTGTTTTGTTTTCTTTGCTCAGGTTGGCAATGTTTATGTTCAGTTTAAAGAGGAAGACCATGCTGCCAATGCTCTCATGAATCTCACTGGAAGATTTTACTCAGGTGCTCGTTACTCCTCATTTATACTTAAGGGTTGTTGTACTGTGCAGTCTGTTTTTAGTTCATCTTCGAGGAACCATTTTTCTTTTATTTTGAGTTTATGAGTTCATGTGCTACTCTCTATCATTATTCATGGCTTTGGCCATGTTTCTATTTGTTGCTGCTTGAATTCTGAGCTATTGCAACTGTAAACTAATTGCCTGGCTCTTTATAAATAAGAGAAACACCCAAATTCATTCCGGAGCATACAAACCTCCCAATTTAGTTCCTGGAAATGAAAACTCCGACTTGTTCCCTAAAAATGTCAGTCAAATTAGTAATTTTTAGGGTGAACTTTAGTGACACATTTGGGACTATTTGACCACCATCTGATGTTCCCATAGACCAAATAGAGATTTTTCATTTGTCAAGAACTAAATTGGGGGGCACATTTCTTTCGACAGGTGAACTTAGGTTTTTACTCTAGTAGCAATAATAATGATAAGAAAGCCTTTTTTCAATAAAGATTATTCTCTTTTCCACCCTTTCGTGTATGCAAAGTTAATATTCATATTGGTTTCAGGTCAATAGGTTGGAGATGTTATGCCCAACTGGTTTGGCTTGAACTCCTTATGTTTACCTTACTGTAGCCACCATTGTTCGCCCTTCTTTTTTTCGTGTTGGAGTCTTGGGCTTTATCTGCTGAAATGCATTTTGATCAGGTACCTTGTGATCTGTCGCATGGTAGCTCCTTTTACCATGCACTCTATCTTTCTAATGTCTAACCCTGTCTTTGCTGGTTTTGTGTAGAGTTTTGTATTTGGTTAGGATAGAATTGGGATCCTACCACTCTTAATATGTAGGTGCCCATGGCAATGAGTTTAACTTTTAATTACCATTACTACTGAATATGGTTTTGTTTGGTATGAGTCTATTGTATAATTCATATTTTACACAAGGCTTAATAATCGCTTTAACATGAATATATGTCAGAAAATGAATGCTTCATGGATCAATTTTATTATGATGCTCCCAACCCCCTTCCCCAACTTGTGACATCTGTTATTGTGATCAAACTTCTAACTTAATAGTCTCTCCAGGTCGACCAATCATTGTTGACTTTTCTCCTGTTACCGATTTTCGAGAAGCTACTTGTAGGCAGTATGAGGAGAATGTATGCAACCGAGGCGGTTACTGCAACTTCATGCACCTGAAGAAGATTAGCAGGTAGGTTTTTTAGCTTAGCTCTTCACACTTTCCAAAGATTTTGCATCTATGCTTTGGTTGTTACTGAACTAACCCCTTGCTCTCCTATTGTAGGGAATTGAGAAAGCAATTATTTGGGAGAAACAAGCGATGGAATGACCGTGGTGGAAGCAGAAGTCGGAGTCCTCCAAGGAGTCATGCTTATGAGGAACATTCGCATTCTGGCCGTGGTTCTGGTAGAAGAGATGTTGACAGGTATCATGGCAGTCGTGATAGGAGGCCTAGAAGCCGTAGTCCTCGACGCAGAGAAAAACGAAGTAGGAGTCCTGTGGACAGGAATACTAGACGGGCCAGAGAAAGTAGTGCAGAAAGAAGAGCTAAAATAGAGCAATGGAACAGGGATAAGGAACAAGGAGAATCTGGTAACAAGAATAATACAAATAGCAATGATTATGATGAACAGGGTGCTGAGCAAAATGGTAGGGAATCTGGTGACCATTAGATATAGCATCATCATCATCATAGGGATTTGGTCCAAAATGGAGAAAAAAACTTCAGGGTCGTAAGTTACGTTTTGGAGAGAAAAGGAAAGTTTCAGTGTCATGAAATATATTTGTGAGATATCTCTGAAGCCTTTCATATCTCTTTATTCCCTTCCAAAACTCAACTCGCAAACGGATCATTCTTTACACCTATTTAATTTGGTTTTAGTTATTAGTGTTTGTTTTATTATCTTGCTCTGAATTATCTATTTAGTTATATTACTTTGTAATATGGATCAATGACAGTTTAGTTTTCCCCTTAAAGTGTGATGTTCCTGCACCAATGGAGATTTTTTTTTAAAATGGAAGAAAGTGGGAAGTTTAAAAATTATTAGTCCATTTCATTCACGGGACATAATCATTCAGGTCATTTATTCCAGGTTCAAAACAGATCATTAAAAAAAGCAGTGTTGATAATTACCTTACTGTTGTGTCGACAATTACCCTCAAACAGACTCCTATGATGTCTTATCGTTGTGTCGATAATTACCTTCAAACAGATCATTAATTCTCATAAATGTTGTTTCAGTTTTGCTCAGTGGAGTTGGACACAAACTCATGAAATTTTCTAATATTTTATTAACGAAATAGAAAATATGACTTCTCATCTTTACTACTGGTAAGGACATTAAAGGTTTGTTTACAAGTTTGATTTTGGAAGAGAAGAAATATTTAAGAGTTATCTCATAAGTGTAATTCATGACTTCCAAACCTTTCACCTCCAAAAATGAACTCGATCCTAAAAATGTATAGTTCCTGTTATCATTCTGATTGCAAAAGCAATAGTTTTGTTGAACATCTTAGAAAGTCTTAAAAAAGAAACACATGAAACCAAATCAGAGAACCCAAACGTGTGACCCAAAATTCAAAGACGGTTTCGCCACGCAACCAAAAAAAATAAGATTAATAATAAATAATCAAATCTAATACAACGATTCCGCCACCAAATAAAAACCATTATTCTCTCTCCGACAATCGCATTTCTAGAGAGAGAAAAAAACGTAAAACACTCTCTAGAGAGAGAAACCTTACCAACCATCAATGGCGGGTTTTAGGGTTTTACTATAGAGCGACGTTTACACACGCAGCTTCCATGGAAATGCCTGCTAGAAGATCCAACTACTCGCTTCTAAGTCAACTTCCCGACGATCAATTCTCCGGAGCAACCACAACGCCGCCGTTCGATTCATCCTCCGGCGACGGTAATAATTACAATTATAATAACAGGCATGGGAATCGGATTGGGAATTTGTATCCACCGTCGATCGCGTTGCAGAGGCAATCCAGTGGGAGCAGCTTCGGCGAGAGCTCGCTTTCTGGCGAGTGTTACGTGCCTACGATTTCGAACGCGGCTGCGAACGATATCGATGGATATGGATACGGAGACGTGAGAGTTAAGCTGGCGGAGGATGTGGTGGTGAGAACAGGAGGAACGTTGGGGAAGAGCTGGGCGCAGCAGACGGAGGAGAACTATCAGTTGCAGATGGCTTTGGCTCTTCGGCTTTCATCTGAGGCTGCATGCGCTGATGATCCTAATTTTCTGGATCCAGTGCCAGATGATTCTGCTTTGAGGTCATCGTCGTCGTTGAATTCGGAAGAGGCAGTGTCGCATAGGTTCTGGGTATGTGTATATGCATGGTCATGGTGTGGCTCTGGTTGACATGTATTACTGGTTTGGGAGTATTCATATCATATCCATAAGCTTAACTAAGTGCAATGTGTTTTTTATTGTCATATAAACCCACACTTGTTTTGAGACATGTGTCACTTTCTTTTTGGCTGAAGGATTTGTAGGAGAATATATCATTTTACTAGTCAGTAGTATCAATAATAGTGTGAAATTTTGTTGACAATGATGAATATTGTGATGATAATTTTAGAAGTTCATGTATCACATTTAATGATTGGAGGAGCTGTATTTGACTTGAATTGATGGGATTTGTGTTAGTGCATAACCTCATTTGTAGTAGTGTTTCATTAGATGCAAAGGATGGAGTTGAGTTGGGTTTTGACTTTTGAATTGTGACGTTTAAGTCTACTAGGAATAATCAGTATATCAGGCCTTTTATTGTAATTTGTCGTCCAGTCCCATTTGTCATTGCACTGACAGAAGAAAACCGTTTTCTGGAACTGTGGCTTTTTTCGTTTTAGTTGTACCAGCTTTATAATGATCCAGGCAATGGGCAAATAATTATATAGATACTGTGTTCCTCAAATGGTTCTTCTTTATACTTGTTTTCTAAAGAAGTATTTTTCCAACATTTGTACTACATATACTTATTTGTTGAAAAAATGTTAGGCATTAAGGAGCCTTGCAAATCTTGAAATGCGTCTTCAATATTTTGCGGTTATTATATTGGGTGACAGAATATGCTTCGTTTTATCAGAGGCAAAAAAGTCTTAATAGAAGAAATCGCCACTAGGGCGTATAATTAATTAATAATCATTTTTTAGCAGAAGTTAAGACCTAGTTTTTAAGTTGAAGTAAAGAAGAAAATACTTATCCCAACTTTATTCCGTTCCTCTTTCTTGTTCTGTTATTTTTTAAAAATTTCCTCTAGTTTTACATAAAATTCAGGGAGGAAAATGGTAGTAGATTCATCTCGATAGACATGTTTCACTTATTATTCTTGGATATACCAATTGATGAAATTCTGTTGTTGATAATGTGCACCAGGTAAATGGCTGTCTATCATACTTCGACAAAATTCCTGATGGGTTTTACTTAATTCACGGGATGGATCCCTTTGTCTGGACCCTATGCACTGATTTGCTGGAAAATGGCCGAATTCCAACAGTTGATACACTAAAGTCAATAGATCCCTCTGCTGACTCTTCACTTGGAGTAGTTTTGGTGGATCGGCGAAGTGATGCAAGCTTAAAGGAACTGCAAAATAGAGCACATAACATTTCTTCTAGCTGCATAACGACAACAGAGGTTGTAGACCAGCTTGCCAAACTGGTTTGCAATTACATGGGGTGAGTCTCCTCGTCATTGTTGGCTTAGAACTATTTATCCCACATTGCCAGTCTAACTATGTTTTATTGCTATAACAAGGGGTTCAGCTTCTGTTAGGGAAGATGATTTTTTCCCCATCTGGAGGAACTGCATCAATTATCTGAAAGATTGCTTAAGATCTGTTGTTGTTCCAATTGGCAATTTATCTATTGGACTCTGCAGGCATCGTGCTATATTGTTCAAAGTAGGGTTCCCCTTCTGCGTGGTTGATCCGAACCAATTTGTATTTTCTTTTGTTCGCTGGTTAATACAGGTGACTGTCTTTAAGCTGTTTATGAGATAATGTGCTTTATATATTCCATCTGCAGGTACTAGCCGACACCATTGATATACCATGTAGAATTGCAAAGGGCTGTAAATATTGCTCCAGAGATGATGCCTCGTCATGTCTTGTCCGATTTGGGCTTGAAAGGTATCTGTTTTGTTGCTAAGTACATATGCTTTTCTGTTTAGAAGTAGGAGTGTAGGGCTACAATTTAAAGAATTGGTTTCCATTATGTGTGACCATGGAATGATGGAAGTGTAAAATTATGAATGCACTGTAAGCTGTTTGTTAATATTCTGTGAACTGACACCTCATGTCTAACATCATATAATCACAGGGAATATCTGATTGATCTAATTGGGAATCCGGGTTGTTTATGCGAACCTAATTCCATGCTCAATGGTCCATCTTCCATCTCATTTTCTTCGCCCTTGCGTTTTTCAAGACTTAAGCCAGCTGAACCTACCATTGATTTCAGGTCATTGGCCAAACAGTATTTCTCGGACTGTCTGTCTCTTGAGCTTGTCTTTGATAATGGTTCTGCAGGTGATATTGTGTTTCCTATTTAATTTTTTATTCTAAATCTGGGCTGGTGATAGTATGATTATCTTGTATCTTGAAAGATTTACTTAGTGCTTTTTGTTGCATAGATTAATTATTTAAGATCCGGCCATCCAGGTGTCCTGGGATATTTTATTTACTTCTATTTTGGTGAATGAAGTCATCTTCTCTAAGCTAACACTCCATAATAAATTTGTCTACCTTCCAAATTTGGTATTCACTTAAATGCATTAGAGCCTTTTCAATTGAATAATACCCCCTGTGCTTTTTCTCATTTTTTTAATTGTACTAAGTGATTAAATGGCACTTGGACAATCTGTATTTTTGTTTCCTGTATATGTTGTCTACAATTATTTGCCAAAGTTCTCTTTTTTCCAATTTAGAAATTCCAAGAATTCAACTTCTTAATAAAAAGTAAAGGAGCATGATTCTGCATTTTAATGTTTAAGCTGAATGATGTTTTCCAAGTTAATTTTGTAGATTCTTAGGTTGGTTTCTGGATTATGGAATTGAGAGAACACTTCAAATTATGTGAGCAAGTCTATGTAATATCAGTATCTTGGTCTCGATTAATTGTTATGAAGAAAAGGGCTAAACATAACATTTATTCTCTCTTTATGGAATGAACTTGAATGGTGACAGTGTGACACCAATAGTCTTTATTTAAGTACATATAATAAAATGAGTGCCTGATTTCATGTTCAAATAAATTTGTGAGCTAATCAACATCTAGTATAATGGCAAAAGGCATGAGCCTTGGTAGAGATGTTCATGTAGGAAGTTTTATATTAGTTGTAGTTTTGCATGTTGTTCTGTAATATGGTGTGGCATGCAATTGCATATGTCCAAATATTTTAAAATGTTTGCACTGGGCGCAAGTATAGGATACCCTGAATTTTATATTACAGGACTTGTACTGATTGAGATTTTGGATTCTCCATTCCAGAACAGTTGGATGGGAAGCACAAGGATAGGAATAACCCTAGGCCAATTGCAAAAGACAGCAACATAAGTTCTATTATTCCTCTGCATCCTCAAGCTTATCATCCAAGCCCACACGATCAAGGCTCTGAAACATTTAAGTCATCTGACATAATAGAATCGACAGGCAAGGATCCACTGCCTTTAAAGCATAACCGTCCTGGTCATAGAGATATACAAACCCCATTAGCACTAACAAATTCCAATGTAGATGTTATTGAGAGTAGGAGGTTTGTTGAAGGAAGTCAACTGATTCCAAGCAAACCTACTAGAGATCTTGCCCTTGATATGGAGGATTTGGACATACCGTGGGGTGATCTTGTTTTAAAGGAGAGAATAGGATCAGGTACATATCCTCTTTTATAAATTTCTTATTTTTTGAAGTCTTTGGTCCGTTTTTTGTTTGAGTGGGAATAAAGCGCTCCAAATACTCTGCATATTTGTCGGGATGGTTCCATTAAAAAGTTAGGGTTCAGGAAATCAAAGCAAAGCCACTAATTTTTTTATAACATGATAGCAGTCAGATAACAAAGCACCCAGGAAAATATGAGCATCCCCCCAATCAAATACACCAGAGAACTGCATAAAAATTTCCATTGTTTCCGTTGAATGCTCTGAAGCTAATCAATTAAAACTTAGCCTAACTTCAAGCACACAGTATTTAATGAAATTTCTACCATTGAATGCTTCACGTGGCCTGATTTATGCGATTACCATAAGTAGTCATTAACAATATTTTTTCTGTTATATTTTCAGGATCTTTTGGAACTGTACATCGTGCTGAGTGGAATGGCTCGGTAAGGCACTCTTTTTTCTTTCAATGATGCATTAAGCTGAAGCCTGAAGTAGTGCTTAATATTTAATTTTGTTTAGTGCATCTCCCTATCTCTATATGCTTGTTTTATGTGTTTTTAGCTTGTCTCGTTAACATCCTTCAGTATGTTATGTATTGCAGGAGGTTGCTGTAAAAATTCTAATGGAACAAGATTTTTATGCTGAACGCTCCAGGGAATTCCTGAGGGAGGTATGCTCAAAACTCTCGTTTTGTGCAGAAAGTCACCAATAGTACTGTTCGTAATGCTTGCTGTTAATTCGAGCTGCATTTGTACCCCTTTTATAGGTTGCAATAATGAAACTCTTACGGCATCCAAACATCGTTTTATTTATGGGTGCAGTCACTCAGCCTCCTAACTTATCAATTGTCACGGAATATTTATCAAGGTTTTACAACACCTTCTCTTCCTGTTCCTTGTCCTTTCCCTCTATAACAAGGACTCGTGTAGCCGAAAATCGGGGCATGACAGCTGTCCCCGATTTTCGGCTACACGGCTCTAGGAAATCTGTTCATGGCTATAAAGATACTTTAACCTTGAGATCTGAAGGGCTTTTTGCTGAAACTAAATGCAGGGGTAGCTTATATAGGCTGCTACATAAACCTGGTGCCAAAGAGATGTTGGATGAGAGGCGTAGGCTTAGTATGGCTTATGATGTGGTAAACAGTCACAAGAAAAATACCTTTTCTGGTTCAATACTTTTTTTAATGAGTAATGTCACAATCTTCGTTTCTTCATATTCAATGATTAAATATTTGTCATCTTTATGTGCAGGCTAAGGGGATGAACTATCTTCATAAACGTAATCCTCCTATTGTTCATAGAGATCTGAAATCTCCAAACCTTCTCGTTGACAAGAAATATACAGTTAAGGTAAGAATGAAAATTTCTGATGTATACCAAATTGTTGTAAGATTTGCATTTACTCCATTGGTCACCCTTGCCATTATTGTTCCACTTCTCCTGCTCTCACAAATTCCTTTGTACTTGTACCACTACCAACACAAGCTTATATTTAGTCACCAAAATTCACTTCTCACTGGTCTGCTAGCTTGAATATACTTGGACGATATATGTTCAGTAACTGTTCAGCTGTCATGCCTTCCAATTTTTTTTGTGAACTGGTAGAAGATTGAATGTTATTGCAAAACTTAGTCTACCTTCACCTAGTTGATAGAAGTTTGAGCTTTCAGCTAATTAGGTGGGCTTATTTTAATGCAACTGTGGCATGTGGGCGAAAATCCATTTAATATTGAACAATGCGTGCACCGTCTTAGCAACAATTTTTTTCTGGGAGGGCAGGGGGGTCTGTTTTTCTTCAGCATTAATGGTGTATTTTCACATATTGTAATCCAACGTTCTTTGTTGTCCCTTTCCTTCAGGTTTGTGATTTTGGGCTTTCCCGACTAAAGGCAAATACATTTCTCTCATCCAAGTCAGCTGCTGGGACTGTAAGTTTACTTTTACAACATATATTTCTGTTTATATTTCATACGGTTCAGAGGTAACTTACATTATAATGCATTCACATTTTATCTTTTTCTTTGCTAGCCTGAGTGGATGGCTCCAGAAGTTCTCCGTGATGAGCCATCAAATGAGAAGTCAGATATTTACAGCTTTGGTGTAATCTTGTGGGAGCTTGCGACATTGCAACAGCCATGGAATAATTTGAATCCAGCACAGGTTTGTTATATACCTTTAGCACATTATCATGCAACATATCTTTGTTTTTCTATTATGATTATATTGCTTTGATTTGTTTTTTAAAATTCTTCAATTCTGGTAATACCAATCTGAAAAAGATTGCAAGCTATGTATTTTTGTCGAAGCATGTTTCTTTCCAGGTAATAATGTGACAAGTATAGTTACCGACTTACTGTTGGAGGCTTCTCAATTGTGTGCCTGAGTTTGGTTTTTTGGAGTGTTATCCGGTTTCACAGTGATCTAATGTTGACTTACAATGCTACTTAGACTGAATATCCCTTCATATTTATTTCAGTTTTATCTTTCTTTTAGACTAAGTGACTACCCTTAATGTGTTAGGTGCACTGCCTTTTTGTTTTATATCAGTTTTCACAAATCTATAATGTTTTGTAGGTTGTAGCAGCTGTTGGGTTCAAGGGAAAAAGACTGGATATACCACATGACTTGAATCCCCAATTAGCCTCAATAATCGAGTCTTGCTGGGCCAAGTGAGTTCAGATGCATCTTTTCTTTGTATTATACTTTTAGGACTTGTTTGCGAGTTTGGTTTTGGAGGGAAAGGAAGGGAAATGGAAGGCTTGAGAGCCACCTTACAAGTGTATTTCATGGCTCTCAAGCCTTTCCCTCCCCTCCGTTTCCCTCCATAAAACAACTCGCGAACAGACCCTTATATTCTAATAGATTTTGCTGATATTCTTGGGTTACTGCAGTGAACCCTGGAAACGCCCTTCTTTTTCAAGTATTATGGATTCCTTGAGAGTATTGCTCAAACCCCCTACACCTCAACCCGGTCGTCCAAACATGCCATTACTTGCCTGAACGGTTGGAATCAAAGCTTTTATTCATGCACATACTACTGGGTTTTATTAGTTTTGATGTCTGACAGTAATACACTGTTTTAGTAGTCCCAGGTGCGTACCAAATCCAAAATGACATTGCATAGCACTAAATTTCTGGCTTAGACATAGTATATCCTTTATTTTTGTTCTGTTAATGACTATAAATTTTCTAGTGGAGACATGTTCTTCCATTTTTTT
Organism: Lupinus angustifolius; assembly: GCF_001865875.1. NCBI lineage: Eukaryota > Viridiplantae > Streptophyta > Magnoliopsida > Fabales > Fabaceae > Lupinus > Lupinus angustifolius. The sequence continues at coordinate 24,649,267 of NC_032013.1, read as the reverse complement.
GCTGTTATTTACTACTATTGTGTTTAAAATAAGTAATACCTTGCTGAAGCGTTGTCGCAACTCGATCACAAATCAGTTGAGGCGCTTTTATGTGTGCGTGCATGTATGAGAGGGTGTTTGGTGTTGACAATGTTCACATTTCCCCAATGGTTGTTGCTTGCATAAAGTTAGCACATCAATTGATACATATATGTTTTTTTGGTTGCAGAGGCACAGTTTGTATATTTCTGTTCTTATTCCGATTGAGAGAATACTTATTTTCCACCCCAAGCAAGGATACTCCATTTTCATTCCAACAAAATTGTTTGATTAGGTGATCCTGTAATTTCATGTATAAAAAATGTATACTTTTTTTCATCCATAATTGTATGTAAAATTGTTCCCATTGTAATTAGATTCAATTAATGATACAACATCTTTGCAGACAATGTAAATGTGCTCTTTTTGGTTCTTTTTACTGATCCATTTTGTTGCCTTAATCATCTAATTGCATTTTCTGTGTATGTGTTGTATGGCCAAATTAGATTCTATCAATTGCTTATGAAGGATTTAATCTCTGAAGGTTGCTAAAGTGAGTTTGCAAAAATACCTCTAAAAATGATTTAAAAGTATAGTTTTAATTATTTATTTTGAGGAATTAAAATGATTTATTTTACTTTTTAACTATGTTGGTATTGGAATCTGATTCATTAACTACTTGTTTAAAAACTTAAGGTGTAAAATTATAATTTTAATTTCAATTCTTTAGAGTTTATTATGATGGTGATGGAAATGGTAGATGAGAAGGTGGTACTCAATTTTAGAAGCCAAAAAAAATGAGGGGGAGTGTGTCAGACTCAGTCAACAATTAATTACTGAGTACAGAATATTTCAAAAATTGATTATAAGAATTGAAATAATTTTATGTTCCTTAAAAAAATAATGTTGGAATGCTATTTAAAGATAAAAATGGGTTTTAAAGAAAATTTTGTGGGTTATAAACACAGTTTATTCAATCAATTTTTTGAAAGGGCAACACTACTAGAATTATCAACATTATTTTGTTAGTTTTTCAATATAAAATTATTTTCACGGTTAATGTTAAAAATTATGGAGAAATTTTGTACATATATCGTTAGGCAACAACACAATTTGTAAATTTTGATTTAGAATCTAAAATGTATTAAGCTTGGTTGTCACTTGTTCCAATTTATATCTGACAAACAATTGAGCACCCTACTTGTTCAATCGCTCTTTAGAACTATTATGTATCAAAATTGATATGAAATGATTTGACTCGGTCTTCTTCAAATATAAAACTAGTTATTTCATCTCTTGGACTTAATAATTTTAATTATTTTTAAAATTATTGTAATTATAATAATTATTTGTTAACTTATATTAGAATAAAAGTTATTTTTGTTCAATTAAGTTTTAAAACAATTTGTTCATTTTTATTACGATTAAAATATAAAATATATTATTTGATAACATTTTCAACTGATTTATGATATTTTGTTATAATAAAATTGTCAGTATTGATTGTTTTTAATTAAATACTCATGTTATAATAAATTTTATATTTAAAATAAAAATTTAATAAATAATATAATATTCTAAATTTATTAATCTGATCAATAGTGTTTTGGCCAGTGATCCATTGATTAAGTACCTCGATCGAGTCAATAATGGGTCCATATCTGATAACAATTTCTAAAAGTTTTCCTTCATAAAAGAAACATTATTAAAAAAAATGAAATTTTTTGATACTACCAAGAATATATTAAGAAAAAAAATTGGAATGAAAGTGAAAATAATGAATGCAGGTTCAGTCCCCACTCGTGCGTTTCTTCATTCTTCACTGAATCTGAATCTCGATTAGGGTTTTTCCCATTTCTCATTCTACAATTTTCAATCACTACACTTTCATTCTAATCCATAATATTCTTCTTCCTCCACTCTCGTTACAAAACCCGCATCAAATTCAATAATCTAGCTCCTCATTTTTCCCATCCTCTAAATCTATTCAAACCTAATTAGGGTTTAGTTACATTCATTCCAATTCGATTCAATGGACCCTCGTAGATCATTGAGGGGTATCGAACCTGGCGCCAAGAAACCCCGATTGATCAACGACCTAGACCGCGGTTCGGTTCTCGATCCACGGCGGTTACCTCAGCGAGCTTCGGGGCACGGTGGTGACGATGGTGGTGGGTACCACCCGCAGCCACCACCGCACCAAGAGCTTGTGGTTCAGTATAAGACTGCGCTTGCTGAACTCACTTTCAATTCGAAGCCTATTATTACGAATTTGACTATAATTGCTGGAGAGAATCTCGCTGCTGCGAAAGCAGTTGCTGGCATTGTTTGTTCTAATATTCTTGAGGTGAATTGAATCTAAGTTTTACACTTTTATAGTTACATTGTTTTTTTTTTGTTTACTTTCAATTGAATTGAGTTGCAACTTACCTACATTGAAAAAGGGTTTTTTGATTTATTTTAATTATTTATCGAATTTCTTCGTCTTTCATTTGTCCTGTTTAGGCTTTTAGATGTAGATTGGCATTCATAGAGAATAAAGATTAAAGATTCTTAATTTGTGCTCTTCCTCCGATCGTAGTTAAAAAGAAAAACTTTTGCCAACTGATTGCAGTTTTATTGACTTTGTCTGAAGAAGGGACTAACAATCTTTTCCATACGTAGATTTTTGGTCTCGGATTTGGGGCAAGAAATAGACGTTCAAAATTTCCAATCTCAAATTGTACTTAGTTCAATCTTGATGAAATTTGCAAGTGTTTTACTGTTTTTTTGTTATAGAAAAGATGTGTTTCGTTCAATTGTGTTAGTGCTGTTCCAGGTTCCAAGTGATCAAAAGCTGCCATCCCTTTATCTCTTAGACAGTATTGTTAAGAATATCGGGCGGGATTATATAAAACACTTTGCCACCAGACTACCTGAGGTCAGATATCTACTCTTTACCTGTCATTGACCTTAATGTCTTTGTTGAATGTATTTTTAAACCATTTATTATGGCCTACAAGGCTACAGTGAATCCTTCAAATTGCGAAATTATGAAATTTTTACACTGAGCTATTTCAATTTGAGTTGGTTACATGGTTAAAATTATACTGTAAGGATTTCCATTGAAATGAATAATCTGTCTTTTATGAAATGGAAAAAGTTCTGCACACTGCTTTTTCTAGTTGTACACACCTATTTTTAAATAGGTACTTGCCAATTAGTCAATTATTCCTTTACATTTTAGGTATTCTGCGAGGCATACAGACAAGTTGATCCTCCAGTACATTCAAATATGAGACATCTTTTTGGAACTTGGAAAGGAGTCTTTCCTACTCAGACTCTTCAGATGATTGAGAAGGAACTTGGCTTTACTTCTGCTGCCAATGGTTCAGCGTCTGCTTCAGTCAGGAGTGACTCACAGTCACAACGCCCACCTAATAGCATCCATGTGAATCCCAAGTATTTAGAAAGGCATCAGCAGTCCATCAAGGTAGGTGAAATGACCGCACCTAAAACTTATCCTTTAAAGATTTGAATTGTTGGATTTGATTGTGACTGGTCGAGTCATGGCAGTGTTTTTTCCTTGAATGATATGTAATTGGCATCAGATTTTGAACTTATTGCTTATTGAAACACAACACAATATTCTTTGACTCAGTTTATTTTTGAACTAGAGTATTCCAATAAACTAATTGAAACCCCTTTATTCTCCTTAACCATGAAATATCCTGATTATACCTTTTATGTCTGCTATATTTTGGATTTTGTGGTTTTGTTGTTTATGGTTTGACATATGATGTGTGTCATATTAATCTTTGTTAGGTTTTTATGCACGTCGTGTCAGGTTTTTATCACTTCGTTACTGTATGTGAAGATCTGATTTGCATTTCAAAATAGGCCTTCTCATCCTCAATACATATCATGATTTGGCAACTATTCAATAAATTATTTTCCTTGAAAATATGATAAGCTTTAGCAATGAATATATCGTCATGCATACTTTTTCATATTATATCTTGGTACTTAATGCTCTTGTCATGTCCTTTCTCATGCCATGTAGACTAAAGGAGGAGTAAATGATATGAATGGAGCTATTTTAAAATCAAAAGGGGAGCCAGAGAGAGTTTTGGGTTCTGGACGACCACCGCTTGATCCTAGGGTTACCATGCAAGTATGTTTAGTAGTTTTTATTTGCCTTTATATCCTATTCACTCTGCCAGTAATCACATTTAACTTAATGGTGTGTGTTGCAGAATAATCAGCGCACTAATAGAGATGCATTTAATGATTCTGTTCCTGAAAAGAGCATTGGTGAGTCCTTTGGAGGCAATGAATATAGTTCTGATACTTCAAATAACTTGAGCTTAGTTGGAAGAACTGGTGGTAGGATCACTGAGTTAGGATACGACAAACCTTGGTACAAAGCAGGTGGTGGTTTTGCAGAGACCAGATCAGGCCAAGGAAATGGTTTCAGTGTCAAGCCTGGCTTTTCGAATCATGAAGCACTGAAGTCGGTCAAATTGGATGCACATCGTCAGCCAGCACTGAACATAGCTAACAAAAGGAGCAGTATGATGTCAAGTAACTGGAAAAATTCTGAGGAAGAGGAGTTCACGTGGGATGAGATGAACTCTGGGTTGACTGGTCATGGTGCCCTCAATGTCTCTGACAACTTGAGCACAGACACATGGACTTCAGATGATGAGAATTTGGTAAGCCTTCCAAAGTTAAGGGTCAATTGCACTTTGCCAGTCAAATATATTCCATTCAATTGCCCTTTTCTCCCGATTCATAAAATAAAGTACATTCCTTTTGATAAAACTTGATTATTCTTTTCTCTTTATGAGATGTGCCACATGTCATAAAAATCAGTGGGCAACTTTCTCAAATTTGAGATAGACTTTTACCACAGGTAATTTTTTAACAAAAAAAAAATTAAACCCTAATTTTCCAAATTACTGATGATAAATCCCTACTTACTTACCCAAATTACAGATGTATCATAAACTAAATTTATCCTAAGTTTCTTCTACTCATTCTGCGTTCTTTATATATGTATTTTATCTGATCTTCTTAACTGGTTTTTTTCCACTTCAGGAAGGTGAAGATCACCTCCAAATTGCACAAATATCCAATTTTAAGAAACAGCGACCTGTATTTGCGGGCCATCAATCATTGTCATGGAAAATGCAGGATCAGCACTCAATTGATAAGTTGAAACTGAAGCCAGGTCACTCAAAGGAACTTTTGTCCACTCTTGGTGGGTTTCAAACCAATACAAATTCTTTGTCTATTGGGATGGGGAATCGGCCTTTCATGCCAAATGCAACAATAGGAATGGCCGAAGTTATGAGACAGCAGCAATTTGACTCTGGGGGAGCCGAATCCCCTTCTGGGCAGTCACCTTTACGAGAGCAGTCTCCATCACCACCACGAATTGTGCGCAACCCTCATCCAGTGCGAAGTTTGGCTGAGCAAGATCGTTCCCATTCTCTTAAAACATCTCAGTATCTGAAAGCTCTGCCAAGTCAACATATTAAAGATCCTTTGCCTGCCCTCCCTCCCAATGTCCAGGTTGATCACTTGCGAAAATCACAGGAAAGGGACTTGCAGGATCCATTATCTTCGGCAACTTCTTTTCAGCCAAGGCTTCAGCAGCAGAAGCTGGGTCCTTCTCAGACTGATGTTACTGTTAAAACTAAGAAGCCACCCCAGTCTAAAGTTACTCTAGCCAGAGAAACTTCAGAACAGTTAACCACCAGTAGTTTGTCAGCTGCGGCTGTGAAAAGTGGAACCCTCTCCAACAAATCAACTACAAGTAGCGTTCATACTACAAGTAGTCTGGATAAAAGGAATCTTAAACCTAAATTTGGGGTTAGGCCTACTCAGTCGAGTGGGCCTTCCCCTACCACATTAATTTCTTCGGTGTCTGTAGTTGCATTACCATCTTCATTAGGCCCTTCAAACAGTGATTCACCTACGCTGCCAAAGTTACCTCAACGAAAGGCTGGACAGCCACAGAGGGTGTCTACTCAATTACCAGCCTCCTCTAATGTGAGCAATGCCTCAAATACGACTTCAAATGCCAGCACTAGTAATACGTCAAATCCAATTGCCAACCTTTTGAGCTCATTAGTTGCAAAAGGTTTGATATCTTCAGAAACAGAGTCACCGACTAAGGTACCAACTGAGATGCCGAGTCGATTGGAAGACCAAACAGAAAGCGTTGCTGCCAGTAGCTCTTTGCCAGTTGTTCCAGTTTCTGTTTCTGCAGCTGTCCCAGTATCATCTTCCAGAGATGAGGTAGATGATACTACAATACCCACACTTGCCTTATCTAAATCAACCAGCACGGAATTTATAAATCTCATTGGCTTTGATTTTAAGCCCGACATAATCCGAGAAATGCATCCACATGTAATTAGTGCTTTGCTGGATGATCTCCCACATCATTGCACAGTTTGTGGTATTAGGCTTAAACTGCAAGAACAGTTCGATAGACACTTAGAGTGGCATGCTGCTAGAGAAAGAGAACAAAGTGGTCTAATTATGGCATCAAGAAAATGGTATGCAAAATCAAACGATTGGATTGCTGGCAAGGCTGAGTATCCATCTGAGTGTGAGCTAACTGATTCTGTAGATGTATATGACAATGAAACTGAGGAGAATCAATTGGATACTATGGTTCTAGCAGATGAAAACCAGTGCTTGTGTGTACTGTGTGGCGAGGTATTTGAAGATGTGTACTGCCATGAAAGGGATGCGTGGATGTTCAAAGGGGCTGTTTACTTGAACAACACAGATGGCGATGGTGATAGTGAGATTGAAAATAGAAACTTGGGTCCCATCATTCACGCTAGATGCTTATCAGAGAACCCAATATCTAGTGTCACTTAGGCCGAAAGCTTATTATCGGATGTTATTGGATATAATGGATGTATTGTTGTTAGCTTTGATGCCCAGATAAAATAGGATGGAACAAGATGTTTGAATTTGTTTTCTTCAGTTCCAAAGAAGATTTGATGTTTATCTGAAGGAGTAAAAGGAGTATTTGAATTTTGCGGTAATTTATTGGATCTGTTCTGTTTTAGCAGGAACAGGATTGTGATAGTTTAGCCATGTAATCATTGGAGCTATGGTTTAGTCAAAAGCTCACTAAGGGCACCAAGGTTTACTTTGCATACCCAGTCTTGATGGCCCTTTCATGATAAGTTTATTGCATCTCAACTTGCTCATTGATGTCGTTGTGATACTTTATTTTTGCACATTAAAGCACATATGGCAATAATATGGGACAAAGCACCAAGGCCATGTTTAGAGTCCAAATTTTCTTTCTTTTTTATTAATCATAAATAATGGCTTTAAACTTAGTTGATCCCTTCAATCCGTTCACTTTTTCAGAAGTGACTTGACTATCTATTCAAAACCCATGGAAAGTTTATGAAAAAATGACATTTTCTTTTACTAAATTTTGTAAGGTAATGTTAAGAATAAGGAAGTCCAAGCTCATGAGATTTGAAACGAATGAATAGACAAAGCGATGCACCACATAAATGGATTTGATTCCACAACTTGACTCGATACATAAGCCATTAGGTTGGGTCATACACTTATATTCACTTCAAGTTGATCATTATTTTCTATGTTTCACTTCTTTTCCTACTTACATATTAGTCATTTTTGGAATTCTAACACAGAAGATGATATATGTCATAAAGTCAATTTGCATATTAATAATTGTTAGGATTATTTTGCAAATCACATATATCACTTTCTAATGTATTATTACTCAATTTTATTGTATTTATTTTTGCCATTTGAAACTTGTGATAAAGTACATAGATTTTCAAAACCCTTTCGTCTGGCCTCTTCACGTGTATATATATATATATATATATATAAGTGAAGTGGGAGCTATAAAGGGAAGCATCGCAACAACGCTGAATGGGGCAAAGTTACAGGATCAGGAACATTTTTGGAATGCATCATCTCAATCACGTGTAAGGAGGACACTGAAAAGTGAAAACACAGCATGCAAGTGCCCAATCTTGCACCTATCACAAACAAGTTTATGAAATTAAACAATTCCAACAATTCCTGACTTTGGGTTTCGGCCACAAAGATCAATAACATCTGCGTTGACTTTCATGCTTTCTGTCTCATCTGCTTCCATAAACTGCAAAATAGTAACAACATGCCCAATCTACTACTTCTAGTAACTTGCTACAAATTTTACTTCATTTTAACTTATTTCATTCATTTATGTACTGATTCAAAGAAATATTACACCCAACGAATTGTTTGTTTAGTGGTATAAGGCTCCGCTGAATCCCAGAATGACCAAAATTGTCAAATGTTCGATTTTTGATAGCGACACTTGTTGGAATGGACAGTCATTTGTTGGTTAGAATTCTCATGAGACTCACTTAATGGTCCATTCTTTATATGTATGTCTCACATAATTTTGACATATAATACAGCTAAAATCCTTTCCAACAAACAAACCTAATAATAACCAAACTTCAACAAACATTAAATCCTTAAAGTCTCCTTAATTCGAAGAAGTTCAAAGACTCTAACACAAAGTGATGCTGATGGATTCATTTTTCAAAATCTTCTTCCAACAACCCACTGATGAAACCGTTCTTTTTTGTCATTTTAATGTGACCATTTTAAAATAGGGCTTTAGTGATATAAACTTATAATATCATACATTAGGTTCTTATTTTCAAATTGTTGTCACCAAACGTGGTAAAGTTAAAAAACAAATCCCATCATGCATGTGTAAAATATAGTGAATATGACTTCGTTGGTCGTGTCCCAAACCTTACATATTTTATATTTTTAAATGAATTGTTAATTAAAATATCTTTAGTTATTAACCCAAAAAGGATGGAAATTGCAATGCCTTAAGCATTCTCAATTGGTCGGTGAACCCACGTGCTTCATTTTCTTAATGCCATGGAGTTAGCTTGTCGAGTTACAATCTTTATAATCATATTCATATAATGGTGTAAAGTCTCATCTTCAGAAAGATTAAATAGTGAAGGTTTTGATTCCTAAGAATAATATTTGTTAGGAAGGACCTATGTTGCACAGATACGGATACGTGTATCGGATACGATACGTATCCGATACGTCGACACGCATTTTTTCTAAAATGTAGGATACGATACGTTCAGGGATACGCGTATAAATTAATAAAAAATACATAAAATATGATAAAATTATAAGTGTAAATCAAAATATTCAAAATAAAAATTATAATGGATCGGAAATGTAATATTCAAAGTAAAAAATACATAGAAATGTAAGCATTTTTTTGTTTGTTCTTCACAACATACCTATGACGGTAGAGACAGTAACACTAAGCACCGACCAGCGACGTTATGGATCGGAAAGTACCAGCTATTTGAGGGTCAATGTGGTGTGATGGTAAGTTGATAGGATGTGACATTTAAATAAGTGAGTGTTTATTGGAAACAAATCTATCTTATCATAAAACGAATCTATATATCCTATATTTTATTCAAAATGATTCTATATATCCTATATTTTATTGAAAACGAATCTGATACGTGTCTTGATATTTATTTTTATTTTTAATTTTTGGATAGTCTATGGACATGTATCCTTCGCGAATCTGAGCGTATCCGTGTCGGACACCGACACGCGGGGGTATTTGGTGAATCCGTGCATCATAGGGAAGGACAATTATAAACCCAAAAAACATTAATTTCTTACCAGAAAATATCTTGGTAATACCAAGAACATCTTCATAATCATATAATATATTTTTATACTTTTATATCTTAAGGTCATATTAAAACTAGATTAATTAAGCCAAATATATTTCATATAATTCTAAATTCTCTTTTAAAATTCAATTCAAAAATCGACTATATACACCAATTCAAGTGGTAGAAAAAAAAACATTATTGAGCACTTTATATACAAGCATTTTATCCATGACCTAATAAACAATCTTAGTGTCTCTCAACTTTTCAACATGTCTCAAACTCATTACTTCCAAATTCTACTCATTCTCTATCTCTCATTCCCAATTATTCTCACTTCTTCTTCTTCTTCTTCTTCCACCCCACAACTCCTTCATAGAGGCTTCTCTTTATCTCCACACTCCAAAACTACGTCGTTTCAACCATTCCTCACCGACCCCACCGCTAACTTCTCCTTAGGCTTCCTCCGCCAAAACCACAACCACCTCGTACTAGCCATCATCCACGTGGCATCCTCTCAGCCATTCTGGCTCGCCAACCCAACCCACATTGCATCATGGTCCGACACAACCCATGTCTCCTTCAACGGCAGCCTCGTACTCTCCGACCCAACAACCAACCTCTTCTGGTCAACCGCCACCAACGGCGGCGACACCCTCCTCCTCCTCAACACCTCTAACTTAGTAATAGTAAATCAAAACAGTGGGACCCACTTATGGCAAAGTTTTGATATTCCCACGAATACCCTTGTTCAAAATCAGAACTTTACAACAACCATGTCCCTATTTTCACCTAACGGTTTATATTCGTTAGGGTTAGGTAATAACTTCATGGGTTTATACGTAAACCACGTTGTGAAGAGTGGGAAACCGTTGAAACGGTTAATGTATTGGAAGAGAACTGCACTAGAAGCTAAAGCAGAGATTGAAGAAGGGAAAGGACCGATTTATGCACGAGTTAACATTGCTGGTTATCTTGGAATGTATCAAACGAGTTCAACACCGGTTGATGTTCAGAAATTCAACACTTTTCAACAAACGTCATCGTTTTTAATGCTCCGGTTGGAACCTGATGGGAACCTAAGAGGTTATTATTGGACCGGGTTTAGTTGGGTTGTTAATTATGAAGCTATAATTGAGACTTGTGATCTTCCTAGCCCGTGTGGTTCCTACGGTTTATGCGATGGGTCTGGGTGTGAGTGTTTAGATAACCGAACCCGGTTCGAGCCGGGTGGTTGTTTCGGTAGTAATAATGATAATGATGATGACGACGACTTGTGTAGTTCAAGGGAGAGTTACTTTGTGTTGAGGAGAAGTGGTGTGGAGCCACCAAATAAAGAGTTACTTGGGTATTTAACGACGTCGTCTTTAGAAGAGTGTGAGGGTTTGTGTGAAAAGAATTGTAGTTGTTGGGGAGCGTTGTATAATAATGGAACCGGGTTTTGTTATGTTTTGGACTATCCGGTTCAGACTATGGTGCGAACTGGGGATGGGTCCAAAGTAGGTTATTTTAAAATGAGGAAAAGTGAAGAGGGAAAGAACCCGGTTCAAGTTAAAATCGTGGTTGTCATTGTGGTTATAGTTTTGGTTGCGGTTAGTGTTATTATTGGTGGGATTGGGATTTGGATGATGAGATTGAAAAGGAGAAAAGGGGTGAATGGGATATTGAAAGATGAAAATGGAGCTTCATCTGGCCCGTATAAGAATCTTGAGTCTACAAGTTTTAGATCCATTGAAATGTGCAATGGCCAATAATAACAAGGTACTTTCTAGATTTTATTCTATGTTTATTATCCTTATTTTTTTAATCACTTTTCACTTGTTTAAATCTTTAAATCTAATGATAACTAACCAATAAGATATTAATCTATGAGTTTTTAAGGTTATCTTAAATTTTAAGAAAGATTAAAAAATAATTTGATTCATGTGAGCGATATTTTTTAACAGAGATAACCATATATTCCGAAAAGAACAATTAACAAACATGATTTAGCATTATTACCTATTACACGTGGACGACATACATAATGAGTAAGAAATTGATTAATAACTAATAATTAAATGTTAGATTTATTAAACAAGAAGTGATAATATGTGTGAAAATGTGTGAGATAGTAGAGAAGAAAGATATAAAAAATTAGAGAGTGGCGTAAGGGGTGACGCATGAGACACTAGTTAATGGCCATGTTTGACTTTGACATTTATAAATTGATTATCATTATTTGTAACAGTGATGGGGTCCATTTGATCTAATGGAATCACTTTTCCATAGATAAAAGGTTTAGTCTCAGTGCACATGTGATGGTGAGTCCTTTGACCAAAACTCTAGTACTACTCATCAACTAAAAGTAGTGCCAAACAAATACTACTATATAGGTGCAACCATCATTTTGTTAACTTCTTTGAAGGAAAACAAGTGGCACTGTTGGAAATTGGTATGATGGATGATGCCAAAGATTAATCAACAACAAGAGACCAAACTCAAATTAACTGCTTGAAAATGCTTATATTATTGAAAAAGATTTGCATGGAGACATATGTATGTAGAAATAATTAATAAAACATTGCCAACACATTAAGAATTTAATTTTAATTAAAATTTAATCTTAAATAATAGTATCGAAAAACATAAATACATTTGTTTTCAAATATGATGTGGCGTATGTGTCTCCATGCAAGTTTTTCTCTAAATTACTTTCTACTTTTTAATACAAACAATGCAAATTCATTATAGTTTAAGATTCATTGTCCGATTCACTATTAAAAAAAGGTTGTTTTGTTTCAAGTTACACCAAGGGTTACTTTCATTCTTAGACACATATATTTTACTAGTCTTATTATTTTTGCACTCTACTTATCTAAGTATTTTTGGACTCTACTTATCAAATGAAAATTTTCCACCTAAGCAATAGTTCTGGATGGGAACACATATGTTATCCCACAGTTTGTGTTATTCTATGAGTTATGGGCTTGTGTTTGGTCAGAAAAATACTTAATAATTAAATTTTAACTTAAATATATTTTTTCTGACCAATGACACACTCATGACACTTGGGGTGACACAAAGTGTGGAACATCAGACGTGTACCCGTTCCGGAGATTACTTGACTCCCAATCAAAGTTGGAGAATGAAGGTTTAAATCTTCCCTCCAACCACTAATAATGTTTCATCAACAATAGTATAGAGTCATAAACAAATAAGACACTAGAACAAATCACACTACTTGATTATATATCCAACAGTCTTATCCTTAAGTGTGGATTCTCATACTTACTCGTCATCTATCGTTAGATTTATTATGGCTCAACCAAACTATTAATTATGATATTACTATCAGGATCTGCAACTGAGAAGCTTCAACTACCAATGATATCTTATTTTTTTAGATTCGTCGGAAGAATGAACAACCACACAAGTGATATACTACATTTTGAACCAAAACCTCAAGTATGCAATAAGTTTATAGGTCTCGTCACTTATATAAACTTCCTCACCTATTCATCTTATCAAATATGGAACTTCCACTCATACTTAAATTCCCAACTTTTCCCAATGAATCCTATGAATGCTTCATTACAATTTAGTATATATTTTATTTTCCTATAAAAGAAAACGAAAGTATGGCAAAGTTGTAGACTTGTACCTAAGAAAAACAAAATCTTCATGGGTCGGCTCAGACTTAGTTCATTATCTTACTAAATATTCAATCAGAGTAGGCCTGGAAGGTATATCATGTTTGTGCTTGATCCAACCCACATAACCCAAACATGATTTCTCAACAACAAAAAAGTGTTTCGGATAGAGCTATCCTCATAGAACAGAAGCTCATCATCTTTGTGATCAACATTGTTAAATAATAGAGTTTAAAATCTATGCATCATCGGTGTAAAGTTTTTTACACAATCAATATATCATTTACTATTGGTTTGTATTACTTTTGTTTAAAAGTCAAAGAGAGTAACATATAAATAGTAGATGATTTGCTGACACTGTAAAAAAACACTTATATCGTCAGTATATACATATTAAATTCTAAATAATAACCTTTCAAAAAAATGATAATAATTAAAATTTGATTGTTTTTACACGCATGATACTTCTGCACCAATTATTTACTCTAAAGGCCTACACATTCCTTTTCAAAAAAGTGTAACTTTTATTTTTTTTCTTCTATTTTTTCCAAGGTATAAGAATAATGTAAGCAAATTTTTGTCTCCTCAACCAATGTTTTTCACATGCATGATGATATTAAAAATCTTAGCTTAGACAACATGCTTAACAAACATATGCATTAATCAATGTTTTTCACATTCAGTGTCCTATAGCTTGTTTGAAGATACATCAAAGCATTTCATCTTTTGAAACAATAAAACCTACACGTTATCTTAAGAATAAATCACCTTATTCCATTTATCCATTAGGAGGAACCAAGTATCATATAAATAAACCAATATTATTTCCACTTCTATTGCATGCAGATATCATTCATTATTGATATTTAATCATTATTAACAAATATAAGTAGTATAAAGAAATGATAAATAATATATTATTTGTGTATATATGTTTATATTGATAATGTATAAATATTACTCTAGTTATATTTACTATATCTTGTATTTACATGTTCTAATTGATATTATTAGTATTTAACCTAGGATGCATCTTCCGATATAGAATTGAAACAAAAGGAAACATATAAGTAAACCCAAAATAGTGTTAACAGAAGGACCACTTATTCTTCTTTTTTTATTAATTATACTCTTTCAAACTTATTACCATGAGAATAATCCTAGCTAACGTATAAAGTTATCATTTCTTTTAAGTGCTTTTTTGCTAAATTGAATATTCGATATTACAGAAATCCCAAATCACTTTCATGCTTATTCATCCTTCTTCATGTCATAACTTATGAGGGGAAATAACTGCATGCATTTATGTTGAGATCACCAACACATCCTATGTAGTTTTTCAAAGTGTATATCTACTATATGGAAAGGAAATAGATCTTCTCTATTACCGAAGAGTCGAATACTATATAAGATTATGATATATGAACTTTAAAAGAAAATTGATGGTTTAGATTTTTTAAAAATCTAGGCAAAATTATTATACATGATAAAACAAATATGAGCTTCACATTCTAGTACTGAACCCTTCAATACTGGAGAGGATCTCAACCCCTACTATATACTACTCTAAATTTTGAATAAACTTTTTTTCTGATTAAAAACATAGGAGAATACCAACTAGGTCTTAATAATAATCCTCTCCGGTGCAAAAGGAAATAATTTGATGAATAATGATATGTTTTTTCAAAGAATGCTCCAAACTAAAAAAACATGTCATATCAATTAAAAATTTAAAAATTTATTATTTTTTCTGTTTTTTCTCTATCCTTATTTGTTTGAGACATGATTTAGGAGATATTTTGAGACAACAAATCTTTATCCATAATTGATTTAAGGAGAATATCATTCATGATCTTCATCATATGTTCTTAATGATTTTTAGTATTATTTCATTCAATATTCTTTATACATTATATATTGGTTGTACATTCATAACAATACAAATAAGTACAAAATGTTCAAACAACCAATATTGTTGGGTTGGCCCTATGACAAGCATATTAAATCCGAGTGTTTGTACAATATACATCAAAGGTGGGGTTTCAAATTTTGGTAAATGACCCTATACATGTCACCCTTATTGCCCAAACATAGACCTAATTTATCTCAAACACCCACCTAAACCACTTTTTAGGAGATAAGTGTTGTCACCCCTATCTTTCCTGATACAGAATAAAATATCTCCTTATATCAAAAAATAAATTATCTCTTTCAGTTAGTAAAAGCATGACGCATATATTGTTTTGTTTAGTTTTAGAAATATTTTTATAGAAAATGATCATAAACACATGTCAAAATTTTACTAGCTAAAAAAATAACTTATCTCCTTATACCATGAGTTACTTTATTCTCATCCTTCAATCTATTACTTAAAATTTTATATAAAATTTACTTTATCATTATATATGATACACTTATTCTAGCTTTATAAGTACCACAAGATAAAACTCATTCACATTAATAGTGAGCATTATTATATTTTAGAGGAGTGATATATTTGGAATGTAAACAAAAGAAAATCCTCTTCCTTTTGCGGTCCCCCTCTTCAGTCACTTTTCATCACAGCCATTATCTTTGTCGTTTGTTGTAAATTTGGAAGTTGGAAGCAATGAATTAAATGCATCTCATTCAAATATGGTTCATGTTAATAAGTGTATGAAGGTATTGGTTAAAAATCTAAGCATATAAATTACTACAATGTTTGAATTTTCAAAATCTTATATGTATAATAACTTATTGATCTATATTTTTACTTGTAAATCATTTAATAATAGCACAATGAATTACATCTAATCTCAAATTAGAAAAAGAAACATAATTATATCTATTAACTATATTAAATGTTGTTGTTACTTTCTATTTATAATTGATGAAGGGAATTTGGTAGTGAAAACAGAAAGAGTTACTAAAGTTTGACCTTTAAACTTCCTTTAAGAGCAAATTGAGTTTGTACTTCCCACGTAACTGAATAAATCACTTTTAATAAGTGTTATGAATCTAAGGGAATAAAAAGTTCTAAGTGGCTAATCCCACTTATGTTTCCTTTGTCTCTATTTTCAAAAACGGAAAAAAGATAAGCTTTTGTAACATATAACAATACCGCATTGCTATATTCTCCTACTAAATTCTCATATTAATCTTCCTACCCATATAAAATTGATGCATATCACTTATAATTCAATCATTAATAATTAAAGTATCTTACTGTGACACAAGTCATATTTTTATGGGTATGAGGATTAATAGAAGGATGTATCATTTTCATAGTAATAACTAAGGAGCAAATTCTAATAACGAAGGTTAAAGCAGTGTTGCGATAACCGGATCGGACGGTCCGACCGGTTTGACCGATGACCGAACTTGAAAATGGCTCTAGTTTGTAGTCTTAACTGAATGAGGACAGACTGCTTTAAACCGGAGAAATTCCGGCTTGACCATATTAAACTCGGTTGAACCGCAATAACCCGAGAAGTGAACCAGACAGTTCACTTAAAATTTAAAAAGATAGAATACTACTCTAATGTTTTATTTTATCCCGGTCTAAAAAAATGGAAAAATGTTATTTCAATATTATTATTAATTATATAAAATTTTGTACTTATAAATAATTATATATAAAAATCATAAATTATATATGAATTCAGCTAGTCCGACATGATGATTTAATTGTTTAAACTGGTTTATGCCTCTTCCGGTTTAATGTCCAGTTCGGGTTTCATAATATTGAGTTAAAGTGAAGTTTGAGAAAAAGATATATATATACTGATAATATTTAATTTTATACACTATTATTGTATATAAATAAATGTTCAATAATGTACTATTGTATATAAATCTTTCCATTATATTCTATTTATATTTGCACTCCAAGTAGGTGAAAATCTCAAACATGATTTTAATTCGTGGGTCCAAGTATCATTATCATCCTTTGCATCTTCATCTTCATCTCCAATTTAACATCACATTCTTTATTTATATTATTACAATATCATAGTCATCCCAACCCACATGTCACCCCTCATCTCAACATGGTATCAAGCAAATGAAATCACTCATCTTTAAGCCAATGACTAAACATTGCTCTTTAATTGAGCTCACTATCAAACATAAAATCTTACAAATATCCTCCTACTCAAAAATATTGAATTAAAAAGAAAATACATCTAATGTCTATACAATATTTATTTAGTAACTATAAGGATTAGATATTGTAGTATAAAACTATGAAGAATGTTATATCTTCCTCACAATTTGTTAAATTTAGAAAATCTGTAGGATGAGTCAATTATTATGTCAAATTGATTATTTTGATTCTTAATCAATATTCATTTAAGTTTAAATACATAAATAAAAGAATAATCAATTATAAATAAATGATTACCAGACTTCAAAACTTAAATTAGTTGATTCTCAATCTAGGTTAAATAAAACAATCAATTATTTTTGTATAAATAAGACATTGGTCTAGTAGTATAAGATCTCGTTAGATTCTTAGAATGACAAAAAGTCAAATGTTCAATTTTTTGGAATGATACTTATTAGGAGGAGCAGTCACTCATCCCAAACTGAGTTAGTTCTTTACACCTAAGGTGAAGTATTGAGATCCTCTCAAGTACTGAACCTCCGGTACTCAAATGTGAGGGGAGGTATAAAATTATATGTTTTTAAGTTTTTTAATTCAAAAAAATTAAAAATATGGAATTTTAAAAACAATTTGGTGTCAAGTAGGGGAAGAGATATTGTACAAAACAAATCAATTATTTATGTTAGAAAGTCAACCATGTAGTCATGTGATATTAATTTGATTTTTGCACTTTTTTGTATATTTATTTGATATGATCAATCATATTATTCAATAGGACATCATTTATTGATTACAAGTAGTTATTATTTATTATATAAATTAATTATTAATTCATCTTTTGTAAATGTGTTACCAATTATTAAGTATTTTGTTTACAATTAATGATTAATTCACTTATTTTTATTTTTATTTCTATTAGGTGTCATTTACGAGTGACATATATAAGAATAATGAGTAATAGTGAATTTGCATTTTAGATGAAGGAATAGACGAGACAACATCACATGAATAGGGATAATGTTTGGATTCATATGTTGCGAGAGTCTTGTCAAAGATGTTTTTTAAGAATATGTATATACTTGGACCAATTATTGACAATTCTTTTTTAATAAGACAAATACAAAAGTCGTACACCAAAAAATATACATATACAAAAGTCAAAAATGTATAAATCCCATTTTTTTATGAGCGTAATATTTGTATTGTTTATGAAAAAATTTATATACCATTAGTATATTATTCCCGATTCATTTATATTAATTTTTGAAAAGTTGATAATTAAAAATGAATAATATATTATCTATTTCCTTTCTTTTTGCTACCTCTTATTCCCTTTTTATCAACAACTAATTATATATAGAAATCTTCTATACTTATTATTCTATCCCATTATTTTGTGTCAATAATAAAAAAACATGCACCTCAATATATATTATAATAATTTGTTGTTGAATTTACCTTTTTTCTAACGACATGACTCTTTTATATTATAATTATTATATATAACAGTGGGTATTGAAAATTTCTAATTTTCTATTCAATGGTCACAAGAAGCGTTATGTACTTAATTATTAAAGTTATCTCTAGAATTTTCATCTATTTTTTTAATTAATTTATAATGTTAAGATTGTGTTTTCAATATTTTAATGCACATAACCAAGGAACATGTATTTCGTTTTCTTCCATTATATTTTGTTTTCACTAATGTTTCTCTCAACACTCAACAAGTATGCTAGAAAAACATAAAGGACATTTCACACATGAAAAACCCCAGTAAAGGGTAGTGCCCCTCTCTTTTGTGACCTTCACTCTCCCTTTCTTTCTCTACCTTCTACCTCATTCTTTCTTCCTCTCTATGCAAACCCTTTTGGTAACTCTCTAAATTTTCCCATATTTCTTGTCACATATCACAAAATTGTCTTCATCTTTGTGAATATAGATTAACCTTTGTATTTTTATTACAATGAGAGGCATAGTATCTTGTTATAATGAACATGCCATAAGAGTTTCTGATTCATATTGTTCAAGAAATTCTTCAACTTCAAACCAACCTTATATATGTCCAAAACAAAACCCTTCAACCCCACACTCAATTACATGCATATACAAACTCAACCTTATTTCACATCAAACACAATTTCTCATCACATTAACTTGGACCAAGAAACTCATACACCAAGGTTTCACCATAAATATTCATCCTTATGATTCTGATTCAAGAAGTTCTCTTCTATTGCAAAAGAACAAAGGCACTGAAACATTTCAAGTCTACAACTTTGAAGTTCAACTCATTTGGGATATCTCTGATGCTATATATTATGAAGGACCAGAACCAGTTAAGGGGTTTTACATCATCGTTTTGATTAATTCTGAATTGGGTTTACTCCTTGGAGACAAAGAAGAAGAATGGTTGAAAAACATGAAGATAGTAAATAATTCTTCAATGGTTTCTAGGAGTGAGTTATTCTTTAATAGCACTAATGTTTATGCAACAAAGGCTAAGTTTTGTGAGACAGGAATTTCTCATGATATAGTTATAAAGTGTGGTGTTGTTGATGAAGGGTCAAAGAGTTATAATCATTATCATAATCATAGTTATAGTTATAATCATAATAATTATGGGTTATGTGTATATATGGACAAGAAGACAATTTTTGAGGTGAAAAGGTTAAGGTGGAATTTTCGTGGAAACCAAACAATTTTTGTAGATGGTTTGGTTGTGGATTTTATGTGGGATGTTCATGATTGGATTTTCAATCAGAACAAAGGTTCTATTGTGTTCATGTTTAGGACAAGAAGTGGCTTGGACCATAGGTTATGGTTGGAAGAGAAGAATTTGAAGACAAACAAGGAATTTCAGGACAGAGGAATTGGGCTTTCTTTGTTGATATGTGCTTGTAAGAACCCTGACTAAGATTCATCATTCTATCTTTTTAGTTTTTGTTTTGTTTTTCACTTTCTTCCATGTCATGTTCTTTTTTATTTTGAGGATTGTCTAATTTCTACCCATATAGTTAGTTTAAACGGTTTTTTAAAATTGATAAGACATTGGTATAGTAGTATAAGGTCTCATTGGATTCTCAAGGTCGAGATTTCGATCTTGGGAACTATATTTATTGGGAGAGACAGTTATAAACCCCAAAATGAAGATGTGAAGGAATACTACTACCAAAAAAATTGTTTTTTAAAGATTTGTTAGAATTGACACCGTGGGACATTTTCTTCTTGTTTTGTGTCAACGATAATATTTGTCTGTTGGTCATGTCTCTCTCTATGTTATATTGAAATAATAGATGAATTGTTCAAAGATAATATTATATGTATAATATAAAAAATTAACATAAATTGAAAATGGAATGATATAAAGTATGTTCATTTGTAAAACAACGAAAGTTGACAAAAATAGAAAGCAAATAAGAAAGGCATCAAAAAACGGAGAACGAAATGGGAAATACATGGTACAGTTGGTTATAAAAATCTCTAGGTGTCAAGAGAGAGGAAACAAACGTTTTTGGTTTGCAAAGGGTGAAGAAAAAAATAGAGATTCAAACCAAACAAAATGTATTAAAGATGAAAATAGAAAAGTCCTAATAAATATAAAATTATTTTCGCAAGCTTTTCATTAACGATCATGATTCTTTATTATTTTGATAGACTAAATGCTAAAGATGATTATAAAAAGTTTTTTTGTATAATTCGTTAGTTGGAGATGAAAGAAAAAGAAAGTACAATAAGGATGAAGAATGACAAAACAATATGACTTTATTGAAATCTAGAAGGTTTAGAGAACATATGAAGTTAGAAGTTATTTAATAAATTATGAGGTTGAGAAGGTTCTAAAAAGATTGTTTGATAAGTGGAGAATAAATATTTTAATCCATATTTATAAGAATAATGAAGATATATAAAATCTTGCAAATTATATAGGTATTAAGATCTAGAATCATACTATGAAGTTGTGAGAGGATATAATTGAGTGAAAAATGAGACAAAAGACATGTACTATAGAAAATGAATTTGGTTTTATGTCGGAGAAGTCGACCATGAAGGTTATATACTTGTAAGAACCAAAGAGGAGGGATGTTTTGGAAGCTACAAATAATAAATGAGTTTGAATTTGCTATAACCTAGTAATGAAAGATATAAGATGGGGTGAAGATTATTGTGATGATACAATAGAGACATGTTTATATTGAAGTATTCATGTGCGCTTATTCATCGTAAATATGATTGGCCTCACAATGCAAATTTTTTTAAGTTTAGCGAAAGATATACAATTATGGATCATATTACACACAAGTCATTAGTTTAAGTATTGTATGTCAAATTGTCAATCTAACAATACGATGGAGAAAATAAAAAAGATGTAAATCATATGATCCAAGATGTATGGATGAAATAACAAATTGTTTCACATGTAATATATGATTGAAATGTGTCATTTAAAATTAAGTGAAAATGTCATAGTCTACTTGTATCGTTATACGAATAAAATATAAATGTTATTAATATCATACGGATGCAATTTATTGGTAGAGTTGGTGAAGGATCAATCCTTTTCTTATATGGGCTTTTATATTTTCTTCGGGCTAATCGCTCATTTGAACTCAAGGCATCTTGATAGCCTCCCGGTTTGAGCCGAGGGTGAGCAAAATAGATTCTCACTACGAGTTGGTTAAAATGGGCCCAGTTGGGTTGGGTCAAGCATGTTATGAATTAGACAGCTAGTTTCAACCCACCATACGTCGAGGAAAAAGATTTGTGTGAAAAAATATCTAACAAGATATTGATAATATATTAAACTTTTAATTTTAATTAAAATTTAGTTCTAAATAGTAGCATAAAAAATAAAAATATATTTATCTCCAAATACAACGTTTTGGATAAATCTTTAGACAAGCTTTTTGTAAGATGAAGTTGTCTTATAGTCTATATTTATTGGTGGATAAAATATTATAAAGAATATTTGGTCTCCCATTTATTGATTTCATTATAACAATAAGAAAAATAATAATTACATTGAGTTGTATTAAGTTTATTGTATTTTTTTTATCTTTCTTTAATTGTTATTTTCTTTATGCCATTAACGTACATTAAAAAATTATTAAATAAGGGTACGATTTAAAAAAAAAAATCATTAATGTTTTCTGAAATTTATAAATGAGACAAATTAAAAGGAAAAAACCAAAAATGACAAATAATTAAGAATGGAAGAATTATTGAATGAGATCTCCTATACTTTGGACTATGCTCTAGTACTCTAGTAGTATAGTCTACTAATGAGAACTCATAATTAATGATATCCCCTCATTCTATGAGTAAATAACTAATCTTTTTTGGGTGTGTGACTGTCCCTCCCAACAAGTGTCTTTCATAGAAGTAAACTTTGGAGTTTTTTATCATTATAAAGATCTAACAGAGTCTTAAACCACTAGACCAAGTCATATGATTACATACAAAGCAACACAAGAAAAAGGAAGATGAAATCTGTTCTCCATTGAAGTCACAAAAACCTATGGTCGGCATTAGAGTAGAAATTGGAATATAATGTGTAAGATAAGGAAGGATGTCACTTTGGTTGTTGGAAAATTCACTCTCCCAAAACAAAATAGGTTGTTCTTGTTGGAGATTGAAAAATGGAGATATATAAGAGAGAAAAATAACATTTTATCATGTGGAAATGAACTTACGTGATATCTTGTAAAGATACGCACACTAATCTATCATTCACCCTTCATTTATATTATTATTTTTAGAAAAGTCAATAATACTTAAATATAAATAGTAGATAATGTAATGACAGTGTATAAAACTCTTGCATCTTATACATTTTTTCTCATGTACTACTGATGTTAGTTGAAAAGTGATCAAATGACTAACCTGGCTAACAATTTACAATTTAATGGAGCAATTTGATGCTTAAAAAGTTAAGGTACCAAGTTAAATAAATAATTATGATGATTGAAGGACCAAACCAATAATTTTAAGAGCATGCATGGTAAATGTATATCTAAATGACTTAAAATGTTTGTTTGGCATAATTGATTAAAAAACTAGTTGAATTAGCAAGTCAACTGAATAACAACACATTAGTTTCTAAATATTACTTTTCTTTAGATCAATATTTATGAAATACTTTTCTTATCTTTATTGAAATAATATTTAAAACACGAGGACAATAATTAAATTTACAAACGAATAAGAGCACGGGTACAAAAACTTGAAAGTGGATTCAAAGAAATAGATATTTGGACATGAATAAACAATAGTGTCTAAATATTGATCATTGGTTATAAGGCATATTAACTCAATTATAATACTCAACAAAGTAAACCCTTTATTAATTATACTCCACTATTAACTTTACGAGTAGGACAGTATCAAATGAAAAGGGAAGTGACAAAAAGAGAAAGAGATTAAATAATATTAAGATATAGTCATCACTACCCATGCTAGCTCTATCCACCTCACCTTGGAATATCTATGTCATATAACTACGTATGAATTACCCTACCATCTATAAAAAAATATACATATACATATTTTTTTTGTTTCTCATAAGTATCATTGCGCTAAAGACAATTTTGTCCAAGCTGGGAACATCTACAAGTATGTAGGGCTAACTCTCTTGACGGATATTTTTTCATCCACAAGACTTAGATCGAAACCTTGGTTAAAGAGAATCAAATATGTACTAATTAAAACAATATGTGATTATATAAGTTTATATGAGGATCTAAGAAATAAACTTGAAGCTTTTCATTTTAATTTATTTTTGCATGCATTATTATTCACTATTAGGTTTTTTGCATATAAACATTAAATATTAAGTGAACCATAAAAATCATGGGCCAGAAATATTGAATCCAGAGAGGAAGGTACTTACTTCTTCCTTTATAGATGTCACTCTTTGATTTTAGTATTATTTAATTACATTCAATGTCAAGCTCTGAACCAAACCCAACTCTAAGCATTTCTTGTAGTCTTTTCTTCTCTAACTTAATTATTTGTTAAAAGTGTAATATACGGATTATTAATATAGTTTTATATGCGATCAATATATTATATATTATTCGTTTATATTACTTATATATAATAATTAATAATAAATAATATACTGACTATTTATAAAACTCTTACCCTATATAATTTACTTTTTTAATAGAATGGACTCTTAATCTTGAGCATCTCCATCTCCATGCAAGTGGCCCTTGTGGACACCAACCGTTGTTGTACAAAGAACAATCTTAAAAAATTGCTAAGGATGATAAATGAGTTGGCTCATTATTCCATATAATTTATATTCTATAGTTTATGCTATGATCATTATCTTCTATCTGATATATATTTTTAGTATAATTAAGAATATTCCTTCAATAAGGAATTAATACATTTTCATGGTATATGATTGTATTTTTCAATAAGTTTCTTTGTAAGAAATCGAACACTTAATCTTTCAATCTAAGTATTCTCACATTTTTAGTAAGGAATTAATTCTTTTTCGAGTTTGTAACAATCTTTTCTAATAAGTATTGCTTTCAAGAATCGAATCTTAATCTAGTAGGGTTTTATATCGACTTTATTTATAATTATTTTGAATCTGAATTAGGTTAAAAAGTTAAAAAAACTATTTCCCACAAACATTTATTTGAGAAAAAAACTGGTGGAAATAGATCAAAAAAGTAAACAGACGTTACAACGTCTCTCACCTACCCCTTATAGAGTTATAGTCACTCTTCTCTATTTTTTCTATAAAACCCTTCGTTCATTCTCATTTTCTCAAACCATATTCAAAACCACGTTCTCTTTCCTTCTCTCAAAATCTCACTTATCAATCCAACCATGTCTTCGTTCAAGAGCAAGTACCAAGGTATTGTAAATCTTCTTTTTTATTATTCATCATTGCCATTAGTACTATTGTTTTTTCAATTTTTTATATTATACTTTTTCTGCTTTTTTTGGTTATGGTTTAACAACTATAGTGTACTGCTAGGGATATGGTAATTTTTTCATCTGGGTATGTTGATTCCTCAGTAAAAATTTGATCTTTTTTTATTTGGGTGGTTGTTTTGTTATCTTCATATTATACTCTAGTTTATAATTTGGTGATTCGGGATGATGAAAAAAAATAATACTTTACATTATTGATCTTGGTTCGATGTGCGTTTAAGAGTTTATTAATTGGAAATTTTAAACTCTGTTCATAACTGTGTGTTGCTACTTTTATATTTGTCCTAATGTAGGAATTATATATGTAAATATGACTAAATAAGATCGACTTTGTATTTTAGATCTTGTTTGGTTTAGGTGAAGTCCCTCATATGACTTGGATCTGGGTGGTTGAGTAATTATGTTGCACAAACTTGTCCAAAAAGATACCGAAAATTTGGTATATGACATGTTGAAGTAAATCAAATCAAAATTTTACATTCAAGAAGTTAGTTCAATCAATTGTTGTTTTTTTACTTTCTACAGAATAAGTTTTAGTTAATTCAATTGTTGAAACAAGTTATAAGTTCTCCTTGTTGAATTGAGAATTTGTGTTGTGTTATTATGGTTTGGTTCTAATGAATTTGCATGAATTGCAGATGAGCTCATTGCGAATGCAGCTTACATAGGCACCCCAGGAAAGGGTATCCTTGCTGCTGATGAGTCAACTGGTACAATCGGCAAGCGTTTGGCCAGCATTAATGTTGAAAATGTTGAAACGAATCGGCGTGCTCTTCGTGAACTCTTATTCACCACTCCGGGCGCTTTTGATTGCATCAGTGGTGTGATTTTGTTTGAGGAAACTCTTTACCAAAGCACAGCTGCAGGTACTGATGCTGAATGTTTATGATATTCGAAATATGAATTGCAATTACAGTACATGTTAAGCATCATATAAGGAAGAATGGAAGATCTTACTTACACCTGCTTCGTTGTTATTATTTACTTATTGAAAGAATTTTCGGAACTAACTTTTACTTTGTTTTTTCCTCCAGTTTTTGTCCTAGCACTGCCATGTTTTGAGGTTTTATCAGTTCCTGAATTTCTTAATTTGTTGTAGGCAAACCGTTCGTTGAGTTGATGAAGGAAAGTGGAGTTCTTCCCGGTATCAAGGTTGACAAGGGTACCGTAGAGCTTGCTGGAACAAACGGGGAAACCACTACTCAGGGTTTGGATGGCCTCGGTCAGCGTTGCCAGAAGTACTATGAAGCTGGTGCTCGTTTTGCTAAATGGCGTGCAGTGCTCAAGATTGGCCCCAATGAACCATCTGAGCTTGCTATTCATGAAAACGCATATGGTCTAGCTCGCTATGCTGTCATATGCCAGGAGAATGGCCTAGTTCCTATTGTGGAGCCTGAGATCCTCGTTGATGGACCTCATGACATCAACAAGTGCGCTGCGGTTACCGAGCGTGTTCTCGCTGCATGCTACAAGGCTCTAAGTGATCACCATGTTCTGCTTGAGGGCACTCTTTTGAAGCCCAACATGGTGACCCCAGGATCAGAGTCTGCAAAGGTCACCCCAGAGGTGATAGCTGAATACACCGTTAGAGCTTTGCAGCGAACCGTTCCTCCAGCAGTTCCAGCCGTGGTGTTCTTGTCCGGTGGGCAGAGCGAGGAGGAAGCAACCGTCAACCTCAATGCCATGAACAAGTTGAAGGGAAAGAAGCCATGGAATCTGTCTTTCTCATTCGGAAGGGCACTTCAGCAGAGCACTCTCAAGGCATGGTCCGGGAAGGACGAAAACATTAAGAAGGCACAAGATGCATTCATCACTAGGTGCACAGCTAACTCAAAGGCAACCTTGGGAACTTACCGAGGTGATGCTACCCTTGGTGAGGGTGCCTCCGAGTCCCTCCATGTCAAGGACTACAAATACTAAAACCCCGAGTTGCTTCGGAGTTTTTTTTCTCTATCGGCATCAAGGTTTTGGTGCTGTTTTATACGTTTAGATTCAACCATTTTGCTTTATGTTCTCCATCATATCAGGGTTATGGATTCAAAGAATAATAGCTTCAAGCTGCATTGGCTTGGTGTAGAGGCTTTTACCTCACACCCACCTTATTTTGTATGTCAAATTTATTTCCCTTTCGTTTTCATTAATGAAGAAGCTTCATTTCTCGTTTCAATGAAATTTATTTTGGTATTCTTGTGAGTTTAAAATCTATGCAATCTTAATGTAAAGTTTTTTATACTGTCAGTACATCATCAACCATTGATTTGTATTACTTTTATAAGAGAGTCAATAGTAATTAACATGAATGGTAGATTATTTGTTAACGGTGCATAACTTTAACTACATGCCTCACTACACAAGAATCAAAGACCTGCATGCAATGTTAAACATTCCAAAGTTACACAAAAAAAGACACAAAATTGAAGATTCAACATATGAAGTAATAGAATTGCAATGAGAAACTCACCTGAATAAGTGTTATATCTCAACACTTAAGTGGGATTTTCCAATCTCTCCCTATTAAGTTTGTGTGACTTAACCCAATTATTTTCCTTCTAATTAAATTCCTACAAATATATAGTTAGATTGACACTAATAATAACATCAATCTCTACACATAGAGCCTCAGTAACCTCTTGCTTAAATAAATGCAAGGTTTTATACATAGGAACCTCCCAACTTATGTGATCACATCTGAGGCTTCTGGTTAAGATTTTGGTAGTTTTTGAAATTGTATCTCATTTTCCAATTATTATTCGCAATTACGATAAATATTGCGTAACTCTTATTGCAATTTAAAATATTGAACAAACTATGATAAATATTACGTAATCGTTGCTGCAATCTAAAACATTGAACAATTGTGCCATCTGAAAGTAAAAAGAAAGTGAAATTTTCTTTCACTCTTATGAGTCAACCTTATTTTACTTCCTGGTTGTGATTTTGGTTTGCTTTGCTAACTTTTAAGCTGTAGTTTTCCCACAAATTCTCTCCCTCACTCATCAATAAAGGAAAGCAACTACGAGCATGAATTACACAACCAACATTGGAATTTGAAGGAGAAGAACCATCATTTGTTTGTAACCTAGTTGCAGTGTCTTTCCTTTGATAATTGATATCACAATAAGCACCACTTCCTTGAGTATATAGAGAATTAGATTCATGATCATTGCTATCAAAGTAAAAACAACTTGTTGAGTTTTCCTTTCTCTTTTTGTTTTCTTCCCTTGCATTGTTACTCCTTGAATAGTTATTTCTCATGATATTTAGTATTTCTCATGATATTTAATGGATCAAAATAAGCCCCCACAAAAAAAAGGAGGAACAATTAAAAACCCACCTAAAATTATAAGAAAAAAGAAAGATAAAACCCCATCAATGCTTTAACTTCAATTACCAAAACCTTTCTTTTTTAAGTTTTAATAAGAGACAATGTAATGTTATCTTTTGCTCCACCAAACTCCAAAGTACATAAGATTTTTATAGAACCCTACTAGAGTCCTTATACATTCTATAACTCATAAAACAAACACTCCAATTATTCCTAATGACCCAGATTTTATCAGGGAAACCCACAATGATAATAAACACAACCATAATTTACAATCATGCTAATGACAAATAACCAACACATAAATTACTCATCACATCTATAACATATAAGTCATAAAATAATTCTTCATAATTTATTAATAACCTACAAATTAATCCTCCACACTTAATGTCACAACCTGGCCATTATCATCAGAAGATGAAGTATCAAAGTCAGTGGAGTTAGTGAGACTGAGGCTATCACAGTTACGCTTGTGATGCAGATACATTATTTCTTGATTTCTTTGAGAGTGTGCATGGCTAGTTGTATGAAAAGGACCAATGCTGCTACAAAAGATGGTATCTGGAACTGAGATTTGGTTACTGTTTTCTCCATATAAAGCTTAAAGTTGACGAAAGAATCTGTAATGCTTCTTATCTTGTTTTCCAGCTTTACCTTCCTTTGTCTTTTTGTAATATTTGTACAGATTCTCGAACTTCTCCCTGCACTTTTTCCCACTCCTTTGGTATCCGTGTTCTTCAGACATGATCCTGAAACATCGTTGTAAGAGAAGGAAAAAGAATCAGGGTAAAACAGCAAAAGGTTAAGGTAAGAACTAGTGAGCTGAAGTTAATTAATAAACAAAAAAGAATAGAACTAATGAAGTTGGTCAATGTATGAAATAGAACCCTAATGAGAAGTGCAAATGGAAAATATGTGATGTCTCAAATGTATCTATATTATATTGTAATAGATAGGAAAATATTAAATTATTACATATTTAAATCAAATATTTTAAATTGTTTCGAGGATGGTTATAATAAGGAGAAAAGGTATGCATGTATGTGTAAACGACCAATAAAATTTTGAAATTATATTAAATATTTAATTTTTATTAAAATTTAGCCATTATGATATGTTATATAGGTCTCAACAAGTTTTTCTCTCTAACTAGATCCCACCAGTAATGTATTAACGAGTTTATTTTAAATCATTAGTTAAGATGTAATTGAAATAATCCTATATATAATGTTTTTGTCATGATAAATGAACAACAAAGATCTGAAAACTCATAGCTTTAACAATCATATAATGTTTCTTAAACATTAAAATATGGATATTAAATGATTTATTTTAATTGTCATCATAGAAGAAGACAAAAACTAAGACATAGAAATATATATACATGTAAAATGCAAGAGTAATGCTGATCTCATAAAAAATGTGAGGAGTGATAATCTTATACATTTTTTTTCCATATTCTCTTTGTATATGAACTTCAATGGTTTCACTTAAAGTACATGATCAATAATCCAAAGTTGAGTAGTACAGTTACAACTAGTGTGTAGTCATTTCCAGTCAAAAAAAGAAGCTTAAAAAATTGTGTATATTGGCGTACATATAATAACAGATAGCTAGTATTGAAGTAGGTTATTAGAGAAAGAAAACAAACAATTATAATTTTAAGATGGTCAAGTTTTGGAATAAGAACAAAAACAAAAGCAAGTACTGTTGAAAAGTATTACTTGTTCTCTGTAATATTAGTAGCATGAGAATGTGTGACTTATCCTTGATTCCCACAAATCATGGTAGCAGTAATTTAGTGGAGTTAACTATCAACATCAACAAAGAATGATCATAATAATTATGGATCGTATCAGAATTATTTTCTTCTCTTATATCAGTGAGAGAGTTTCTATGCACTATGTCACCTATATATTCCATCATAACTTAATACATGTAGCTATGATATTATATGAAGTTTCATATTATTTGATATTGGAATAAAGGGGAGTAATAATGTTATATATTTGACTCAAGTCTATTATTATTATTTGCATCACACTAATTAAAAAGATCCCATCAGCACTTGAGTTTGTATGTGTATTGAAACTTATAATCTTTATTTTCTAATAATACATTGGTAGTTGCTTAGTACAATTAGTTGAACCTCATTAATATTTTAGTTTATTAATAGTAATTGGTCGAACCTCATTATCATTTTAATTTATTAATAGTAATTGGTCCAACCTCATTAACATTTTAATGAGGTTCTAATACACTAAAGTGTATAAGTGCAATTGGCTGTCGATGCAACATAGTAGTAAATGGCGCTAAAGAATCTCAATTAATTTATAATTCATTCCACTCAAATCATGTAATTCATAAGTCAATGAAATGCAACATATATTTTTTTTGTATTTGATTTTTAATAATATTCATAAACATTAATCTATTACATAAAAATATAAATATAGTAATATATCTATACTATTAATAAAGGCAAAACAATAAATAACCACCACTATGATATGATTTTTATATTTCAAATTCATCTTTTTGTATTATTAATAACTACTTTAAACTTCCAAAATTACTTTCATTGTTTTCATTTTTTATATTAATATATCATTCATCTTCCACACATTCTCTTATTTCTATATTCTCTTTCTCAACGTAAAACAAACATAAAAAAACATGTATAATAATACTTCACATAAAATGAGAAATTTGCATAAGTTTTATCTATATCATATCAACCATCACATGTTATTTTCTAAATTTTCACTATCTATTAAATTTATCTATTGCGTTCTATACCAGGAAAAAAATGTGAGTGACCGGCACGGAGTGCCTGTCGATATACTAGTGTATATAAAAGCTATTCACAAGCTCTTAATCTGAAACATCTAAAATTTGAACTTCAAACATTTAAACAATCTAGTCCAACTTGATGCTTGAGTCTATTTGTTTAGCGAAATAAATGAGTTTGATAGTGTGTTTAATAAGCTTAGCTCAAATAGTGGATGAGTAGTTCAAGTCATCTACCTCACTCACATTTTATTACAATAAAACTAATTTTTAAATCTCTATGTTGAAGTTGCAATGTAGAAGTTATTTTTCCATAGTAATAAGATGCTAACAATAACCCTTATTTTTATTATATGGGATCGAATCAAACAGTGACATGAATTAAATAATATTATAATGTTATATCTATATACATATATGTTATAATAAATATTCACAATTTAATGATTGTTGGCTTTTCATAGTGAAATTATGATATTTTCTATGTATGGCCTCTTAATTGACAGCTACAACTACATTGTTAGGACATGAATATAATGTAAAGTTACACATTACATTATTGTACTATTGACATTGCAACATTAAGGTCTGCAATGCAGTGTGTTATACATTTATTTGATGTGATCATTATATGGGGTCACTAGAGATTCATTATAAACCAAAAAGGTTTTGTTGTCCCACAAATATCATCCCTAAAATTCAAAATTGATGCTTGTCACTATATAAAAGATTGTGATTCATCGAGATCAAATGTGGGGCCTTTACTCCCAGATATGTTTATGTTGCATATAATTTTAAATATTTTCCTATTACATGGTTTCCTCTCAGAAATTTGCAGAACTCGACCACCCTTGTTCATCAAAATCCCCCATTAATATCGTTGTTCTTAGTTGTGCAATTGTTTTTCCATTTTTGTGTGACACAACATCTTTTACTTGCAGTGCATCATGCGGGGTGCAGCAAAAGATAAAGAACAAATCCGAAATCCAAAAATGTCCTTAATGGGTAGGGTTTTAGTAGTTTTCTACCACTAGGGATTTGACTTTGATTATTTACTTTAATTATATTCTTGACTCAGTTTGTTGGGATATCAACCATGTTTCTCACAATGTACATCAGATTTGATTCGAGATTGGTGTACTATAAAGGTTTCTAGCAACATTGATGATAGTTTAGTTCTTCCAAGGTCGACAATTCTAGAGATTGGTTAGATGAAGCTAAATATTGATTGTAGTTGTTCGGTGGGAACCAATACCATTGGTGGAGGTAGTGTGATTCGTTACCATTGATAGTTTAGTTATGACTATTGAACATAGACTCTACTTAATTAGCTTGGAATAAGGGTTATCATTGTATTATTCTTGACTGTGACCGTTTGGAGGTGGTTGGTTTAGATTTTTACTGAGATGATAGAAGTTCGTATGCATCAGCTATCAAAAGTGGTGACAACTGAGTTGTCCAAGTTCAATTTATTCAATAGAAAACTAACTCTTTGCTGGATTATATGGCAAAACTTGAGAATAACTCATTTATAAGAGTTTCATCTGAAAGGAGAGGTGATAATTTTATATATGGATTTCTCTAATTAATTTGTTTTTATTTTACTTTTATGATGTACCAAAAAAAATGTTTAAAGTGAAATGCATCTTTCTAAAGGTTAAGGAGCAATTTGCATGTACTAATTATTTAATTAATAATTTATTAAAATTGCTATGAGAATTTGTAGTGAAAGTTTCTTAGTTCCAAAGCAATTAACTAAAAAGTGCAACAATATTAAATGAGTGTAAAATTACAATGTTGTATATTATTTTTTTAAAATACAAGAAAGTTAACTATATCTTTAACAATATTTGCAATTTAATTAAAAATGTCTTATTATAAGGATAAGAAAGTGCAATAAAGAATGATCAAACAAATTAAAATTCATATATTATTGTCATGTAATCAACTCAAATTTAATTTTTTTTATAATAATTAAATCATCTTTATCCCTATCTTATTATTCATGTTTTATCTCTACACGCATATCCAAAAATTCATCTAAATTATTGTATTTATGGTCTGAAGCTTTTTCTTTATTTGTTGGTTTCAAATCACCTTCAATTATATTTCACACAGCGCATTGGATACAAATATATAGTTATATTTGCAGCTAGCATGATGTGTTTAAATCATCGATCATGTGCAATATCTTGTAATAAACTTGTGTGTTTCTTTTAAAATTACCTTATTTGCATCGCTAGAAAGACATGTACAATTAAACATTATACTCGATCTTAACACTGATAACTATCAAGGAAAGGTAAAGAGTCAGTGTCTATATATGTTACATGGTATTAATTTTTCACAATTGGAATTAATGCCACTTTTGAAAATTCCAACATCTTGAAAATTACACTTCAACAAAGGCTAAGGTAGACCACGTCGAATTATACAATGAAATGTTTGTGTCAGCTAGGTTCTATGTAGGAATAGAATCGAAGTCCTCTTAGTTCCAAGTCATGTGTGGTGCTGAAGTTTAGAAGAGTATTTCAATGGCATAATTAAGTGTGTATTTAACAAAATATTGAGGAGATTTTAAGATGAATACACTTCTTTCACAATAAAATAATGGTTAGTCTTATTTGGATTAAGATTTTTTTGGAAAAGCCTTCTGTTATAAGTCATTATTTAATAACTCAGTTTTTTTTGTTTAATTAAGAATATTTCTCATATATAAGTAAAGAACTAATCTCATCTTAATAAGTAATGCTCCTAGCTATAAATCAAACTCTTGACATATTATAATTCAGTTGATTTAACATATAAGTTTTTTTATTCGCATAGTATATTTGGTACGGTATAAAATTTTATAATTGTTTGATTAGAGGAGATTTTCATAAAAGTTTAGGGTTATAGGTTTTGATCTAAGAACTCTCCTACAATAATCTATAATTTTATCAAATATGTCAACTTATCACTCTTCATATATATATATATATATATATATATATATATATATATCCAAAGCTAGTTCAATTGGTGTGGAACTCTGATACTTAATATTATAGAGGTGACTAGTTAAGCTACAATTAAATTGCTTGTAGGAATTTGGAAATTTTGAAGATTATTTAGAGAAGAGGGGCTGATTGCAAATCTACATTAAGAGAAGATATATAAAGATTATATTAATGACCAGAAATATTATTCAACAAACATTACAAGACCAGTGCAGTAGCAAATTAAACCTGGATGTAGAAGATACTATACATATAGAAATTAATAAAAGAACTAACAAAACAAAGAAATTAAAACCCCTTTACCTACACAAAATACATTTCCACAAGTCTAAGCAATGCCCTTGATGATGGGAAAGTTCTCCCATAATTTATTAATACAGCTTACCTTACCTTAATTATTATTTTTCCTTAGCTTAAACCATTCTAGTCATGCATTATATGTATATATATGATGAATTTATTTAGTTTAAGTGAAATTCCACAGGTTTGAATCTTCCTCAATGTTTTCTTGTGTAGCATAATCATATTCACCACCACCAATGTCAAAACGAGGAGGGCTAAGGAGCATTCCTTCAGCCATATAGGCCAAAATATTTGGCATATCAAAGATTAAATCCTCATCCACAAACTCACTCCCTGAACCCATATTGATCTCTTGTGACACTGGAACATGCCCTCCAACGCTTACTTCATCACCTGATAGAGCATCTTTCGCTGCCCCGATAGTAGTGGCAGCACTAGTTGCAGCCATCTGAATATCGCGGGCAGCGGAAGAAGCAGGAACAGGTAATGAAGAAGCCAAGTTAGGGAAGTTCAGTACAGCATCCTTACCTTTAAGAGCTAGCGCCGCAACATCATAAGCAATTGCAGCCATCTCTGGTGTAGGAAATGTTCCTAACCAAATCCTATTAGGTTTTCTAGGTTCACGGATTTCAGAAACCCATTTTCCACTGCTCCTACGCCTAACACCGCGATACAAACCGTGACGGCCAGTTGCTGCATCAGAAGAACTTGAAGCAGAAGTGTTGTTGTTACCGTTACGCATAGTGGTAGTGTTGTTTTTGTTTGAGTGAAGAGATTACTCGATGATGGTAGTTTTTGGTAGTTGAGGGAAGCCATTTATGGGTTTGGAATTGTAGAGAAAATATGATGAAAGAAGAAGTTGATAAGAGATGAAAGTGCAAACCAGTTGGTGATGAACTAGGGCGTGTGAAGGATTAGGGTGTAAGACAGCTTATAGTTTTGATATCTGGGTTGGAGACTGAAGAATGTGTTCTGTAACAAAAAAATGATAGCTACTTCCCTTAAATCACAACGTCAAAATTGTTATCAATAGTGATATTGCACTTACTCACTCATTCCATCCATATATACACGCATGATACATCACTAACCCCATTTTCATTTTTACCTTTTTTGTTCACTTTTGAGCATAGATATGAATATATGATAGCAGTAATGTTATATGATGTACACTTCCCATAAAATATTTTTTACAAGGGTACATCAAAACTAATTTAGATACTACTCATTCTTGAAAAAGATAGTTAGGTCTACTTCTGACTTAGCAAAACAAATCACCCTATCCCTTATAAATTTGATAAATGAGAGGGCCTACGGAATATAGGTTTGAATATTTATCTAATTTTATATAGTTTCATCTCATACAACTCGAATGGTTAAATCAATCCTAACTATATAATAAAGCATGTCAAATAATTAGGTTTAAAAATAGGTTTAATATTATTGGACTTAGAATGTCACTTATCAACCGAATTAAACCCTAATATTTTTGGTAATGTAGAAGGCTAAATTAGACCGGCTCAAAATAGAATATACTGTCGATCTATTTTGGCATCTCTTACTTTCTAAAATAAAATAGTCTCATCACTTATTTTACTTTGATATATAAGCATCTAATTGATTTGATTTTATTAAATTTATCAGATTTTACGGTGTTATGATTTATTGTTTCAAATTTAATTTTTAGAATTTGTGGGATGAAATTTATTTTCTATACTATCTCATTGCATTGTATGTTGTTTTCAATAATTTGTTGGTCTAGGGTTTATAATCGGTATAAGATGCACTTAACCCATTAATATATAACTAGTGATTTAGGTGTAAGTATCATAGTGAGAAATGATTGTTATCATTATGGACCATTGTTCCAAACATATTTATTAATGATTTAGATGTGTTAGGAAATTAAAATCTCTTATCAACTTCAAAATCTCTCATATATTTAGGGAAGAAAATTATTGTGCGAATAAATTAGCTAACTTTAGAATTAGCTCTAAATCATTTATTGGTGGAACATAATACCTCAATTTATTCAAAATGATATATCTAGGAATGTTTTAGGTTTGCCTAGTTATAGGTTCAAAAACTTGTAATCGGATCTTCTTTATATTTGACTCTAGTTGTTAATATAGTTTATGTGGATTAGTTGCACCACAAGCCTTAAAAAAAGATGTGTTAGTGAGACCATTAGTTCCAGAATATACAATAATTTTTCTCTCATACTATTGTACAATAGGGATTTTAAGTGTAATACTCTTTGTGCAGTTGTTATAAATGGGATCTCTACCCTTTGCATTAGGTGTTATAGGAGCTAGGTATCGAATGAACATAGATCACATATCTTAAAGTTGTTTTATTATGTATTTCAGGTCAACTAAATATTATCATATATAAATATAAAAAGATTTCCTAAAAACAAAATAGTAACATAGTCCGAGATAGAGAATGAGATAATCTATAATCTCATGAATCGGAGATAGTCAATTTCCTTAGTCCACCAATGAGGATTAAGTGCATGCACTTGAAAAAAAATGAGTTGATATTATTACTCCATTGACCAAATTTAAAGAGGGTGCAAGCCTTTGTACCAACTTGTAACCAACAAACCAATAGGATATAATATTATTTAATAGTCAATATCAATATGATATATAAATAGAATGTTACCAAACCGTTCCCTTGTGCTTTCTTAATCTGGAAATTCGACACAC
Source organism: Lupinus angustifolius (assembly GCF_001865875.1). NCBI lineage: Eukaryota > Viridiplantae > Streptophyta > Magnoliopsida > Fabales > Fabaceae > Lupinus > Lupinus angustifolius. Next base: position 24,611,733 of record NC_032013.1, on the reverse strand, counting down.
TATTGATATTGACTTGCCTTTTATTTTGTTGTATAATAAAATAGGTTTAAAGCCACTTAAAACCACTTAACTGAATTAGACACAGTAAGGTAAATCAATTGTTATTGGTATAAAAAAACCTGATATACGTGCACACACATATATAAAGTTGGAAAACTTTCTTTTGAGAAAAAAGAATGCTAAATCAAAGACCCTGATATGAGTATGATTTTGTTGAAGCATCTTATGTTTCTAACAAGCAACAAGAATGAAGATCTAGTGTAAGTACTCGTTACTAAACCCAAGAAGTTGACTATGATACAAAGCTATTGCTGAAAAAAAAGATTTAAGCATAACATTGTAAAATATATGGACTGACAGTATAAAGATTTATACACAGTCAGTACATCATCCACCATTTATTTGTAATATTTTTATTTAAAAGTCACTAATAACTAAAAATCAATGGGGTATGATGTAGTGACAGTGTCAGTGTATATATTTTTTCTACACTGTCAGTATATATTTTTTTCCTAACTTAAAATGGCAACTCCCCATAATGTACAAGTCAAAAGAAACGGTCTAAACTTGTCATTTGCTGCTATTGCATTGCTAACATAAAGTATAGAGTTAATTACACTAACAACTCCTGAGTTTTAGTGAAATTATATAAACCATTTCTCACTTTTTTACACTTACATAAACCTCCCCTAGTTTTTATACTTTCATACCACCCTTGCATGAGAAATAAGTGTCATCTTTTAAACAGAAAAAGTGATAAATGCAATTAAGTTAAACAAAACATGGTATATTGTGAGGAAACATTTAAATAATATACAAATCAATATATTTTTATTATTTTTGTTATAAAATGCATCAACAATTCTAAAGAGACGTTGTTTAAATCGCTCTTATATTATATTGTAACGGACCAAAAATAATAAAGAGGTATCGACTCATATATTATTTGGACTTGTCTTCATAGTATACCATATTTTGTTTAACTTAATTGCATTTATAACATTTTTTGTTCAAAAACTCACACTTATTTCTCATGCAATGGTAGTTAGTGTAATGAAAGTATAAAAATTTGGGGGTTTATGTAGAAGTAAAAAAGTGATGGGTGGTTTATATAATTTCACTAAAACGCATGGAGTGTCAATGTAATTGATGTTAGATACTGATTTTCCATGATTCAATGCTTTTGTTATCTACAATAATATGAGAATTACGACCACTGCATATGTACATGCCAATCAATACAAAATACCCAAGGATTTGAAAGACCAATAGAAGTTGTTGTGTCTACTTCCAACGGTCTAAATAACAAGAGGGCATATGCATGACTTAGAACTTGAAGAAGATTGAGAAAAAAAAAATACCTACAATTTGAGCTATATTATGCTTTCATTCTCTCAGTTATTATCTTCTACGTAAACCTTGTAAGAAATCTTTGTAGTTGAAACTATATATGCATCTGAATATTAGTGAGAGAAATTCATACACCAAAGGTTTGTTTGTAAGTTGAGTTTTGAAGATAAATAAAAAGTTTAAGAGCTATCCTACTTCATGGCTCTGAAGCCTTCAATTTCTCTTCGTTCTTCTCCAAAACTTATTTCAAGAAACACTCTTATTTTTTCCGACACCAAGTACATATACTAGTAGGAAATGTTGATAAAATATACCAATCATAGAGCAGGAAAGTCATTAAAGATGGGCCTTATGTATGGAAAGAGGATATTGACAAAACCTAGGTCACAATATGAGTGAACGTATGATGAGCATCATCAATTTCTGATGACCAACTAAACCAAATTTAGGTCCAATTCACCCTTTTTGAACTTTGAACCCTTGTACAACATCTTAGGATGCTTTTTGACAAGACAAATAAATAAACGGGTACATAACAATTGCACTATTGTGCGTGGTTTCTTCGTTTGTTGTAAAACACAACAATTTGGACATGTTTTTACCAAGTTACCCAACAAAAACTTATTGCGTATTTTGAGAATAGTGGTATTGAAAAGTAATGCGTAGTGTGTGAAGAACTCGAGAATAAATAATCATACAGCTGTTATTATAGTGTATAAAAGTTTCGATTCCGAAGCCCAATGAGCCTTCATCAATATCAAAATTATGAGCTCGCAAAAACAAACGACGGTGACTTTAATTAGTAAATATAGTGGGGTCAAGATCCTCACGCTTTCTCAATTATTACACTAATTATATATAAAATAATAAATACACCACACAGTATAGACTCCATAATTAGTAAATTTATATACATAAAACTTATTTGCAGGACTAAAATTTATTCTCGTATCTTTAGATGGTTTAATTTATTTTCATATTATTTTTAAATAATTTGATACTTTTTGTGTACTATCAAAGATATTTACTCTTTTTTTTTTGTAAAGAACTAATATCTTTTTGGATGTGTGGTTACTTCTTATAACAATCATTGACCTTTTATCTATTATTTGTTCAAGTGTATCCTTGTTTATTACTTTTTTCACCTTTTATTTCTTCATTTCTTTTTAACTTAGTTTTTAATATAAATTAAATGAAATTATTTTAGTTAATTTATATTAAATTTTTACATCATTTATATAATAATTTCAAAACTTTGTGCATAGGCTTAACATTACCGTTTACCCATTAAATGGTGAACCATATTATTAACCAATTCACTTCCAGGTTAATATATACAGTGAAATGTAAATATTTTTTATACTATCAGCAAATCATTTATCGTTGATTTATTGATTATTATTAAGTCTTAAACAAAAGTAATACAAATCAATGATGAATGATATACTGATAGTGTAAAAAAACATATACTGTCAACGTACAGATTTTAAACTCTTCCAAAAAAACAATTTCAAAATTTCACGTAATGTAACTACCTTATTTTCTTTCTACAAGATCCTTAATATTAGGAAATCATATTAGGTTATTATTAATTCGTATTCACTTGGAATTGTATCAAAGCAAGAGGGCAAAATTCAGTGTTTGTTTCTGAATCACAATACTCAATTCCTTACCACTTAGAAAATATGTAAAACTATAACCCTAGACAACATTAGAAATCACATGGATAATAATACAATTCCATTAAAAAATTCCTTGACCTACTGAAATACATTGTTGGAAGTACAAAATGTTACACTCAAATAATACTAATAATTAATTATTAATTGAACTACTAAAAATTCAAATTACATCAATAAATTAAATAATGATAACAAAGCAGAAAAAAGTGAATTGAAGAAGAGAAAAAAATGTCAACAAAATGCAAGTATTTAGTTACAAACCTGTTTGTAGGGTATATAACCCTCCTAAATTACCTAAAGTCCCAACAAATGCTAGTTAAACAAACATTAACACAATAAAATTACACAAGCACAAGACACTCATACATATAAATATACTATGTCATCTTTAATATACCACACAAGCCTAATTGATTCAAGTTATTAGCATTTGGCTAAATCATTGCATGGAATCTATGTTCTTACTTAGTTCCTCCAACTTCTTCATCCTCAATCTTTCACTTTCACTCACTAGCTGTTCATTTAAACATTCAGAGAATCATATATATTAGAATAAGGAAAAGTTATGCATTATTCAAATCATTCATAATCATGATACTTAATGTGAGATTAGTTACCTCCATTAACCTAGTGATTAGTTGTACTTTTTCCCTGTTCTTATCATTAAAAGCTTCAAGGGCATCTTTGTATTCTTTCTCCTGTAACATATTCAAAATCAATTTCAATAATGTGACAATGGAATGTCATAATCCAAAAAACATACCACATGAATTAAGTCTATAAGACTATGTTCAATAATTCAAAAAGCTAGCAATATGGGGTGGCTCAACTGTGTCGATACGAGTTGGCTCGACAACTAGACTGACTTGAGCATCAAAGTAATATAGATCATATGGCTCGGCTTGATTTGACTCCGACTCGTCCCGTCCCATAGATAGGACCAAAAAATCGACTTGATCAAGTTTAAATGAGAATGAAAAAATGAAATGGAACCTGATTCCATCCAATACCTCTATATCTTTTCTTCACTCCCAAACAGGGGCATGAAGAAATAAGATAGAATCACAATTCACAACACAACCTTATTATTCACTTCATCCCACGTTGTTTTATTAACCAAGCATAGCCTTAAAGATTTTCCATGAAATTGAATTAACCTCACCTTCTTCTGGCAGATATGACCTAGTGGCTTTAATTCTTTGTTTATGGAATCGATCCTTTTTCTGACAACTGCAACTTCCTTTCTCATTGGATCTACAAGGGCCTCAAGCTCCTGATATTCCTCCAAAAACATCAAGTTTTCAATTAAATATTAATATGCGTTTAAATAACAAAAAACTTGTCAGTAGTTTATACGAAATTTAATAAAAAAAAATCTCAGTTCCATCATTTTATTCATTTATGTAAAACTTGATATAAATAGATGGGAAAAATCTTGGGGCTAAAGAAATTTTAGACACCAATTATATGAATTATTTGGTTCATGGCCTACTATTACTCTCTAGCATGAACATCTTACAGAAAAGTTGAAAATTTGACTTCATTTTTCCTCAAAAAAACACAAAGGAAAGAAATTAACAACGTTTTTGGGGTGAAATTTCACTATAATTTGAGGACAAAATCACAGATCCGGTATATTCAAGTGATTTACATGCTCTTCAAACCTCTGTTGTTATAAAAATACAAATTATTTATATAAAACAAAATATACATGGAAAAAGCTAAAGCTACTTCCAACAGAGATTTCAAACAAAACCCCCAAAAATTCTTTTTTTATGCGAGGCTTAACAAAATTATTTTCCACCCAATTAAAAGACCCAAAAAAAACAAAATATTTAAAGAAAAATGGTTTCATAGCAGTAAAATGAAACTAAAATTTTGGGTGAGAAAAGAAACATTAACAACATTGAATCTAGAAGAAGATGGTAACATATACCTCACGAATAGTAGCAAGACGTTTAGTTTCTTCTTCAACTCTACCCAACTGAATCTGAACTCTTTCTCTAACTTCCATTTTCTTTCTCTCAATCTCTTCTTCTTTAGCTTTGAATGTTGCAAGTGCAGACTTTGACATTTCTTCATCTTCCTTTGATAAATGGCTACTGAAGCTTAAACTCCCTGAATTTTGCACCACCAACTGGTTGTTCTGTTGTTCACTAGACATCATGTGCAACAAAACAATAATCACAAAACTCAACAACCTTTGATTCTTGTTTGCTTTTCTTCTCTCTCTCTCTTCTTTTTTGTTCTATCTTTCTTTCTTTGTTTGGTCTTGAAATGATGAGGCTGAAGTGTTATGTTGTTTTCTCTTTTGCAAGTGCGCTTCTTATGTTATCTGAATTGCCCGTTGTGTAAGGCCTTTAAAGCTTCTTACCCTTAACCTTTATGGACCAAAAATAAACACTTTCAAATGTTATAGAAAGAATAGGAAATGTAAAAATAAATAGATAAAAGAACTAGAGATTATATATATAGAGAGAGAAAGAATATAATATAAAAGTGCAAATATTTATTTATATCATGGGATAAAACAAGTAGTACTTAAAAAACAACATAGAATATACACGTATAAATATATTGGATTGTAGAACAATTTGTCAAATTAAATGAAGGCTTGATAAACATGTAGTTTTTTTCTTTTTGTATCTCATAATCTTAGTTCAGGATTAAAATGTGGCGGTAAGGATGTACGTGCTTATACATTCCACTTCAAAATTATGGAATTGAACCGAACCAAATTGAAGAAGGAAGTTTAATTTAATAATGAGGATCAATTAAATTTTAAGAAATAGTTTATAATTAATTCGTTTCACATTTTTATAGGGTTTGGAATTATGAGAACTATATCTTGAAAAAGATGAACAATTAAAAATTAGGTAATACTTGATATAAAGTAAGATGATTCTTTCTCTCTCATAAACTTGTATAAGCAAAAAAATAACTATAAAAATTTAATATTTATGTAAAGATAATGGAGGATAACACAATGTCAAACTTATAAATACATAATAAAATTTAACATGGTCCATTAAAAAATTAAATTATTAAACTAAATTAAAATGATCGGTTCAATTCCAACGATAAAAATGAACATAAACCACATATAATTAAACTACCCATTTTGTTCAATTCGGTTCTTGAAGTACTCAAAAACTAAACCAAACTATTATACCTTTATGGTACTAGAAAATGCAACACTAACTCATATCCATACTATTTGTGTTATATATGCATACAGTAAATATCAACCGAATGCAATGTACTTTCAAGTTGAAATAAATATTTATATATTTTGTAAAATGAATATATAAATAATTAATAAATGAATAATGACTTATATATTTGAAAATTTTGTCACAATAATTTAATCACTAGAATCTATTATCAAATAATAATAAAAATATTTGTTAAAAATAAATTTATGAATACTTAGTAACTAATAATGTCATTTACTTTAGTCATTTGCACAATTCAATCATAGATTTCAATTGACAATTTTGAATTACAATTATAATCTGATTTGTCAAACAGTAATAGTATATCGGATTTAGTTATTAGCTCAATGATAGTTAGAAGAAAGAAAATAATAACTCTTTACATGGACTAGTAGTCCATAATACCACAACATGTCATCAATTGCAGATCACAATACATTTATCATATTTACTGGATTGAATGATTTTACATCATCATAATTTATCCTTGTATAAAATCTTTTTAATTATTAGATTTTTTATATTATTTACGTTCACTTTTTTTATTTAATACCTAATTTATTTAATATTTAAGTGATTGTAGAAAATATCCTAAGAGAATATAGCAAAACAACTCTTTATAGATTTAATAGGCACGGTTGCGCCCATAATGAAAATAGTACAACCGTGATTACAATGTGCAATGATTGTAACTGATTTAAAACCTGTACCGAGTTTAGGGTTGAGATTCTTTAGACGAGAGGATATGGATTTAGGACAACAATCACTTGTAACCAATCGTGTCTTATTCTCCATCTTAAGTATTTATTACATTTTGACACATGAATAAAAGAAAAATTCCAAAAACAAAAAATAACAAAATGTCAAATTTTGATTGACTTAGAATATTAAATGAGACACCATTCAGAACAAGTGATCTCAATCCATAGATTCCGAATTTGGATATTGGTGATAGATATACTTAATGATAAATGTTTAGTGAAGATCCACTTTTAAGATCATAGACACCATAAAAAACAAAAACTAAAGAAACTTTTAATCTTTATCTACAATTAGACATTTTTACTCTTAAAACAAAAACAATAACCTATCTAACTCAATAGTGGAGAGGATTGTTGTGACTCATAGAAGAAATGGAAATGAAAGACTTCATACATATTAAATATATTTTGAGATATTTTAAGTCTTTTTTCTATTATTCCTTCCCAAAATTCAACTTACAAATACACCTTAAATATGTTAGGTCCCACTAAGTAACTTATTTAGTAGATGCAACTATTGTGGTTGTCCTTGTATTTTTATTTTACAACACTAACCATTTTAGTAAATTCTAACCATTTTAGTATTTATCATTATTCAGTTTATAAGTTGGTAGATTGGAATTTTCAACTAACTCTTGTTGTTTTTTAACCCCTTCACATGGCGAATACATGTACAAGATAAAAAAGGAAAAGGAAAAAAGATTAATTTGATAAGAAGAATATGTGTTGTATAAGAACGTGTGTGACAGGTAGCTATAAACTTGGACACAATGCCAAGCAATTTTCCAGCAGGCTAACCATGCAATTTGAAAGTTTCGATTTGTTGATAGTGACAACTACATATCTCAATAAGACTAGTTTCTACTATTTATAGTACAAAAAAAGAGAAGTAATAAAAGATTCAAAATTGTTTTATTTGAACATGCATCAAGTTGCATGGTTTATATATTTATTTCTATCTTTTACTTATTTTTATTTTCTATAGATATATATTTTTTTCAAATACATTAAAATAATCATGTAATTTCTTCTCTTTTTTATGTTGAAGAAATCATTTCTGTTCACCAAAACGAATCAAAGGGAAGACGTGAAGTTTAAGGCAAAGTTAGAGGAGGAGTGGCGGCAGCTTATCTAACCTTATAACAAATATTCCTTTCTCTTTTTCTTTCAATTCCAATGATGAATCTAATACACTGGTGTGAATATTTATATATAATTAATATATTACTTTTTTGAAGTGTCTATAATAATTAAAAATAAACTAATAATAATAAACTGTCAATATATCAAATATTTATATTGTAAGTGTATATTATTTTTCCTCATACCTCAAATCATAAAATCATACAATGGGCTCCACCCAATATACTTTTTCCTCCTTTTATTTAAAATATTTTCCCTATTTATTACTAGCTATTCATTTTTTTTTCTTTAGTTGCTATGATTGAATCCTGCTTTCTAAATTTGTAATTATATTAGATAAAACTTTACACGTTTTAAATCAACATTAATCTCTGTCTTTCTCATTGGTGGTGGGGGACCATTTTCCACTGAGGCAATGAAGTCTTTCCAACATGAAAATCTTAAAGTAAAGATTTTGAACAAAACTCATGAGAGGACATTTTCTATCCCAAAAAAATGTAATACTTTATTGATTAGAAGAATATTTAATTATTAAATTTTTAACTTAAATATATTTTTTAACTAATTACAATCAATGGTACATAGAGTGACACATTATATGAGATATCAGATATGTTCCGAACACACAATGGTGATGAATAGTGATAATGGGTGATGAAATGGAATGAGTGATGACCTAGAGCAAAGAATCTTGAAAGGGTCCAATACTTAATGTGGGTACCCAAACAACGCATCAATTGCGTGTTGCATGTTAATTTTTCAGCTAAACAAATTTGATACTATATTAATTAGCCTACTAAAGTAGAAAATCTTAGCACCAACCCATCAAGAATTTGAAGAAAGCAAAATATGGAGGCTATAAAAGTAAAACAGCTAAAAAGGAAGTGACTTTATCTAATTCCAACGTAAGCATTTTGATTTTTGGATTCATTCAATTTGTATGGAAGAGGATTTAATCACCAGGTGATGCCATGTTGAGCCATATTTTCTATCCTACACTTTAGTACGACTTTAAGTGTTAAAGTAAAATATAAATTAAATATATATATTAATTTTATATTTTTGACCAATAACAAACAAATGATACATACAGTAGTATAAAATTTGGGATAAAAAATGTATTCTGATTGAGTTGAGGTTACCTCATAGTTTTCAAAAATCTAAAAGGAATTGGTAGTTTAGATGAGGTGCTAAATATTACTTTATTTGTTAATAATTAATCGATAAGTGATATATATATACAATAATATATTATTAATTATTGCTAATTCAGTTTCACATTTCTCTTCAACATAATGAAATAAGAATTTTTTTACGAAGTTTGAGCCTGTTTTGTTACTTGGTATCTTATGTTTTAGAAAGCTCTAGTCCTAAGCATAGAAGAACCAAAAGTTAAACCGAAACAAACTCGATAATTGAAAAAATGAAATTAATTATGTTTTAATTGAATTCAATATGAGGGTGTATGATATTTACAAAAATATATTGTTTCAAAGTATGTACTATGTTTCAAATCAATGAAAACATATTAGATTTATTTTAAAAAAATATTTTTTATTGTTCTTTTTATTTATGTTGTTCTTTTATTATTATTAATTTGTGACATGATTTGAGACAATAAATTCTCACCCCTAAGGGACTGTATCCGATATCAGCTGAGATCCCAAGATGTTGTGTTGCATTGGATAGCCCTTGTGTTTTGGCAACTGAATCTGAGAGATTCTCATTTGTTCAACCTCTTCTTCTATTAACAAAAATCATCAAACTTCTTATATAATATAAGAGAGAAAAATATATCAATCGAAAGTATATGAGGTTTATATATAATTATTATATTATTAACCATTTATATTTAATCATATTTGAAGTTGGTTATGTGTTATACCCTATGTCTTTGATTATATAAGTTGTCTCCAAAACAGAAAAATATAATCACTTCCTATTTGTTTCACTCCCTTCATTCTAAATATTTAATGGACTTGTTTTTAAGAACTGGGCTTTCTACAGAGTTAAACTATAAATAAATTATTATACCAACCCCTGGAGAATGGGCCCAACCCATTTACTAGTGGATCAATGCACCGTTTAAGCCCAGCATCAAACCAAATCCAAAATAAACCTTATTTTGTTTGTTTTTTTAATATTCTATTCTCTCTTTCTCAACGTTTTCCTACTAGTTATGGTGTGATTTAAGCTAATGCAATTTCAAAAAATACACCACTATTGTATTTATTTTTATTAAATAATTGGTTATAAGAGATTCAAAGGAGAACAGAAAGGAATAAAATAATTCAACTTTTTTGTACTACTAAGGGTATCTGTTCACCCTTTTGGATAAATAATTAATCCATTTTTTGAAGTTCTTGGTTGCCATTCGTAAAAAGTGTCGCTCTTAGGAATCAAACCTTGACATTTTAATTATGTTAGGATCTAACAGAGTCTTACACCAATAGACCAAAATAAATATGACCATATGAGCAAAAAATGTAGTAGACCTTGAAACAAGTTTAAGCCCAAAACATTTCATACAAACTTCTTAACATAGATCCCTCCAACAAAACAAAAAGAATATACAGTAGTAATTACAAATAGTAAACTAAACCTTTTTAAAAAAAGAAAGAAAGAAAAGAAGTCACGTGAATGCACGTGAGGGGATCTTAAATGGGTCGCGTGCCGGCGTGCCTCGCTTTACCCAACAAAAAATGTTAAAAAAAGAGTGAAGTGTAGAATGGGACCCACGTGGTTGGGTTAGTAGTCTATCTCTATTCTCTACTGACACATGTGTCTGAATCACTCATATTTTTCTGAATTCTCACTTCCAACACATGTGACTCTTATTACCTTTTTTCTTTACTTTGTTTTTTTATTCAGTATTATTATTACAAAAAATATCCATCTTCAAATCTTCTTATCCATAAAAAAGTGATAGAGAATAAATCATTTTTTATTGATTTGTTAATTACTGTTGACTTTTAAAAAAAAGAAATATAATATAAATTAATGATGAATGATGTGTTAACTAAATTTTTTGTAAAAGTCTTTATAAAATGAATATCTCACTTTTTCGTGGATAGTAAAATTTGTAGAATAATTTAGTATAAGAATATAACATTATTATTATTATTATTATTATTATTATTATTATTATTCAGTTCCATCTCTCTCTAATAATAATTAATCTTGTCCATTTATCTGCACCTTTTTTATTTTATCAAATTCTATTTATTTGTAGTGTTTAACATACATTATTATTTTTTAGCTATTTATTACACTATCAAAAAGTATATCTACACCGAGTTAACATTTGATTATATATTCCACTTTACTACTTTCTGGACAATGGAAATGAGATTTGAGATGAGTAGGACTCTTTCTATTCACTCAACCATACTTGCAATTAATTAATTTCTTTGATGTGGAGTTTTTAGGAAAAGCTCTATTAATTTCAGTAGAAACTTATAATGAATTTCATACACACGTAAAAGAAATTAAAATTTGATATCACTTCATATAATTGACTTGTTTCTCCAATCTCCATCAACATGCATTATATATAATATATTTGATTCCAAATAAATGGACAAGATTGATTAATTAATTAATTAAACTATATTGTAGCATATTGGCTCATGTGATGTTGTTTCCGACATGGAGGGAAGAAAGCTAGATCAAAACTGTATTTCAAACGACTAATGAGTGGAGAATATCTTGGAAATGTAAAAATATAAAACAAATATTACAAACATTTTTTTTTAAATAATAATATGTGACACCTTGTAATTAATGTGATTATAATTAGGCCATGTATAACCGTTGTGGATCAAATAATTTCATTTCAAAAATGAAGAAGTTATAGATGCTTTTATGGGTTTAATAGAGTTGAGATCTTGAGGTTGGTTGACTTCAAGAGTTAATGGAAATACTTTTTTTATTCTGAATTTGATATAATAATAAAAAGAAAGTAGAAACATAAGAAGAAGAGAGAAGTTAAAGAGTTCATTCTCTCTTTTGATTTTGAGGGAGAAAAGTGCAATGAGATTTTAATAGATTTGTTTACCATATCATTATAAAATGGGAGATAGAGAGTTGAAAGAGAAGAAACATTTATTTCACTTATTCTTTATGTTCTTTTCTCTAAAACAATTAAATACAGCACATTACTATATTTGTCATTTCTTTCTTTTTTTCTGTTCATTTTTTAACTTATTTTTCTCATCTTATTTTCTTTCGTTCAAGGGAGTATTGATTTAATAAAAAATTGTTTGATAAAAATATTTTTTAAAGAATGAGATTTGTCTAAATACAACTCAATATAGATATTTACCAACTCAATATGGTTTTCAATTGTATTAATAACCTTCTTATCATGGTATGTATCGTCAACATTTTTATACCATGTTGATTCAAATATAAATGACTTCAATCATTAAGTGTAGCGTTTTGATTTAATCTTTAAGTAAAGTCTTTATTATAAAACTCTTTTAAATTATAGTTTTTAGTCTTTTATATTAGTATTTCCAAAATTTTATGTACATCAATTATTTTCTTATTAAAATATTCATGCATTAATTGCTTGGAAAAACATATATCAATTAAGCAAGTTTCTAGTTCTTATCTTTAGACAAATTGTACTAATGCATTTCAACTGATGTCCACATTCATGTACAATTTTTATCCTAATTTAAGACTCGCATTTTCATATTATTTTCTTTATATTTTTAATGCACCAAATAATTTATTTATAGAACATAAAGGTTTCTGAAACTCACATACATGAATTAAAAACATGATCACCTCAAATAACTAATGAATGAAGCACTTGGTAAATTATTATGATATATTAACCATTGCAGATAAAACATCTCTATTCCCTAAGAAGAATAAATATGTACTATAGGTATTTTTTATTTTAATTAGATAAAACACCTCAAATAACTAATATACTTTTTATTTTAATTAAATATAATATATTAATCATATAAATAATAAGTATTTATAGGTATGGGTACCATAATACCTATACATGCTCGTATGTATTATGAGTATTTTTAAAAACTCGTTTATAAAATTTACAGGTACCCATTTTTGATCCATATTCGTGTCCGTATGGATTTTACCCGCAAATACTTATGGGTACGAGTTTAGAGCAAAAAGGGAATATGTGTCAGTAGCTCGTAGTAAACGAAAACAATAAACATTGATCATGGCTCCTACTCCTACAATAGCGAATATCGAAAATCTTGTAATTATTATGATTAGAAAATAATATACTATTCTAAATATAAAGTGGTACTTTATTTATAACAATGGATTATAAGTGATCAATAATGTATTAATTTAGTTGTGTAAGTTTCCACTAATCCATACGATAAGAGGAGACTTTCTAAAATACAAAAAAAGTTGATTATAATATTCTGTTATTATAATATTGAAAGATTTATAAGATAATTTGATGGGTAAAGTTGAAAAATAGAAGTGCATATTGTCGGATCAAAACTCCACCTGTGAGTCTGATCGAAGTGCCTCTGGCTTTGCATTCTTTAATACTCTAGGCAATATATTCATCCTCAACAAACACAAACAATAAATTATTAATTCAATATTTTATTTCACTGTTAACATTTTTACTTTATTTCTCTATCTTTGATAAGTTATGGGCATGGTGAGATTCACTCTCCGATAGAATAAGGTGATTAGGTTAAGCCATATAATATAGTTATGTAGTCTTTTTTTGACATTATAAAGAGTATTTTTTATGTAAATCCTTTTTTATGAGATTATCTGAAAGAGAAAAGTAAAAAATAATAATAAACTAATGGAATAAAAGCAAACATTAAGAAAACAATTTGAAAAAATGCATTACACATGATCTGACAATAGCTGTATAGTTGTATAATATAAAGTTAATTTTTTTACCAACAAGATGTTAATCTAGTACTGTAATAATGTCTTACTAGATTTATAAGATAGTCAAAAGATTAAATGTTTGATTCATAGGAGCAATATTTACTGGGAGAGAATACTGAATGAATTAGTTCCTTACACATGATAGAATACTAGTACCAAAAAATATGAAGTTAATTTTTGCTATTGCTAACCGATAAGTGTTGGTTCAAGTCCTACATGCTTGATTTCCTTTAAGTAAGGTCTCAAGTTCAAGTCTTGTTGATAAAAAATACATATTAAAAGAGTTAACTCCATATACCTATAGGTGTTCTCGGGACAGACAGAATGACCTCTAGTATCAAGATAAATCTAGTAAACCAAAAAAACCCTATGCTCCCACTCTATCCCTCCTCAAGTGTTATTTCCAAGGCATAAAGACAAAAACTACAGGTCAAGTATATTTTTACTATTATTCTATTCTCAATATCTCTTCCTTTTTCACCTCAACTGTCTTGTCTCACTGTCTTTTTCTCAAGTGCTCTCTCAACACTTCCAAACAAACTTTGCATGCTTCTCTCTTTCTCTCTTTCTCTCTCATATAGGTATCTACCAAAGATATATATAAAGTAATTAAAGTAATAACTCTTCAACACAAGTCACTGCCAAAACCCTTTTTCACAAACTTGATCTTTAAACATCCAACACACTCCACAACTAACAAACAAAGTTATATTAACACCAAACTAATACCTATTCTCTCTCTCTCTCTCTCCATGGACTTTCATATGAAGCAATGGAGAAACCAGGTCCAGGTGCATGAGTCAGAGGAACAACAACATTGTACAAAGATGCCAAAACTTCACCCTGGATCCCATCAAGCTTCTGCAACATCTTCTGCACTCCCTTTGTTTTTACCTGAACCCAACACCAAAATCAGTACCTTGTCAGATTCAACATTAGCTACCACTAACAGATTTCCCAGTAACCCTTTCTTTCTTTCCCTTTTACTCTTCTGCCATTTCTCACCTTTTTCAAGTTTGTTTATATTTATATTAGAAACTCATAACCTTTCTTTCTTCTTTTAGATTCATCTCATACTCTTTATTTCTACCCTTTTTTCTGATAATAATAGGGATGGGTAGTTATTTCAGCTTGGGACAGTGGCAGGAGCTAGAGTTACAAGCATTGATATTCAGATACATGTTGGCTGGTGCTGCTGTTCCTCATGAACTTCTTCAACCTATAAAGAAAAGTCTTATTTTTTCTCCTACTACTACACCTTATTTTCTTCATCACCATTCTATTCAACATTATCAACCTGGTGCAGAATGTAAGCTTTTTTCTCTCTCTTTCTCTCTCACACTCCAACATTATCTGGTAATGTCATACACAGTTCTCTATATGCTTTATACTACAATAAAAAAATGTGTACTTTCTTTTTTTGTGTTTTGTGATCATATCATATGGTTTTTTTTTTGATAAATGCATAATGATGATTAAACTATATTTTGAAATCTGGGATCTTGCTCAAAATAAACTAAAATGTTTGTCACTTGAATAGTAGTAACTGTTTGCAGATCATTTCAAAGTAATCAGTCTGAATTAAAGTAATTTTCTGATCATACTTACATTATTTTCTCATATACTTGTGTACCAAATTCACCTTTCTGCATATCACATCTCATTTGTCACAAAGAAATGTAAAAAGTGATATACCATATATCTCAATAAATCACATGTCTATACCACTTACAAGTAACAACGTTTAGGATGCTAGGTCCATGACAAAGAAATGCTATTTAATGATAAAAGACTTATAGTTGTATTAGACTGCGACCGGGAGCCTCCGGTTACCGGGTATGGGAAGAGTGTTACCGGGTATGGGAAGAGTGGAGAGTCACAAATGAGACACCACTTATCGAACCAAAACCTTAAGCTTTAGTTCCATGTGTCTTTTCTACTTATAAACTCTTTCACCCCTTCTCGGATATTTAATGTGAGATTTCACACTTGAATAAACCCAACAATAATCATGGATGAATATTCCAAAAATATAACCCAAATACATGTTTGTACATTTTGGAAAGAGTTGCATGAGAATTGTAAAAGGGTACATTATTGAAGATGTTTGGTTGTGTTGTTGCATGTATGTAAGTGATGCAATCAGGGTATTGGGGAAGAGGAGCAATGGATCCAGAACCTGGTCGGTGCCGGAGAACGGACGGGAAGAAGTGGCGGTGCTCGAGGGATGTGGTGGCGGGTCAGAAGTACTGTGAAAGACACATGCATCGTGGTAAAAACCGTTCAAGAAAGCCTGTGGAACTACCCACACCTATTACTATTGCTTCTTCATCATCTTCCATTTCTTCACCTTCTCTTGCCACTGCTTCTCTTAAATCACCTTTCGATCTCATTCATCTTAATCAATGGTAATCTCTCTTTATCTGCTTAATACCCTTTTTAATATTTGTATATACTTATACCATCTTATATATTCAGCAGAATAATAGAAAGAGAAATGATATATTCTCTTACAAATCATCGACACTATAACATGTGTCATACATTGCTACTTTGTTTATTAATGATTTGTTCGGAAGATATTTTGTTATAGTATTCTAATTGTACCAGACCTTTGTTGGGGATGTGTGGCATTATCTGCATAGATTATTATTCTAAATGAAGTTTTACTTTGAACTATAATTAATGAGTACATATAATAATAGAGAATCAGCCAGTGAGCATTGATTAGGAAAAGGGTGACTAACTTTTACTTCCATATGAGCTTCAATCTAATTTGGTGGGACAACTTTGCTTAAACAATGTGTTTTTTTTCTTGTCCTGCAATCATGTTTTTAGGATTGCTTCAATGACAATCATAAAGTTAAGTTTGAATTTGTTTCTTTCATATGCTCAACCTTGTGACCTGTCAAGTGATGCCTAATTGGTGTAGGGACCCCAATGTAGGCATGCCCACTATGTGTCATACTTGGGAAATTGGAAAGCTTTAGATTGTACTAAATAATCCCCAATCTTTTCTTTTTAAACTAAATATAGAAAAGCATGCTGTCACAATATTTTTTGTCCCCATTCATATAATTACCCTACTTGTTTTTTTTGCTGGGCACTTTTCTAGTCCCTCAGGGACCAAGAATGAAAGCAAGAGCCTATTTGAAACCCAAGATCATGTGGGTGAGGATGGTAGATCAGGTGGCAATATGCTGAGGCATTTCTTTGATGATTGGCCAAGGTCACTGCAACAATCTTCTGATAGTGGTGGAAGGGTGAACTCAGTAACATGCCTAACTATTTCAATGCCTGAAAATACTTCTTCTGATGTGTCATTGAAATTGTCAACTGGGTATGGAGAAGAACCATGTCCAAGGAATGGGAATGTGGAACCAGAGACAGAGCAAGTGCAAGTGAATTGGGCTGGGGGATGGACTTCAACTAACCAAGTAGCTTCAATGGGAGGACCACTTGCAGAGGCATTGAGATCATCTACTTCAACTTCATCACCCACCAGTGTATTGCATCAGTTGCATGGTGGTTCTGCTTGAGACTAGTTTTTTTTTGGGAATACTTTTCACTTTTGGAGCATTCTTGGACAATGGATATGCTTGTATGATTGTACCAATTGTATGGTCTGGTTTTATGGGTTCTGACTTGGTGATGAGAGGGATATGGTTGCATTAGTTTGGTAAGAGCCAATATTCCATGTGATTAAAAGATAATATGTTGTTCATTCAGATTTCGTTTTCTTGATATTATTATTATTATTATATATTTAGTTAAATTGCTTTGTTTTCCCAATTTCACAAATGTTTCGAAATGCTGGATTGACATTTGGTAAACTTTGGCACAGAATCATATGAGACGATGATACCTTAGTTTTCTCTAATGCTCCCCAATGTTAATCACATGCTTTGAGAAAAATCATTTTTGCCACCCAAAATAGAAAACGAACATTTACAGAAGGGTGCGATAGTAGAGGAGGCAAAGCCTAAGCATTGTTTTGGAACGTGTAAAAACTGAACTTTAAAATCTAAAAGGAGAAATCTATAAAAGCCTCCCACAAAATTTCCAAGGGTATAGCCTTCAGAAGCTGCTAAATTTTGTTACATTCATGCACTTCTTATGAAGACTGATACGCACATTTGTACAGCTAGTCTGAGGTTTGTGGACCATAGTTTTGTTGTTTCAAATTCCTCAAATGGGATGCAACTTGCACAGGTCAAACTTAAACTTAACCCTACAAGGTAAAATCCGATTCAAATACTATACATAACTTACCTAGCAAGACGCATGTACAATAATTCTACGTTATTATGGTGCCTCACTAAAATTAACCAGCACTCCACATAAGACTGACATGGCGCTATAATTTTGCTTAGCTGTTTTTGTGTTGGTTGAACTACCAGATATGTTTGTTGGCTAGGGACTTGCTGCATCTATGCCATTGTGCAGTCACATTCATCCCACAAACTGCCATCAGGGTTTGGCTGGAACTGGTT
Organism: Lupinus angustifolius; assembly: GCF_001865875.1. Lineage (NCBI taxonomy): Eukaryota > Viridiplantae > Streptophyta > Magnoliopsida > Fabales > Fabaceae > Lupinus > Lupinus angustifolius. The sequence goes on along the minus strand of NC_032013.1, from coordinate 24,593,182 downwards.
CAACTTTATCCGCAAGAGCGTACACCACTGCTGTTCTACAAGGTGCATACACGAGAAAGGATCGTGGTCGGTCATCATACCATCCATCCTGCAATATCATCCATGAGAATTCAAAGAGTTGATTAGTCATTTGGGAGAGCCTATACACTGAAATGTCCACAAGAATGTAAAAACACAAACAAGTCACTGTGGCATGTTTGTGTCAGTACACATGCCCCCACACACACTAGTTTAGAGAAGTCGCATACAGAGGTGAAGTACTCAGCAGTGTGGTCGAGCCTATTGAAACCACCAAACTTGGCATCATCGGAATCCAAGACGATCTGGAAAAAGGAAAAGCATATCCATCATACAAAATTAAACATACTATCAAACATTGGAAAAGAGAAAGGAAAAAATATTAGTGTTGGTCAATGGTAAGATTGTTTCAAACATTAGCAACGACTTTCAACAATGATTTGTATAAAAATATGCGCTCTTAAGTCTTATGGTGGATAAGTACATCGTCCTTTCAGTTGATTAACAGGTGGATACATATGATGGCACCTGAGAACATGCAGATGAAAATGGAGAAAAATAGCAGAGGAGTGGATTACTTTTATTTTTGGAAATTTTCTACTCATGGTTGGCTGGTTAAATGGATGAGTTACCTACAATTATAGGGTTGAATGGCGTCACCTTTGTAGTATCACAAGTCTCTTAGTTATCGAAATGAATTTGATTTAGACCAAATGATTTCAATAATAATGTGCATTTCACCTTCACACTAACAAAGAAGATTCAAACTCAGCCAACTAAAGGGTTTTAGGATTGGAATTACTTAATCATCATGTCATCCTTACATGAAATGGGATGAGTTTCGAGAATAACAAGACAAATGATGAAAATAATGTTCCTTAGGATGAAATGTCAGATGCTAACATCGTATTGTTATAAAAGACTTCTAATTTTATTGGTCTTACCAGAGTAATAATACACAGATCATACCTTATATTTCCCTGGGTATAAGCAGCCAATTCTGTAATCTGAATAGCTGTTGGTCCAATGAAAGTTGAAGACAAATACAAGGTTGCCTCTTTCAAAGACTATAACTCTGTCACCTTCATCTTTCCGTGAAATATATTGCTGCTCAGAAGTCATGAACTGCATCACAGGTAAGGACATTTTTTTTTAACTGCAACCCCCCAGTGTCAACTAATGTAATACTATCAGTACTCCATCTAAGAATTACCAACAATTATTTTGTATGATAATGGAAATTTAAAACCAACTTCCAAGAAGTTATCTTCAATGATGAAGCAATAAACATCAATCACAGTATAATAACCTAAGGGATTTGATTAGGGAAATTCTTTGACACAAATAGCAGTGGAGTCATGCAAAAAAGAAGGCTTACATTAACGCTTTCTTCTAGGTGCTGCATGGCTTGATCAAATTCCTGCATCCCCCGATATCTTAGATATTTTGCATCCCCCTGATTAAACAAGGTAGAAGATAATTTCTATAGCTTTTGAAGTAATTTTTGTAGTTTTCAAACTATATGCAAATGATATCTTCAATAAGTTTTATAATTCATCAATAAAAAGATAAATACATTTCACAACAAAGTAGTGCTCAACTAACTGAAACCCCAAAACACAGTGGGAATATAAACTAGTAATTTCACAAGTTAATAACAAGGAACCTACCAAGTCAAATCTACGCCTGCATTTATCATAACTGTTATTATTCCCAGGAATTACTGAGCCATTAGGAAGATGTTGATCACCTCTTGGAAAGTCAATCCACTCTGAACAGGACAATATATGAGCAACCTTAACATTTTCTTAACACCCAATCAACATCAAGTCTCTACTTAAATAATGACAAGCAAGCAACATAAACTAACCAGGATGGCCGAATTCATTTCCCATAAAATTCAAATACCCTTCACCACCGAGTCCCATGGTGATAAGCCTAATCATTTTGTGTAATGCTATACCACGATCTATAAGAGGAGTAGATGGTCTGTCTAAAGCCATGAACTCATACATATCCTGAAGAAACCAAAATAATGTAAGGTCAAATGTCCAATGGCATAAAACTGCAAAACTTACAAATAAAATACGCATCCTTAATCATATGACAGATGCAAAGTAAGAAAGAACCAAAAGGATTAAAGAAACAGCCAGAGAATTGAGGATATCAATGTTAAGTTCTTCTAAGCGACCGCACTAATCTTCATAATCACAAGAGCTGATTGCAAATGCATATGAGAAGTTTTCACAAGATCTATAACAGTCGACCATTTTTTTAATGTATTTGCTGCAACTAAAAAGAACTTCACTGAAGCAGGAGTTTCAAATGGATGAAACTCAACTCCCAGTTTCTTCAGAGGAAATAAAACTGCTTATCTATATTCCAGAATAGGATCTTTTAGCATAATTGAGAAACACGTTGTATGGAAGAGCTACACACTTTGTCCATCAACCAAAATGCAATTGTCTTGTCGCCAACTAATGCTTGATCATGACTTTCAGCATAAGCTACACATTTTTCCTGCCACCTTCTGTTGGTGAGTGTGTGGATTATATCACCCATTCTCCAGTCTTCATCTTGCTTCCTACAAAAAAGGACTTGGCTGAAACCACAATGGCTTTCTTTACACACTAATAACAAACAGTAAGAATGAATGACAACAGCCTATGGAGGTGAAAAGAGAGGAAGGTAATTGCAACCAAATGGAAACACAGTTTGATGTTGGCTTCGATTGACAAATATAATCTTAAGACACAGAAAATGTTCAATCTTTCTCGATGCAAAGAATTAGATAACATTCTAAAAAGCACAGAAAAAGTGAATGACTAACTTAATGTGGTAAATTAAACAAGGAATTGTTCTTTATTTACAATTAGACTTCCTCTTACATTTTGGAGGTCTTAGCAATTATTATGCGAGTTAAAAAGAATACTGCAAATTTAGCATCCCTTGAAGCTCCAGCAAGAACTCAGGCATTCTAAGCGCTAACATATTCTATATGCATGCTAATAATTGATGAGAAGAAAACTCATTCTTATCATAGTTGATTTTCTGATACTGTTGAACACTAGATTGATATTATATTCTTTGAGCCCATTCTCACAGGGTTTAGCCTGAATTCTTGTCAGGTACTCAAACACTATACAAGGGATACTACGAAGTACGAACTCATTTATAGTCTTTTTTTCAGGTCATTCTTTTATTATTTTTATCATTTTGCAGCACCATGTCATTGCTCTTTTAGTGTTTGATATATAGGCCCGTGGGGGGCAAAATTGCATAACAAGAAAGTCTCCTCTATGCAAGTATAACCACAACCAGATCTATTTAAAAGGAAACATAATAAATAATGAGTTTGAGCTCTAGAAATAAAACAAAAGATTACTTGAGGAGCTCAATCCACTTGTCGGCAATGGCCATGTGCAGGCGATAATCAAAGCCAATTCCACCATCTTGTGTAGGAATGCAGAATGCCGGCATTCCACTGACCTGTAAATGGAAAGGAAGTTGTAATGTTAACTGTAAGCTTTAATCGGGTCAAGTAAAGGGTTCAAAACTATTTGTCTTTTAGTTCCTTAAAATAGTTATTCAGCTATCTACATAATTGACAATGTAGAAATCTTGAAGTTTGAAAGATGACAATTGTTCAACTTCTATCACAGCTTGATTAGGTGTAACCAAAGTAACAATTTCAAACTTTTGAGAGAACAACATACATCTTCACCAATTGTAACAGCCTCAGGGAAGAGCCCATGAATGAGATCATTAACCAGCATCAGGTAAACCACAGCATCAACATCAGTTGCAAAACCAAAATACTCGTTGTAATTTCCTGTAAAAGTTACCTGCAGCAGGAAACAAAAATGTTTACAATCTAAATAAAAAAGAAGTGTGAGAATAATAAAGGAGCCTATGTATGCTAGAACTATAATGAGGTAAATTTTCAGATGCATTGGTTCATGTGGACCCATAATGAGGTAAATTTTCAGACGGACCTTAATATCTTTACCCGCATAACAAGTAACAAGAAAATTCAGCTCTAGTTTGAAGCATCTGTAAATGAAAAGATTTCCGTTCTAAGGATTTCTTTTCATTTACTTTAAAATCAGTTTTAATTGAAAAGTAAAAAATTAAGACACAGAATACAACCAAAAAACAAATGACACAAATTTGGAACACAAGCACAAAATAGTTTGATAATCCTTGTGCATATGCACTCATGAATACTACCTCAGAAAACCAACCTACATGATAAAAGGTATAGTACTAACTAGGTAATGACATGTTGATCAAAAGCTTTAGCATTACACTCTAATCAAGTGAACAACAATCCATCAAATAAGGGTTCTTTAAAAAAATTTGATAACCAACAAGAACTAGAGAAAAGGTATTCCTGGAGACCAGTTATTCTACAGAATACCATAGGTTTCACTGCCGACCAAGGAAGAAAAGAACTACCCAAGAGAAATTTGACAAAGTAATAATTAATTAGCCTAACTTAGTGTAGAACCTCCTAATCAAACTGTCAACATACTTCACAGTGGGTAAGTTACCATGATCTAGAAAGATATACACTCATTACTGAATTCACCAAAAAGGACCGAAATGCTCTACCAAGAGTAAAATATAATTTCAGGAGTCATGTAAAACTGTTTTTGTTCATAAAGGGATCCACTTACTCCAAGAGTAAGTTTTTTAAACTTACTCCCCATCTAGCTATCAATTTTATGGACATCTAAGGATTTGAATTAGTGAGTAGATCTAAACCATTAGATGTCCATAAAATTGATGGCTAGGATGAGGAGTAAGTTTAAAAAACTTACTCTTAGAGTAAGTGGATCCCCACCCTTGGGTCAATGGGGATATATTTTATAGAGAGGAACCAAGAAAAAAAGAAGGAATAAGATATCCTCTACAATACAGGCAGCATAAGAAAAGAAATAGGCTCATCAAAATAATAAAGCTGCCCAATTCTCTGCATTGTTCTGAGAAAATACATAACAGCACTTGAAATTTCACAATTTTTTTCTTCACTTGGAAATCCAATAATTCTCAATGACCAAGTAAAAATGAAGCCAAGTTATCTTAAAATACCAAGAAAGTTAAAGAAATCACAAAAAACAATCATAATGTACCTCCAATCCATGATGAGTGTACATCATTGATGTGACACCATCAAATCTAAACCCATCAAACTTGTATTCATCCAGCCACCATCTTGCATTTGAAAGTAAATACCTTAGTACCTACATCAAGAATTAAAATAAGTCACTCACTACCAACCAGATGGTACAGAAGAATCACGACGGAAAATATTGTCAGAACTATGTCAATTAATCCTACGAAGACACCACTTACTTCCCAGCTTCCATAGTTAAAAAGGCGAGAATCCCACATCCAGTGATAACCACGTGACCCAGGATGGAAGTAATGACCATCAGTTCCATCAAACAAATTCAGCCCATCCAATGTATTACTTGATGCATGGCTACATTCATGATACATTGGTAATCAGTAGTCAGGACTAAGCAGCAGACCAAAATACCATTGTTAAAAACTTGCATGTAATATCGTTCATGTAACATATATATGTGCATAGAGCCAAGAAAAGAGAATAATAAAGTATGAAGTACAATAATCACCTATGTACAATATCCATCAGAACAAGCAGACCTAGTTCATGAGCTCTGTCAATTAGAGACTTAAGTTCGTCTGGAGTTCCAAATCGGCTGCTGGGAGCAAAGAAATTTGTAACATGGTACCTGGAACATGAAGAATAATATTTTACATAATTATCCCATCAATTTTGGAGAAAAGTACTAATGCACCAAGAGAGAAGAAATATAGCACAAAACTGCCTTTATTGTTTGAATCACATTGGAACTATTAGCAAAGTTTGGGAGGAAAAAATGACAACATTGGATAGCTTCAAGAAGAGTTTACCCAAAGCTAGCATAATATGAATGTTCTTGGATGGCCATAATCTGGACAGCATTATAGCCAAGCCTTTTAATACGAGGTAGTACATCATCTCTAAAATTGGCATATGTGTTGATTTTTGGCTCCTAAACAAGGTTGAAAACAACATGGTCAATAATATAAAAAGAAACAACACTTTAAATGTGCACTTTCTTGAACTCAGTAGACTTATTCTCTACTATCATGCAAATTATTCTATTACTAAAATAAGATTCACACTGATCAAATGAAAGGAGATCAATGTCCGCACTGAAAATAAATTAATAAAAAATGGCAGCCTAATGCACGAGGCTTCCACACAGGGAGTCTGAGAGGGTAGATGCATGTAACCTTATCCCACAAGTAGAGAATTAATTTTTCTTTTAAAGAATCTAGAGCCTCGTTGCTCATTGTAGCTAATGCCATTCGCTTAGCATTTATTGGACAAGGGATCAGCTTTACTAGATTTACATTTGTGAACAGAAAAATAATTTCACTTTATGGCAAAGAGTAAAGAAAGAGTTTTAGAACAAGTATCCATTTGCAGTTTGACATTTTCTAGCTAAATTCTAAGATTTGAGTAATCAAATTAGAACATGGATTCTCTGGGTGTCATTAGGTCAGTACTTACACAAGGCTATCAAACTTGGTAATGGGTGGTGCCAGCTTAGAAATGCAAGTCAGTTGTATTTCATTTGTGAGTAATCACAAATGAAACTTCCTCTAAAGCAACCCCATCAAGGATAACAATTATCTTGCTTTTTTTAGAAGTTTGCTTCAGTGGTTCTCAAGAAAGTAATCAAATAATGCGTATTTCACAACAAAAAAAACACAGCAAAACGTTTAGTCCATGCCATTTTGCCATTAATGGTAAATAATAACCAATATGTGAAGATCACATTAATGATAAATAATAACCATTAATGATAAAGAAACAAGGAAGGGGAAGGAACTATTGAAAATCACATATTGATATCACAATAGAGAAAGTGAAAAGTGCTTACAGGACTACTCATTCCAACATGTGACTCATATATTCTAAGTGACTTTGGTCTCTTTGGCTGCGAATATTTGAAGACATGTTGTTCCTGTAATAATAGAAAAAGAAAACCATATACCACAGCAGGGCATGACAGAAAAATCAAACACAGTATGTCAAAGTCAATGATTGAGTAACTATCACATGTTATTTGTATCTAAGAACTGTCCAGATAGTCGGAAATTACTCTTATCAACAAATGACTATTTTCATTTGAAATAATAATAACTAAAAAGCTGTTAATCTCTTTTCATATCAGCAATATATATTCCCTTGAAATCACCATGAGTGAATCTCCAAATGGAGGCCATAAATACAACTCTATACAAAGGTAAGAGGAAACATCTATTTGGGTTTGTCCTGTGCTCTTTTTATGAGTGCAACCTGGATGGAAAAAAATGAAAAATCATACCTCTTCTGGTGGATCATAGTATATTCCGTTATATGGAATTTCACCAGGAGCCTGTACAGAGAACTTGATCCAAGCAGGAATTGAGTCCTTGATTCCAGAGGGAGTAGTCATACGAATCTGCAAATATATATATATATATATGTAGGCTTGGCAATAATAGGGGACAATTTTCCATATACCTTTTCTTACTTTTTATGTTATACAAATACTCAAAGGAAGACAATACTCTGCCCAGAGAAAACATTACCTTGACTCGAGAACCATGAGGAATTGCTGGTGAACCATCCACATTGTTTGGCAGGAAGATCTCCCATACACCAAACTCATTCTGGTAAGACAAAACTAGAACATCTAAGGACAGCCCGTAGCATTACTAGTGGTATTTAAATTCAAATAAGGATATACAATATCCAGGACCAGGAGTCTGTAAGATATATGTCACAATCACGTCGAAAAGTACAGGGTACAATTTCCATTTAAAACAGAAGATTCAATCCATATGGCATTATCATTTTTGGGAGAAAGTATTTTCAAGTGGCATACTAACTTCTAAGATATCACTAAGTTTGGAAAAAAATTCCAAATCTAGCCAGTCAAATTTCATTATCACTTCCAACCATTTATCTTGACTAGATCCATATAATCCTGACTAAGGTTCTCCATAGAATTGGAAAAAACACAGATCCCTTTTGTTCTTTGGAACATATAGATCAACTTTGTTGACACAAAGAATGGGTAGGATTGTAGGAATAGAACAAGGGAGAGAGGGGAGGCATATAAGCTACATTCTAGGTCAAACATAGAGGAAAAATTAGGAAGATAACACTACAAAGTATCCATGCTACAACCAGGGACGGGACCAGGATTTTATCCTAAGGGGTGCCAAGAGTAAAGACCATACGACTTATAAGTAAAGATTTTTTTTTCAGTAACACATACATATTATATGAAACACACTTGGTAATAATCATTATACAATACTATAAACTACTTTAAACATATAGATGTAAACATGAAGATAGACATGAGAGAAATAAATATTACTAAGACTCTTTTAACTTTCAATAAATACACTATTACTACAACAACCAAGCCTCAGTCCCCATTAGGTGGGGGTCAGTTACAAGAATCAAAAGAAATACACTATTACTACCTAAAAATTTAAAATCCGAGGTGCCATAAAAATATATATTAAAGTTGTGAAAAAAGTTGTTGGGGGTGACCACCCCTGTCTCCGCCACTGGCTACAACTAGCTCACTCATTCCAATATTACTTTTTAAATCAAAGAAGCATCCTAAATTTCATGTGTATAAAATTTAAAGACCAATTACAGATGACATACCTGAACCATTTCATCTACATTTGGATTCCAACCGTTGAAATCTCCGATTAATGCTGCTGTCTGAAATAGAAACCAATAATATCCATAATTGCAAAGGAAGTAAAAATCAGCCATACAAAGATTGATCAGGTAATAGTCTTGAAATTTAAAGACATAAACATCCAAAACTACAAATTCTCCAAACTTTATTTGAAAATATAGGATGATAGAGTGGGAAAGGGGAAGCAGAGTGAAAAGGGGACAAACACTATTGCTAAACAAATTATACTAATCACTAATGTAATTACTATTCTATCTTGTCTATTCATATATTGGCTTTTTACTAACCAACATTCAGTTTCATACAACATCAGATGTTATAGTTGTGGGGTAAAAAATTTCCATTAACTTGAGTAGAACTTTGCTATCAGAAATAAGAAATAACATCTGATGACCTACTCCACTTCATCTATCCCACTAGAATCATATAGTTCTAATCTCCCTTTATTTCCCTGAATGATGGATCCAAGACATTTAAGGCATGTGGCTTGTCGTATATCATGGTCTCCAATTCTCACCTCTAAGCTAGCATTAGTAGACCTCTGGCTAAAATTAAAAATACTACCATAAGCTTCATATTAAAAATACTACTTAAACAAAAGTCATGTGCTTCTAAAATTTGTCTTCACATCTCTAACTTCCCACTTCTTTTCTGGATATTCTCAGTAAGCCTATCTAATACCAAAGTATAATGATTAGGGCTCAAAGTTGATCTTGTTGCAGTTCTATAGTGATGGGAAAATCTTCCATAGTTTCACCTTGTGTTCTCATATTAGTTGTAACCCCATCATACATATCTTTGATTGCTCAATAAAAACTCCTTCTCCAAAGCCTTTTGCAACGCCTCTCCAGGCATCGAATCCTACTCCTTTTCCAAATTGATAGAAACCATGCCTATGTAAGTCTTTTTTATTCCTCCAATATCCTTCTATCAATCATCATAGCAAGTATATTGCTTCCATAGCCAACATATTCTACACAAAACCAAATTGATTCTCTGTAATGTGACTCTTTTTTCTTAATATCTAATCAATTATCATCTCCATAGCTTCATAGTGTGGCTCATGAGCTTTATTCCTTAATATTTCGGACAGTTTAAATGTATCCCTTGTTTTTATAAGTAAGGATTGAAGTAGAACAAAAACTAAATCAATTTAGTACCGATAGTTAAGATTAAATATACCTTAGCTCCTGGTGCCCACTCTCTATAAGTAATGCCTGTAGCACTGCAAACAAAAGTTTGTAGTTAATAAATATCCAGGACCGAAAGGTTTTTTTTTTTAGGAGAGGGTGAGTTTTAGTGCAATTTTAAGGTTGTTAGGGTTCAAATCCTGGAAACATCAACTCTTAGATACCGCTAGGTAGGACTTTGTGCACTAGGCCATCCTTATTATATTTTATGGGGGGAGGGGGAGTTGTATTAAAATCCATGACAACCGAGAAAATGTAAGAAAGTGAATGGAAATGGGAGAAAAGAGAAATGAAGACTAGGAGAAAAAGAAACCAGATCTGAAAATGGTAACTGTCATCAACTAAATGGAACCAAATCAGGTTCTGATATATACACATGAATGTAGAACATTGTACGAGAATTAAGAAGCATGATAACTAACATGATTAAAGAGTAAAGACCAAATCAATCAGCTGGAAATTAGGGCATATGATCTTAAAATTAGTGTAAAATACCTGCGCGTGAAACCAAATTTTTCATAACCACGAGAAAATGCATCCAGACCACCTTCATACTTGTCAATTTCCGCACGCACTCTTTTGTACTGTGCATAACTGTAACATGAGAAATATGCATTGAATGAAAATCAGGTTTTCATTCCAGTCACAGAAACAGTTTGTGAAGTACCACAAGTGCAAAAAGCAAGTAAAGTTCGGGAAACACAACAATAAGTACTGAACACTACGGCAATCAACTACATATACAAGCAGAAAAATGAATTAGTAATTTGCTTTGGGATGCAAGATTAGTGATGTATACATCATGTTAATACTATTTAACAAATAATGAGTATGACAGTCATTAAAATATTTTTACCACTGACATGGAAAGGAATTCCAATAGCAGGAAATGTTGCCCTTTTGTGGAACAAACGGAGCCAAAGCCCAAGAAATGTTGCCTTTTTATTCATATTATTACAGGTTTCAGGTTTCCATGGCCAATTAATTACTTTAAACCATTTCTATTGTTATTCTGGTTGGTGTAACACCCCGACTCAAATTCTAATAAAAAGGAAAATTGTACTTCCGGTTTTTATCTATATTTCAGCTGCAAACTATTTTATGAAAGTTTATCATTTCCAAAAGAATGAGTCGCCATGTCATAGTTGGTGCCAATTTAACAGCTCTACAACAACAACGATAACAATCAAGCCTTATCAATTACCCCACAATGGATTAATACTGTCATCGGGCTCTATCCTATTACATAGCTCATTAAATGGAATGTCACCATCATGTTGCTGTAGTGTAGAACTACTACACAAGACAAAGGAAACAATAAGCAAACCTATATTGTAGAAAGCGGTATGTTGCATTATGGTGTGAAATCACTTTCAAATATGAATGAATCTATGAGCAAGATGTAATTAATTGAAAGAATCTCATTAAACATCACACACTCTTAAATTGAATGTAAATAAAAGAGATCTCATCAAAAAATTCTAAAAGAGTGGGGAACTTAATTGATAGCATTTCCCACTCCCACCGTCCCACGACCTAGCTAGCCATCAGCAACACATTCGAGCAGCTAATGGTCAAATTTCTTTCCCCCATATAAAAACATGAAATATGAAATTATCAATAAAATTGTAATTATAACCCCGTTATAAAGAATCCCCACAGATAGATGAGCATATATTACTTCACTAACTTTAGAATCCCAAATACATTTGTAAATGCAGGTACTTGTTTTACCTTAAGAAGCTGAAATTAAGAAATCAGCTTACCGGAAATCAAGATGTTCACGGTGAGGTTGCAAAAATGGATCAATCTCGTATATTTTCTTCCCAGTGCCAGGTGGGGGAATGATGTTTGGTTTCACTTCATCACTTTCTATTTTTAATTTTCTGTCTACTGATACTGATGTCGTCTCAGCTTGGGTATGTGTGTCAACCTCTACAAGTGATGACACAATAGAACCTTGCACATCCTCATCCTCTACGTAACTGCTAGCCGCTTCATCGTCATTGTACTTGTTCTCATCTTCCAAGATTAAATCATCTAAATTCTGAACAGACTAAATTATGAATTCAGCAAAGATGAAAGAGCAATAAGAGAAATTTAAAATTTGCAAAAAAGGCAATTCTGAGATTATTAATAAAGAACAAAAATAAATCGAGAACAAAATAATGAACCAAATGCATTTCTGGGCAGGCTACCTATTTAAAAATACAATAAATAAAATAAAGAAAACCTGCAGTGCCTACACCCGTTGGCTAAGAAAACTAGGTATGACTGCCAGAAAATCAGTAATAGCTAGGTCCAAAGAGCACTTGATTTGGGATAAGATTAGTCGGTTGGTGTCTACGTGATGAAAAGCTCGCAGCCTTTCTTTATGGAGTTTCACTAACAGATATGTTGTGGGACTGGGAAGCTTTGTTATACTGATTGTCTCTGTTAACATGCTTGACTCTTGCCTTACTCTTTCGTCTAGGATGGTTCCTTTCTCCTCCTCATCTTTGTAATTCTTTCTCTTCATCTTAAAAAATTTGATCTTTTATTAATAAAAAAACTATTTTCCGAATATTTTTTATATAGCACTTATGTTTCTCTATATCTGTTTTTCCCTCCACCCCTAGATTCATTCTTGCTCGTATCCTTAAATCAACTAATGAAACACTAGGCTGAACTAAACTTGAATGCACCACATTAAAAAAATGTCACGAGAGTTCCATAAATTCTCCATATGAATATGACATAAAAACTACAAACCCTGAACAAAGAAAGGCAAGTGACAACAAGCATGCAAATTTAATTATGAAAATATTTTCCACATAGAGAAGGATAAAAGTACCTCTGGATCCTCTGATGTTATGTCAGGAGTTTCAAGTTGATCTGTCGAGGACGAAGAGTTCTCTTGGTCTTCAGGAATAAGTACTTTATCATATTCAGCAATTGTGGAAGATGTGGAGTCAGAATCACCGGAAACTTTTACAGAAAGGGTTTTCACTGAAAGAAGACAAGACATAAATATACCAGTAAGGTGCTTTTAATTATATCATGTTTCACATACAAACTAGATTGAACTTTATGTACATCCTAAAAAGACATAAATATACCCCCCCCCCCAATGTTACATTGTTGATGCATTAGTAATTCAAACTAATAAATCCTTATACATTGATAGCCAGTTTCACAAGTCAACTGATGCCAATTTAACATTTCATTTGTTCAATCATTGTCATTCTGATTACGGACTGTCCCTTTAACTGCCAAACTGTATGTGGTTAGAATTCATTTTCATATTCTCAACAAACAAAAAAGTGGTAAGAACTCAATTACAAATTTTACAAGAATCAAGTGATTTTTATTCCAAAAAAAGGGTATGGAAACTCAATTATTGCTAACACAAGTTTCCACTTTCCAAGCAGAAAACTACATGTGTTACATAAGAAACATACATGAAAGTTGACTTTCTTTCCATTGCATTGCAACTACAACTCAAAGAAACAGATTGCCTCTATAGTTAATCTAAAAGAATGATGCTCTTACAATAACTACATTGCGTACTCCATTTCTCTTTGTCATGAACTGCTGCATTCCAAATATTCAACTTACCAGCAGCGTTCACCTACAATAGCTTCATGATTTTGGTTGAAATTTCTCAGGACGTCACACACTCACACATTGTGCAAATAATGGCTCTAATTGATAGGTCAAAACGCAACATTACATCCTTCATTCTAGCTCAATATGATTAGTTAGATCAGCACAAAATATCATAATAAACCTTACATTCATTCCATCTAATCAAAGCCACACAAACATAAAAGTGCGATCCTAATTCAAAAATAATAATAATCTACTATCGCAATTCATAACATAAGTATCTAACGGCACAAAACAGATACGAAAAAAAAATAGTCCACAATTAAACGCTAAAAAAAATCATATATACGAAAATGAACATTGAACACTATGTTAGGACTTAAGTCCTAACACACTATCATCCGAATCTCATGTTTCACAACGTCACCATATTCCACTAAAACGGAATCGAAAATTCAAAATCAGCTCAACAAGTGATTGAACAGTTGAACAATTGAAAAAAAGCATTAAGTAACGAAGCAAGTTCAAAAATAGCAACAATGACTACTAGTGAGATAAGAATGGAATAGTAAAAGATAAAAAAACAAGTAAAGTGTATTACGAGAGAAGGAGTAGTTCCTGTTGAGGAAGAATGAGAGAGATGAAGTTGTGCTTCGATCTCCATGGAAGCTCGATTGCGACGGTTTATGAAGCGAAGAAGGAACAACGGGGAATCGAATACCAGAAATGGCGTAAACCATCGTTCTCTAATTCAAAAAGATTGAGATTCAGAAGAAGAAGAGAGTGTTGAATTTATTTCGGTTTAAAGAGTAATGAAAAGTGAGAACAGATCCATTGTGTTGAGTTCAATGAGGCGAGAGAAGCGTGACACAGTGACAAATGATGAGCTCACAGTTCATTTAGTATTACTATTATGCAATCACGTAAAAACCATACCACGCCGACCGAAAAACCGACGAACTAGAACCCTAACCGATACAGTACAAAACCGGTCAAAATCGGTTTAGTCACATTCATACAAGTGTAATGTTATTCTATCCTATGAATAAAAATGTGAAATTATATTAATTTTTCCTTTTATTTTAGGTGTACTTAGATAGGATTCTCACTCATTATTAGGGAGGGGATCTACCCATTCCACATTCTAGTTATTAATTCGAGAAAAACTTAATAGTTTGAATTAATGAGTAGATCTTAATTAATAGATTTTGATAGAAATAGAATCGATGGTCAAAATATGGAGTAAGTGGATCTCACTCTTATTATTATTCTGCAAAGTATAAAATTCATATTTTAAATTCAATTGTGATATCTATGTATTATCAATATAAATATAATATTATTTTTTGGAAGAAATGTGAATCGATACAATGACATATAGAAAACTCATCATTTCAATATGAGTTGACAGTGTAAAGTTTTTTATACCATCAGTATATTATTTATTATTAATTTGTATTACTTTTATTTAAAAGTTACTAATGATTAACTAATTAATAGTAGATGATTTGTTGCAGGTGTGAAAAATCTTTAGATAGTGGCGGTTTTGATGTAAGAAGAGGTAATGGTGCTACGTGTTGCAGGCATGTGAAGTAAGTAAGTAGCATGATAGTGAGGATTATTGAGTAATGCAATGGGCCCCACTGTACTCACATTCTCAAATTCTGCATCGTCCATTTTCTCCTCAAACAAGTAATTAAGGCCCAGCTTCGGATATGAAATGATTGGCAACGAGCATTTATTATTTATTTTTTATTTTCTTCAGACCAGGATAGTCTTGAACCATTTTTTTCTTCATGCTCTTATTCTTTATTTTGTATTTATTTGCACATTTCAATCATTTAAAAACTTGATATCTAAATTCATTCTAATGGTAGGAGGCCAGTTTGAATATTTGTATTTGTATTTACTTATTAGTACGAAAAGGTTTAAAATAACAGAATTTAATTTTTTGTCCTTTTCTAGGTCCCCTACCAACTTAAATGAAAATAATAATAAAGTCAATTATTAATAACAAAAAAAAAAGTTAATTATTATTGTCTAAGATTAATTCAGTATGCTACGTTGTGTGTACAGAAAAAAATATCTAGGGAAAGGTTACTCTTAATTTGGAAGGGTATCCCATGTGGCGTGTGTCTCCTTTGCAAAACTGTGACTAGTGGTCACAACTCCATGGCCATTGACCAATATAAAGATCATTGTATATGTTGGATAGAAAATATTCCAAGAGATGAGTTGAAAAAAATAAAAGACAAATGATTATAGATGGCAAAACCAAAATGCCCTAATAGGTTATATTTTTTTTTACAAGTAGGGCATACAAATTTTATCTATTTGTCCATTTTGTCTGATTCGTTTTGTCCGCTAAGTCTGTGGGCAATGTGGGCGGCCATAAATATAATTTAAGGAAAAAGTAAGAAAATTTCAAATAAGTTATGTTGTAATGTGATTTTTAATCTCTAAAAAATTGTAATATAATATTATTTGTTAAACTTCATATAAAATATCAAAAAAGTTGTCAATTTTTTAGATTCAACTACTTTATTTAATTTAATTTTATTTATTATGAGTTTTTTTTGTTTTTTAATTATTCAACAATGCCTATGAGCCGCCCACAAGCTCGTTAGCACTTTTAAAACATATAGACCATTAAATTTTGTCCGTTAAGCCAATGCGGGCATACCCGTGTCCGCTTAATTTTTTGCGGACATTTACAGGCACAAGTAAAACAAACCAGACAATCCGTTTTGTCATCTCTCCAAATGATTGTGTGATGAATAAGAAATTTTGAAATCTAAGGAATTATTCCAATTGATCAAATGGGTACCCATTAGATCCTTATTTAATTAAATTGGAAACAAATATTAAAAAGATAGATATGATGATAGTATAATCTAAGTTGTCAAATTGTAATAAATATTAATATACCATCATGATCCTATGATTTAAAAAATATGATAATCTTACTATTTTTTTCTTCCTTATAATAATCTTGCATGCAATTATGATTTTTTTGATATAACTAAGGATATATTCTCAATATATAGGTAATAAACTAATCATTTTTTCGTATGTGTAACTGTTTCTTTCAATAAGGGTCATTCATATGAATCAAAATTTTGAGACCTGTCTAGTGACTAGTGAGACCATTAATTAATCCCTTGTTGGTATGCAATTATGGCTTTATGCTCGAGAAAGAATGCTATAGAATTTTTGTGTCTCAAATGCAAGTCCTTTCACCTATGACAGTTTAGAAGAATGTACACTCATAAATCTGATCTAAGATCTTCACCATTTTGTTTAATACATTACTCCACACTGCTATGCTTTTTCTTTTGTTCTTTTTATTCTTAGGAGACATTGCAAACTCATAATCTTTGACTTAGAAGATGTTCATAAACCATTCTTTTTTACATTACAGACTCAAACCATTATGAAGCAAAATGGAAAAAAAAAACATAAGCAAAAAACAAAGACAAGAAAACAAGACAACCTAGTCTATCTTTTCTGGAAGTTAAGGAATTTAATGCCAAAGGCAAACCCAAACAAGAAGAGAAGAACCCAACCTACATGAACTACAGCAATCACTGGAAGAAAGTCATGGTGAAAACCAAACATCTCTTTAAGGAAATTCTTCACTGTCATATTTTCAGCTCCTGGTATTACTATTTCTGAATTTAAGTCACCATATTGAGATGTAATAATGCCATTGAATGTCCAAGAAATAGGACAAATCCAATAGTACCATCTCCACCATATAGGTAGTTGCTGTAACATTGAGAAAAATATATAAGTTATGACATGAAAAAGATGGACCCGCATCTACTGTCCCAAGCTTCGTACGACTTCACGTACCCATTGTTTCTCGTTGGTTAGAAAAGTAAAACATAAATTTAATATATATTAACTTAATATTTTTCGACCAATGAGAATGAATGAGTGCATGAAGTTGAACATATCTTGGGACAAAAGACATGCTCCCGAAAAAGATGAGGCCTAGTTTTCGATAGTCAAATATGAAGTATATAAAAATGCCATGTTGCTTACTGTTATTGGAATAGTAAAGCCAGAGAACAAGTTCCAAAAGTTCATGAAGAAGGACATAGAAATAACAGCAACTTGGTAACCAGGAGTTATTGCAATAGCCATCATACCATACAATGTATAGTACATGAAACACAAAGTTATATAGTAGTAGAACCAAAAGAATTTCTCTGCTTTCCATTCTAATCCAACCATTGAGTAAAGGATAACACAGTATATAGCTGTTTGGATTAAGGTGTAAATTGTCTCAATTGCTACCTATATATAAAAACAGTGAAGTTCAATTAGTTTGCTTATATATACAAAACATTTATCACACTAATGTGGTCTGAAACACTCTTCATTTGAATTTACCTGACTAATTGCGTAGGGTAGTGCTGAATACATCCCTGCCGCCTTTTCACGATATAAGACGGTTCTTTCGATATCAATAACTGGTTGCACTCCTGAAGCATTGGTGTATCCAAGGAAAGTCACAGCAACATACAATCCTCCGAACATGTTTAATATATCTTGTTTTTTCTCTCTGCCAATCAAATTAGTTCATCAAAAAGTCTATACTTGAAATGCAAGTTTAACTGTGATGGCTCATAATACTAAACATAATTGATAAGACTTGATAGCGAAGTCATCTTCAATTCCGAAGATTTTAGATATCTTTCATTGTTTCAATGAATATGTAATTTATCGAAGGACTTACATGTTTGCGCCTTTGTTCCAAAAGATCACACCAAAAAGTACTCCTATAACTACTGCTATGCAAAACCGGGTGAAATTATACTGAGGATTTCTCCAGTAGGACCAATGTAGTTTCCAGAAACAAGCCTTCCATTGTACATAAAATGATCGGGAGTATTTCGTCGAGAAGAATAAGTCCTTGGAATTTTGTGCCGGAGTACTAAGCTCCTTGATTAGTTCTTGATTCCTCCTTCGAAAGTACATATAAAATAGAAAGTTAAGAAACAAGAATTCTTGTCACAACCTTGAAAAATGGTAATATAAATCATCAGGTAGAATACAAACTGGTAGAGGATGGAGTTAGCATAGATCACTGCAAAATCGACATCAAGTTGAGCCTCCATCGACGGAGAACTAATCTCAAGCATCCATGTAGCAGGATTATAACCGTCCGTGATTTTTGGAACCCCTGCAATAGCCTAATGTGGAATATACATGTTAGAGCTAAATGAGACTTAGTCCAATGAAAATAATTATAAACAATCCATAGTGATTAAGTTATGAAGATGAGGTATGAACACTAAAGATAATAGATAACAAAAAAGCTTCAATGCTCACTTCAAAGTATTCTATAAGCTTTTGTGAATGATGACCAAGAGGCCCGGCATAGGTGATTTTACCTCCCACTTTCATCAATATTAACTGCAAAGACAATAAGAAAGAAACTAGATTTAAAGATATGCAATCTAGAGAATTAATCAACCAATATAGTAACACATCGGCGTATCGAACACAAACACTAAGATCGTTATAGTCGAAACATACCTCGTTAAAACTTTCGAAAATGTCTATGCTTGGCTGGTGAATTGTGCACACAACTGTTCTCCCCGTGTCCACGGTATTCCTCACTGCTCGCATAACAATTGCGGCAGCTCTAGCATCAAGGCCAGATGTTGGTTCATCCATGAATATGATTGACGGGTTCGCAACCAGCTCTACGGCAATAGTAAGCCTTTTCCTTTGTTCTGTTGACAAACCATTTGTGACCGGAAGACCCACTAAAGTATCTCTAATAGGTTTAAGTTCCAACAATTCCATAACTTCTTCAACAAACATCTAAATCACCAACATGAATATAACTAAATCAGAACTCTAATATAAAAGAATTGCATTAAAGGGTTAGTTAATCGACAATAAATGAGAAAACATGCATGACTAAGATTATAAAACCAACCTTTCGCGTTTGTGTCGTTACATCTGAAGGAAGACGGAGCCAAGCTGAGAATAATAGCGATTCGTAGACAGTAACATGTGGAGAATGAATGTCATTCTGTTCACAGTAACCACTAACTCGAGCAAATGTTGCTTGATTCTTTGGATAGCCCGAGATTCTAATACTTCCTTCGATGTATCCACCTGTTTTTCTTCCCGCTAATACATCCATGAGTGTTGTCTTCCCAGCACCACTAACACCCATAAGTGCTGTCAATACACCTGGTCTGAAAGCACCACTAACATCTTTAAGCAGTTGAAGTCGATTTTCGTGGATTCCTTGACTCTTCATTTCCTAATATCATAAGACATCGAAAAGCATCATAAGGCTCAAAGTAATATTCATATGAAGTGTAAAAGAACATGCTTATATGATGTCATATGAAATCTAAAAGAACATGCTTACATGATTCTAAGTGTAAAACAAAGATGTAGAGAGAAAAAAATGAAAGAGGGAAACATATAAAATGATTTTAGTATATACAAGATATTAATTTAACAACAGATAAGTACTATTTTGAAAGTAATGTTACAAGACCAAGAAGGAGATATATTTTTATCATATGCAACTCCATGTAAGTTAAACACCGAAGAGCGCAATTTAGAATTGAGTAACTTACAGCAGGCATATCTACATGGTAACTGACATTACTGAATGCAAGTGAAAGAGGTTGAAATGGTAGAACAATTCCTGTTCTTGGTTTTCGATCAGAAGAAGAAGCAATTTCTGACAAATCTTTCATTGGCGTGTCTATACCTTTCCCTGCAAAATTAATTGAAATGGAGTCAGCGAATAATATCATGAGAGCTATGTGCAATTAAACTTCACTTAAAAATGTTGATGCATGATGAAGAATAGAATTTGTACTTCAAAAATTAAGGTTCATGATTAGTTATATAATGTATACTACATTTCAATAAATAACAATGAGATGCACTTGATATTTCAAGAAAGATAACAAAACCTTTAGTAACATTTTGTTTAGAGGCTGATTTTTTATTCTTCTTATCATCTTCATCCAAGAGGAATGCTTTTGAATCACCCAAAGCTGAAATTTTGTTTTGACATTAAAAAGGTTTATGAATGTAAAAGATTTCATCGAAACATACGAGGTTTAAAGTAAAACATGTACGCTTACGGTTCAAATAAGTCAGCGCAACTATAAAGAGAAGATTGAAAATAACTGCAAACCCAAGCATGACTCCAATGCATATCCAATACCAATAATCTTCTGTAAAGAAGCCTCTAGATTTGAGAAGTGCTTTTCCAATTGTAGTTGCATCAATTCTAGGATCTGTATTTGGCTGCAAAATGCATAAAACATATATTTAGTAATGCAGAGTATCAAGGGTAGTAATAGAGAAACCAGAATGAGAAAAATGTTATCTTACTTTACTCCATCTATCGTCTAAAAATTCGTTTATTACGATGGCATTCTGACCATACATCATAGGAGAAGCATAATATCCCCACATCAACCATGGCTTAATATCATCTGCAAGCATGAAAGAATATATATGGTGAACAAATTAAGTCCTCGATCAAATTCTAGAATACAACTCGAAAAGAATATACTTAATCAAAGATTTCGTTAATGAATTACCTTTGGCGATTATAAAACCTCCGAGTATAAATATTACTTGAAAGGCTAAGAAAGAGACTATATTAGCAACAACTAGTGTTCTACTAGCTGCACCAATGAACTGAAAAAGTGACAAAGCCATCTGATGAATGCTAAACAATGCCAAGAAGTGTTTGAAGAATCTGATGAAATAGAGGAACACGTGTTAGGTACGGACTAATTTTTCTTTCTGGTCTTAAAAATATTATAAGCCGAAACGAAAAATGTTTTTCAGAAACTTATCTAAGTTGCTTGCATCGAAACTGAGTAACAGAACACACTTTTATTACCTGCTAGCAGAAGGAGCAAATCCAATTGTATAGTATGTAAGGATGATCCATATCCCTGAATCCAATAAGGAGATAGGGATCCTGAGAATCCATATAGGTAGTGCAAATGCCCATGCAGGGAAAAACATAAGGTCCCTTTGTTTGTAAAAGATAGGAAGCGAGATAATAATTTTAGATTGTTCGACCATGCCGTTAAACATCATATTCATTACAGTGAAAAACAGTGCTCCGAAGAATTTTTGTCCATCTTGAAAACTTTCTGCTGCCATTTCGGTTCTAAGGAACACGGTGAAGCCTAAAATTGCCATTATTGTTGTCTGTATTGCCTTGAATATGTAAACAAACGCGCTGCGCTTCATAAGCAACCATTCTCTTGAAAAGCATGCCTGAAGTAGTTCCCGGTTTGATAAACCATACTTGTCTTTCACTAATGCAGTTGGGTGGGTTAGGCCTTTGTCATAAGGTACCCTCAACTCATTCACTAGTTGCTCTCCTATTTTGAATGAACTAAACACATTTACAAATTCGGGAACCGAAACATATCTGTATGGTTCATTTTCTCTAAACCAATATTGTTGTTGGTCTTTCTTGGATGTTACTTCTTGTAAAAAATCAGCAACTCCTTTTCTCTTAGGACATTTGAAACCTGTCTGTTCGAAAAACTCTAGCACATTTTCGCGCGGACCTTGGTATACAATTTGACCTTCTGAAAGTAGTATAATGTCATCAAAGAGAACAAATGTTTCTGGAGCTGGTTGTAAAAGAGAAATCACCATAGTTATATCCAAGTTATGAACCATTTGTCTCATGAACTTGCATATCTGAAATGTGGTGGAACTGTCCAACCCTGTTGATATTTCATCCATAAAGAGTGCCTTTGCTGGTCCAACCAACATTTCACCTAAAAGTTAACCCAAAAAGCAATCATTATTAACACCCCGATTTCCAAATAACGCATGATGTCTATCGCGCCCCGATTTCCAGTTATGCGATTTTTGGAGTTGACGACTTGACGTTAAGTTTTTTGTGGTTAAAACATAAAAAACTCTATTTTTAGCCTAATTTAGAGATAACTAGTCTTTTAAATAAGAAATTTGGATTTTGGAGTCGATTACGTATCGGAAAAGGTATTAACACTTTGTTCGCCTATATTAAGTCGGCTACTTGACTTAGTGTTAGCACATTTGAGAAAGGAAATTAACCTGTGGTGAGGCGCTTCTTTTGTCCACCAGAGATACCTCTGCTCATGTTATCACCAACCAAAATGTCCTCACATATATCCAATCCAAGTATCTATCACAATATGATGTAAGTCAATTATACAGAAAATTGGAAGATTAAAGCATAGAGACGAGTCTGTAATATCTATATATTATTAACGTAAAGATTTATACATAGTCATTCATTTGCATTACTTACATTTAACAGTCAATAATAATGAATAATACAATAACAGTATAAAAATTATTCCGATGGCGCGATAATGCTAATAATAACATAATGTTGAGACAACAAGACATATATACCTTGAGAATATAATCTGTTATCAAATTAGTTTTTTGGCCTGATATTGCAGTAGCTTTCATGAATGCATCAATCTCAGGGTCAGGGTTAATTTCTTCTTGTCTCTCTCTTGTTGAAAGTTCAGACAACATTTGATATCTAGTTCCAACACCAAGACATCTTCCTGAAAAATCTAATGTTTCTTTCACTGTCATTTGTCCAAGGTGAAGGTCATGTTGACTTATATAAGCACATGTTTTTTGAGGAACAAATTCATTTAGCTCATGCCCACAGTAAGTGATTCTCCCATAACACTGCTCATAGTTAAGATTAAGTTAGCTTTGGTGTAAACAAAATTACACATAAGATCATAAATCATAACCACTCATTTCTTTTGTACTACCAATGATATTTTCTCACCTAAAGCTAAAAAAACTAATTCTTTCGGAATGTGTGGCTACTCCTCATATCAACAAGTATCGCTCATAGGAATCGAATTTTTAAAATTTTATTAAGTCAAGAACTTTTTGGAAAACTAGAAGATCAGTTGATTTTCAAGCAAATTGGTTGATTAAGTTGAAAGGTTAGTTACTTAAAAAAATCATATCAAACTTAACATTAACAAGCTCAGCCTAATAAAATTAAAGAAAGTTGTATTACTATGGAGTTGCTTATTGTTGTACTCATTTTTTGAGATAGGTTATTATAGTTGTAGAATTTGTTTACAGTGTTGAGATTTCATTAATAATTTTACTAATCTACAAAATTTAGATAATCTAAGATTAAATATCAAAATTCTATATGTTTGTTTGAATAGACAATAGAAATACCTAAACATTCAAAAGAGGTCATTTATGGTCACATTGGTTTAATTCTCATCTTGTTCTTACTATTACACAAAAATATATATACTTGTATGTACTCACAATAATAACTGCAACGAGTATTTAAACGTGAATATCATAATACCGATTGATTATATATCTGCATACTCCTATTTCTATGATAAATGTTTTTTTTTATAATTATTTATTTATTTTGATATCTTATATAATCTATATTATTATTTCATAATATATAATCTATATTATAATGAATTTTAGTGATTTCATTATAGTGATAAATTTATTAATATTCTAATGTAATATTTATATATATATATATTAATTATTATAAAATATATAAATATATACTTAAATTTAAAAGGTTGTTAATTGTCTATGGATACCGGCTATTTATACGAGTACTCACATATAGGTAAATGCATATGTAATTAGTACTCGTACTCACCCCATTGTAATTCATTGTCATTATTTGACAATATGAACTTTTCATGTAGCTTATAGTTCGTTGACCTTTCGACCTAATCAATAAGTTATCAAAGTTTTTTTGGTAAACGTAAAATTAAATGAAATTTGTAAAAATGGAATTTATAATATTTGACAATTATATTTTAAAAAACTACTTGGATGAACTTTCCAAAAAGCTTTATTTCAATAATTCATCATGAACTATTAGGTAGTTTTTTTTTTTACCTTTTGACCTAATCAATAAGCTATTAAAGTCATTTGGTAAACGAAAAATTAAATGAACTATACAATCTTTAAAGGGAGAATTTGTAACGTTTAACAACTATCTTTTAGAAAGTTATTTGGATAACTTTCCAAAAATCATAAGAGCTTTCTATAATTCCTCTTCTCAGGTATCTATAGGTTTTTGACATTTTGACCTAATTAATAAGCTATTAAAGTCGTTTGGTAAAAAAAATTAAAAGAAGTTTGTTACATTTAAAACGAGAATTTGTAATGTTTGACTCCCATCTTTTAGAAAGCTCCTTCAATGAAGTTTCCAAAATTCATAAGAGCTTTCAATAATTCATTTGTGATTTTTAAAATTTTAAAATTTTAAAATTTACCAAATTAAATTAATTAAGATGGTGGAATACATAATGACAATTATAAATTAATAATTAATATTAATTATTAGAAATAACTACTAATAATTTTACCTAACCATATATATAAATAAATATAAAAATATCAGTAAATTGAGAAAATTACTTGTATTTATTAAATTTTAAAACTAGTAGTATTTCTATCAATTTTCTATTGGTTATTTAATTAATTATTTAAATATGAATAAATTCAATTAATAATTATTAAAATAAATAAATAAATAAATAAATAATAGATAAATATTAGGTATTATTTTAGATATTTCACAAATTTCAACTAGTTTGACATCTAGTTTTATTCAATAACCATAAGGTTTTACCTTGTCACGAGATTTTTTTAAATACAAATGTTGTATGTCAATATTTATAATGAGTAAATCCTCAATATCCTTATCAATTCATTTTTTAAATTCTCTATTCTAATTAACTGATCACCTTATAACTTCTTTGTTGGTAGCTATAAGATATAAGCTTACAAGTATACATTACAAAATCACAACTATAAATTAATTTTACTAGATAGATTGAAAGTTGGAAAGAAAAAAATGAATAAAAATTAGTGACAAATGGAAACAAACCCTTAAATGCTCGTCAAGTTTCCCTGCAAGTGCCATAAGTAATGTTGTTTTCCCTGAGCTTGGTGGACCCAAAAGTAAAGTCATCCTGATTTTTATATAAAAAAATAATTAAAGGTAAATGTTACTTTCAATTTTCAAATGGCAAATTAATTAAATAAAGAGAAAAAATGTATGTAATGACAATTATTTTATATATATCCACTATTTATATTTAATTTTTATTAAAATGATTGATGATGTATTAATTATGTATAAAATTTTATTGCATAGATATTATATTCATAAAAAATATTATATACATTGAAATGCAAAAATAATGTATTCACTAATAAATAATAGTATAATGTTTTTATATTATTAACACTAGCGTGTCGACAGTCACTTCATGTCTATCGACACGCATTCTTATTTTTCAGTATTAAATATTTAATTTTAGAGAATTATATTACTTTTTATTGAGTATAGATAATATTATAATTTACGTAATAGAAAAATATGATAATGAGTTGTGATATATTACTAAAACTTACATTAAAAATTGCATTGGTGATTTGGTATTTTTTGTGCAAGTAACTTACTCTAACTTCCATTAATATTTTTTTTATTATGTGAGAAAATATTATAGTAATAGTTAATTAGAAGAGGAAAATAAGCACAAAAAAATTATAACATATGTAAGTAGTTATGAGATATTTTGATTTTATATATAATATAGAATATAGAAATATAGATATATGGTATAAATATATATATTATCTAATACTTACATTTACATATCAATAACTATTGACTTTAACACTCCTAAAGTCTTAAATGAATGTAAGACTTGACTTTTAAATAATAATGTATAAAAAATTTACATTACCCATATATATAGATATTAAAGTCAAATATTATTATTTGCATCCTATTTATACGTTCTATAAGGATATTTGAATTGAGATTTCTATCCATCAGTTTTATAGTAAGTAAATATTTTTTATCGACAAATGTTAGTATTTGTTATGAGTTTATAATAAATATATTCATCCATCTTTAAAACTAATTGGTATGATGTGTTTAGATATTCTTCCTAAAATGATAATGCAAAAACCTACCTTGATGGCTTGATGATTCCACTGATATTTTTAAGAATCTGAATTTCTGTTTTCTTGGAAGATGTAAGACGAAACATCTCCATAATACTCTAATGTACACCATGCATAAATAAAAATCACAAAAATATGTTTAGTAAATCACCAAATTAAATTTTAGAGAATGAAACAAAACAAATACCTCAAAAATGTTCAGAGTAGCATTAAGCAATGTAGGAAGTGCTCTTCTCCCAATGTACACATCTCCTTCCACAGATAAATTTTCATACCGGACTTCAATTTTTGGAATTTTAATCCCCACTCTTCATTGTAACAACATGCAAATTAAAGCAATAAAAAATTATAGCTAGCATTAATATTAAAAAATTCTAATTAAATGATATTATTGATCAATTTGGTTGATAAATTTACATAAACATTATGTTTCCCTCCAATTTAGTCTCTAAGAGTTCATTTTCAAGATGCAATATAATTTGTTACCATGCATTTTTGTTAAAGACTAATTAAATTGATTAACAATATGCAAGATTATGATCAAATTAACATTTCCATAATCTTATATAGAAATAAAATTCACATCTAAGGGAGAAATTAACATTTCACATTCTAATATTAATTTTAAAAACCTGTCAACTCGGTCTCTTAGTTTTCCTAGGAACTTTTCATTGTCCTTCTCCACAAACTTGAGCATGTTTTCCATTAGAAGCTTCTTGTCTTGAAACCCTAAGTTGGTAATATCAACTTCATCATGCACAACCTTTCTATCATCTTCATCATGCATGTGCCTTAATCTCTCTATAGCAGCCAATTTGAGATTTTGTTCATCTTCCTCTTGTGTGTGACGATCACTTTTGACATGGATTGTTGGTTGTTCCATTGTTGAACAACTTGGTGCAAATGCCTAATGGTTAATGTTATTTTGACATTGTTTTGGGACTAATATATATATATGAGGAGTTCTTTAGTTTTGAGGTAGTAAAAAGATGATGATAATTTGCTTGAAATGAATACTAGTTGTATATACGTGCATTTACATGGGTCACTTCGTTTTTTTTTATTGAAGTCAAATTAGTATGGTACAATTACATAAAATAAAAAATAACTCAGAACTAATAATTTGAAATGATAAAGTTGAATGACATGCAGAATGTGATTGGAAGGTAGACAAAATTTTAACTCGTGACAAAAAAGTAAAATGAGTGACCGAAAGAGAACAAAAAATATTAGAAAAGTCTTATTCGTAAGTTCTTTAGTTTGTGAAAATTTTAACTACCAAAAATTAAACATGAAAAAGTTCTAAAGAAGGTATGCTAACTTGTGGTAAAAAAATAAAATGAGAACCGAAAGGGAGAAAGATGTGACAAAAAGTCTTACCCTAATAAATAGATCAAGTTTCAATAGAATTGATAAAATTATGTCAATGATTTTATTATATTTAATAGTAAAAAGTTAATAAAAGAAAAAAAGAAAACTTATAAGCTTTGAATACACACTTTTATATGCAAACTAAAAATCAAAATTGAGTCAAAAGAACAAAAAGTAAGTAGCCTCATTTCTTGTTTTGTTGGTATGTTAATAAAGTGTATTTAAATATATCATTTTCATAAAAAAATATAGATATGTAGTAGAGTGCTTTATTATTATGGATTTAATATGTATATACTATGTAAGTATTTTTTACACTGTCAGCAAATCATTTATCATTGATTTATTAACTATTATTAACTGTCAAACAAAAGTAATATAAATCAATGGTGCATGATGTGCTAACAGTATAAAAAATTTACACTATCAGTGCACATATTTTAAACTCTATTATTATTTTCAAATGTTATTAAAGTAATGTTAATAAATGATTTTTTTTTAAATCTCTAGTAATTAGAAAAATATCAGTTTTCTAAATATAGATACATATATATTTATTAATCATTAAAGTCAATATTAATAAGTAAAAAATTAACAATAATAATACATAAAAGAACTACCTTGAGCCAATTCACTATTTTTCACTTTAAAAAATGCACTATTTTGAACATATTAATTAAGATGTAGAAATCAAAACGACTTTTTTATGTACCAAGTGTATCCTCAGTTAACTATTAGAGACGAAAAAAAATCCATTTTGGTAAAATAAATTAATACTATTTTAAGAAAATAGTTTGACTAAAAAAACAATTTTTAGTTAGAAAATTTTAAATGGAAAGAGTTTGCAGTGTGAGGCACAAAATACACTATTTGAATAAAATTATTTTTAAAATGGAATTGTTGTTGGAATTTCTTATTCTTAGAATAAGTGTAAAGGAAGAAATGTAGAAATAAGGGTGGAAAAAGTTCAATATGTTTTTTAGTTTTGCTTTGAAAACTACCGGACAAGGATGGAAAAAGTTTATACCGTCTGTCAGGATCCTATTACTTGACCTATAATAAAATAGGTCAGGCTAAATTTTTCTATGATCGAACATGTCTGACTCAGGTTTAAAAAAAAAACATATTTAGTATACCATGTCAAACTTTAGGCTATCAAAATGTCTATTAACCCTAACAAGTCAACCTATTTAGTTATATTATATATAACAATTAATGTTAAAATTATACTATTTTAATATAAGTAATATTATTATATATATAACTTTAATATAAAAATATAATTTAATTATTAGAATTAGATGATTTAGCTAAAAATAAGACTACTAACTTATTTAAATGTAAATATAGTAATCTATCTCATTACAATATAATTTTGGTGATTGTCTATTTCTTTTCTGTGTACCCAATTTTCTATTTCAAATATGATATATTTGAATTCCAATGAAAGATAGATTTAAGAATGATAAATCCAAATGATATAAGAAATTTGAGATTGAAGTGAACAATAGTAACTATTTAGAAGATGAGGTGTTTGGGGTATTGGTGGATTAATTTCATAAGCAAAACTAGTAGGATACCCATGCATTCGTATGGATGGTAATGTGTTTTGCATGAATTTAAATAAAAATAATAACATAATTTGTTAATAAAAATGTTATTGAAGGTTATGTCATAAAACATTATTTCTATGTATTTGATTGTTGATGTAGAAATGTTGATGAATGATATGGTGTTGAATTTGTTATATTAAAAAAAAGAATAATTATTATGAAGATAAGTTTATAAGATAATATAAAATAAGTTGTAGAATATTTGTTAGAAATTCTGAAAAACTGTTTTATAAACCACATTTGTTGTTGTCTTTAGTGATTTACCATTATTGTCATGTATCAATATTCTTAACCCATTTTTGCTTTGAACTGTTGAAATAGGTAGGTACAATTGACCATAACTAAATATTGGTCTAGGTAAATATAACTCCAAACTTTCTATGATTGAGCTTGAAATTTATTGATTGTTATAGCATACGAAACAATTATAGAGAATTGTCTTTTTATAAGCTTGAAAGGTCACGAAGATTGGAATAGAGACATTAACATCCAAAGAATATATATGATATTTCCAATAATTTTTCCACGTGATATTTGCTTCAAAGTACATGATTTATCATCTTAGTAACCACCAACTTTATATTATTACATAATCCTCTAAATTCCTCAATAGCATTATTGGAATTACAACTTTCAACTTGATCTCATGATTTGGAAGGCCAAATGTTGCAAGTAATTTACAAATTCAAGAGTTAATATGTTGAATACTTCACTTTCATTAACATCAGACATATTAACTGAATCTGAACTCATGTATTCCTTTTCATAACATTATGACACATTATTCAAAATTAATTGTACAATATTTGGAATTAATTAATAATATGATTAATTAGTACAATAGTACGAATTAATTTATTTTCATATATATAACTGAATACACCACACATATTGTGAATAGTAACTGTGGAACAATACTTTCTGTGCAAGAAAAGATGCTAGAGTATGAATTGATGTTAAAAAAGAATGGCTAAATTATTAGTCTATGATAAACATTTGATATTAAAAAAGAAGAAATTTTGTACTAATCTATAAAGGCACGATGTTTTCATAGAGTAAGTTTTAATAAAAATTTATACACATCATTTATATTAATTTTTCAGTGCATACATTTTTCCGCCCTTAATATTTCTATTTGAGTTAGTTAAAGAATGTGACTTGTTGAACATATCATTATCACTAGGAAAGGAACACTATATACATAGAGTAAGTTTTCATTAAATTAAATAGATAAGAGAGATCAAATTCTCCTACTTTTTTTTCTCACTAACAATATTACTTAACGGTGCATTTTAAAAAGACATTTCAAAAATTCAGAAATATATATAGAAGTTAGTTTTAGAGCTCACTTTAGAGTAAAGTTGTTGAGTTACTTTGAAAAGTAAGTATAAACAAAATGTTTTTTTGCTGAAAAGGAAAAAAATGTATTGGCTGAAGTGACATCATTTCATTGGGTTTGCCAATGTTAACGCTGCAAATAATATGTTAATTCACTAACAATTTGATGAAGATAAATAAGTATTAAAACCATTATAATTCTTTTTGTTTATAAAATTAAGAGTGCAAAATAATAAAAGAAAAAGTAGTGTTTCAATGATGGGTTGGTATTGTGAGGATGATGATTGATGTACAACAACAAAAATTAAATAAACCAAATGCATAATGGAAGACTGTATTAATAAACAATAAGCAAGAAAAAATACTAATAATTAGTTTAGCCAACATTCACAAAACTAAATAGGATAACTTATACTGTTTAGTTTTTTTTAAATCTATAGTGTATTTGTAGTATAATTTATATGTATAGTCTAAACTAAATATGTATAGGTAGGAATTACATGTATAACTAATATTTTTGGTGAGGTAATCCTCCAATTTTGGTGCAGACTTTAATCATAAAATATAGTATGTTGCACACAATTATACTTATAAAATCAAATCATCAATTCAGTGTCTATGTATAATGTATCATCAACACTCTTACTCTTAGGCCTTGTCTGGTGAATTTATATGTTTTCTCTTCTTTGGTTAGGAAAGAAAAATAGGATGGGAAGGAAATTTTGGGTGGGTCCCACAAAAAATATTTCCATCATACTTTGGAGAGAAAATTGTGAGAAACCAAACATCAAAGTAAAATTACAATCTTACCCATAAAGAACCATGAATGATGTACTATGCTGTACACATCTGCTGTCCCACAACTTGTGCCACTGTATGTATCATGAGTTTATGATTGATTGAAATTTTTTTTAAGTTAAAAAATTAATAATTAATAATTTTTTTGACAAATCATATCTAATGATAGATGCAATGACACAATTTGTGGGATAACATATGTGTACCCAACTACCCATATACTATCGTGTAGATACACAAACATAATAAATTGAGTTGCCTTAAATATTTGTGTTAATAATGTTTTAATTAATTAATTTAATATAAATATTTTTTTATATCATTGCATATTTTATTTCCTCTCTCTTTTTATTTCATAACAAACAACTAAAGAATCATTCTACTTTCTATTATTTTTCTTTCCTTCCACTTTCATTCCTTAAGTTTCTCCCCTCTTATTTTCTCTCCAAAACTAAACATAGTAAATAGTCTCTTACATGTTTCAAATAATCAAAAGTCATACTATCAAACTTTAGTTATCATCTCTTTGATTTTTCATTCATCAACTATTTTAAATTTATAAATAAAAAAAAAATCAAACTTTCTATTCCATCATACTAAGGAGCCCAATTGTATGAGACTCCATCAAAATGATTCATTTTTTATGAAATATGATAACAATAATAATAAGAAGAAAAAACATGATATGATCAAATTAAGGGTGATATGGTGTGAGAAAATCATCTAAAAAAGAGAAGTTAATAGTATAATATTACTAGAGAAAATATCAACTATATAGAAGTTTTAATTATAATATCTATGCATTATTAATATAAAAATATATACACAACCAAGATCATTCACTATTCATTTATATTTTTTAAGAGTTAATGATAAATAAAAATGAATGTAGATAATAGATTTACTCTATCATTATATACATTTTTTCTCTAATATATTAATAATGATATAGAAAAATATTTATATTAATATTTAAGTACAGTTAATATAAAAATTTATACACATATACCATATAATCCAACATTATAAATAAAAAATCAATAATAAATTGTCGATGTATAACACTATTAGTACATACATCTTTTAGTCGGTAAATAAATGTTAAGTCAAACTTTTGTTGCTGATGTTGAGGTAAGCAATGACGCCACGTAGGTTTTGATTCCATCCACACATAATTAATGGAAAAGGCTCTATCACTCTCACACCATCGCGATCTAAATTCTTCAATTTCACTTCACAATCTCTCATATTCCTCTTACGTTTTCACTCTCTGATTCTCACAGCGATTGTTAATGGCGAAGACCTTCAAATACATCATCCTCGGAGGAGGAGTTTCTGCTGTCAGTTTTTCACTTTTTTCGTCCTAATCCTATTTCTTTATTTCTCTTGTTTCTCTATGATCTTTGAATTTTTTGCATTTTTTCTGTTTAATTTGGTGTTACTTTGATCTGTTTCACTTACCTTGTTGAATCAGGTTGGAGTTTTTAGAATTTTGTCAATTTAATACTGTTCCAAACATGTCTATTTTCTTTTATTTATTTATTTTTTATTATTTCTTTTTAGGTTTATCTACTAGTGGATCGCATATTTGCTAGAAAATATTTAGTTTTTATACATTGTTGCATCATCCATCGTTGATATTTAATTACGATTGATTTTTCAATAAATGTAATTCAAATGAACAATGAGTTGTATCTGCATAAATCTTTACACTGTAATTTTTTTACTTAATTATATCACGATGTAGTAATACTGTAAATGAAGGAAAATATTATAGTAAAATGTCAATATTGTCCTTGGTATTAACTCGATCTTATGATTTGTTCCATCAAATTAGAAAATTGTCTATTTGGTGCAGATCACCCAATTTGGTTCCTAGAAAAAGGATTTATAAGATTCTGATTTGGTTGATGCTATGCAAAATTGGGATCAAATCAAATTGATGGCATTAATCCTAAGACTAAAATGATGTTTTACTTAGAAAGATTATTGTTGTTGCATTGCCAGTTTGAAATCTTTTATATCAATTAATGAAATATGATCATGTGTGACTTCTGAGTTAGTTAGTATGAGAGTCTTTAACTAGATAATAGTTATACAAAATTAAATAGAAACTTGAAAGAAAGCTTTTAGTCTCGCGTGTTTTAATTTGATTTACATTTTTGTCATATTCGATTTTGTATGTAGTATACTATACTTAACATGGTGTCACGATCACAGGGTTATGCAGCAAGGGAGTTTTCCAAACAGGGACTTAAGCCCGGGGAGTTAGCAATCATATCTAAAGAAGCGGTATGCTTTATTTGCAGTGCATATTGCATCATAGATTAACAGTAATAAATACATTGTTTTTCTTTTACTCTCCAATGATGTATCTTTCTTTATCAGTGTTCCTTAGTATTATTCATGAAAAGCATATGAGGAGCTTTTGCCTTTCCATACGACAAATTGATCGTAATAGCCCCTTTTCCCTGTATATATAATACTTTGATCTCATATGGAAGTATTGTTTTCATGTAGCCTCTATTGTTTTGTACACTTCACCAAAATAGTCCCTATTTTCTCTGATAAAAAAGTTGGGCTTCTGGGATAACTGATATAGGCTGAAGGTTAAATATGCTTAAATTTCTCTAATATGTGGAAACCAGTTTTCCCTACTTGCTTTAGGAAAAATAACAATAGATGACACATTCATGTCCTTGGTTGCAAATTTGCAATTTGCCCATGAAAGGTGCTGGAAGAATCATTGTGCATATGCTATTTAGTATCTTCTAAATGTTCATCCCCTCATTTATCATATGTTTGTGCAGGTGGCACCTTATGAACGCCCTGCTCTAAGCAAAGCTTACCTTTTTCCAGAGTGTAAGTCTGTATATTAATAAATACATCTGTTATTTTTTCTCATTCTTTTATAATGTTCCTTTTCAAGGTAGTCTTGTCGTCAAAAGGTTTTTATTGTAGTTATTTTATTTAAGTTTCTTTGAAGTTATTATAGAATTGAGTTTAATCATAGCATCTATCCATGTCATAAAGATTCAACAAAAGTCATACGTTGGCTATTGATTGTTTAGCTAGGTGGATGAAACAGACAATTGTTTTTGTCTTTTGGTATTATTTGTTATCATAGATGCCCCTCAAGCTTAAATGAAAATTTTACCACAATTAAAAGACTCAATGTGCTTTATGGTAGAGTGTTGGACGGTAAAAAACCAACAAACGCACAAAGTCCATGTTGGGGAGATGGGGATGTTTTTTGAGAAAAGTGGACATACAAAACAAAATTATAAATAAATGGTAAGGGTTTGACCATATGTGGAGAAGGCCAATAGAAGCTCTAGTAAGAAGTAGGGGTGTAAGCAGTTCCGGTTTAAACCGCGAAACCGATGGAACCGAACCAAACTGCAAAATATGGTTCGGTTAGGTTTCGCAGTTCAGTTCGGTTATTTTTTTAAGGAACCGTTTATGTTCGGTTCGGTTTATGGTTTTAGAAATTTAGGAACCGTTGGAACCAAACCAAACCGCATATTAAAGAAATATATACTACGGATTAGGGAATAATGTTTTATTATTGTTTAAATTCTTCAACCAATTTTCTAGCTTAAATTATCAATTTTTGTGTGAATTGTAGTGTTATATATGTTACTAAATTGTTATTAAGTTAATATTATATATGTTATTAGTTACTAAATTGTTTCCTAGTGTCTTATGATTTGGAACATATTTTCCAACTTATGTGATATTGAGTTTGAAACTAACATATATTATATATTGTTATACATGTATTGTTACATGTGTTATTAATTATGAAATGTAAGGTTATAAATGTAACTATTATATATTTTACGAATTGATATATATGTTACCAATCATGAATTATATTGTTATATATGATTCATAATTTTTTATAACAATAGTAGTAATGTTTATCATTTTTTGGATAAACAATATCTTTTGTAATACATTTTGAATTGTCAATTGATGCAAGATTTTTTATAAAAAAATAAACGGAAAAAATGTGGAACCGAACTAAACCGAACCATTCAAGAGTGGTTCGGTTCGGTTCGATTCTTATAGTTAAATTTGCGGTTAATTGAGTAGAACCGAACCATATGTTTTTGATCGGTTCGGTCACTAAGGGTGTGTTTGGGAGTACCATTTTGGAGGGGAAGGGAAGGAAGGGAAGGAAGGGGAGGGTTTAGGAGAGGGATTCCCTTGTTTGGGAGTTTAGTGGAGGAGAGGGGAGGGTTTTGAAGGATTTTTCAAACCCCCTCAAACCCTCCAAATGCCAAAATACCTAGTTCCCCCAAATTAGGGTGTTTTGGGAGGAAAATAAGGCAAATTACCTAACTACCCTTACTAATATTATTCTATAACATATAATACATAACATACTATTGATTTTTTAAATGTATTATATTAACCCTCCTATCTAAATTCCACACTCCCAAACAAGGAAGAGGTTTAGTTGGATTTGTCCTCCCTTCTCCTTCCTTTCCTCCCCCCTTTTTACCCTCTCATCCCTCTCCTTTCCTTTCTTTTCCTTCCTAACTCCCAAACAAAGCCTAAAATGTACAAAAAACCGAACCGAACCGAATTTTTACACCCCTAGTAAGAAGAGTAGAGTTAGAGAGAGACCAAAAAACTGTAGGCCTAACTATGAGGGAGACAAATCTATATGAAATTTTTGAAAACATGGTTTATTATAAAACGCAATGGTATCTTTTGATTCTTGTAGTCAACTCGACATAGTAGTTGAAGACTTGTGTTGTTATAGTTGTTTCTTGTACAATTGAATTTAATGCCATGTGAAGAGAAGAGCATTACACGCTCTAGTAAAAACAGTAGACTAGAACGAGGATAGGTCTCCAAGTGGAGGGAGAGAGACAAAAAAACTATAGGCCTAACTATTAAGGATATGAATCTGTATGACCTTTCTGAAAACATGGTTTATAATGCAATGATATCATTTGATTGTTGTAGCCAACCCTACTTACCAGTTAAAACTAATGTTTTTGTTGCTGTTTCTTGTAGAACTGAATTTAATGAAGGCTATGTTTATAGTTTTTAATCCCGGACTTTCATCTATTAGATTAATCAGGCCTAACTCTACTAAAAAAGTTAACTCATAAGGGGCGGGAAGCCCAAGTTATTATAGATGGCTCTTAGCTCATATTCTCAACTGATTTGGAACTTCAATACTTCAACATCATTAATGCTGAATTCTCCATCAAATATTAGCTTTCTTTGTTTGTCTCACTAACTGAATGTACAACTGGATATTGCAGCACCGGCTAGGCTTCCTGGGTTCCATGTCTGTGTTGGAAGTGGGGGAGAAAGACTGCTTCCTGAGTGGTACACAGAAAAAGGTGACATTGGGTTTCTCACTAATCATAATACATCATAGCTTTTGGACTGTTTTAGGATCCAATATTGGGTGATTGAGTCAAGAGGGTCTTCACAACTATTTTCTCATGCAAATTGACCTGATTATTTCAGGGATAGAGTTAATTCTTAACACAGAAATAGTGAAAGCAGACATTACCACAAAATCTCTGACCAGTGCTGGAGGAGAAACATTCAATTACGAGACTTTGATTATTGCAACTGGCTCAACGGTAAGTATCCTTGTGGATATCAGTTGACAAAGATGATTCTTTATTGTCCACATTTTCATTCTTACTCTTGTTTTGCAGGTTATAAGGTTGACAGATTTTGGTGTGCAAGGAGCTGATGCTAAAAACATCTTCTACTTGAGGGAGATTGAAGATGCTGATAAATTGTATGAGGCAATTAAAGCAAAGAAGAATGGGAAGGCTGTGATTGTTGGTGGAGGATACATCGGTCTGGAGCTTAGTGCAGTGTTGAAACTCAACAATGTAGATGTTAACATGGTCTACCCAGAGCCTTGGTGTAGTAAGTGGATATTTTTAGCTCTTTATTTGTTCGTGTCCTAGTTAGATTATTATGTGTTTTTTTTTAATGTATTGTTAATTTTGAACACTAACAGTATAAATTAAATTGATCTTGCAGTGCCACGACTTTTTACATCTGATATAGCTCATTTCTATGAGGGATATTATGCAAATAAGGGAGTTAAAATCATTAAAGGAACTGTCGCTACTGGATTCACCGCTAATTCTGATGGGGAGGTATAAATGTGTGATATGTTAACATTGCATGCATTTGGTGGCTTGTTAAAGTCAATAATTAATCTTAGAGTGATTCTCATTGATTATTCAGGTAAAAGAAGTCAAACTTAAGGATGGAAGGGTCTTGGAAGCTGATATTGTCGTCGTTGGGGTTGGAGCGAGACCTCTAACAACCTTGTTCAAAGGGCAGGTCGCAGAGGAAAAAGGTGGAATCAAGGTTAGTGTGACCCTATCCAGTGGCTTGGCAATCTATTATCTCAAGAAGTTAATAATGGATTTTGTCATTGATAACCATGATGACATTTGTATTGTTTCAGACTGATTCCTTCTTCAAAACAAGCATTCCTTATGTATATGCTGTTGGTGATGTCGCCACTTTCCCTTTGAAATTGTACGGTGAGTTGAGAAGAGTTGAACATGTTGATCATTCTCGCAAATCTGCTGAGCAGGCTGTAAAGGTGAGCATCTTTGTTAAATATCTCAGCTGCTCCAATTATGCGAAAAACTCGAATGTTTCATTACCTGGCAATGGCCCTTCGACCGTGGCATCCATGTTTTGAAAAACATTGTGATTTTCTGATGCTGTTTCTCATTTCTGTAATAATGTTGTTTCATGTAGGCCATCAAGGCAAGTGAGGATGGAAAAACAGTTGAGGAGTACGATTACCTTCCGTACTTCTATTCCCGTGCATTTGATCTATCTTGGCAATTCTATGGCGACAATGTTGGCGAGTCGGTGCTATTTGGAGACAACAATCCAGAATCACCAAAGGTGAAGTTTGGGGCATACTGGATTAAAGATGGGAAAGTAGTTGGGGCATTTTTGGAGGGTGGAACTCCCGAGGAGAACAATGCAATTGCGAAAATTGCAAGAGTGCAGCCTCCAGCAGAGAGTTTAGATCAACTTGCAAAAGAAGGTCTTTCCTTTGCTAACAAAATATGAATGTTTTGTTAAGGATACAAATAATTTATGGTGTGTTTGCACAGATTAAGTTCTGTATTTGCTTCATATTACAGAAGGAAACTTCATGTCTTGTTTTGTTTTTTATTTGATTTCTGATTGCAAGGGATATATTGTTTTAAGTGTAGCAGTACGCATACTATTATTTGTGTTTGCTGAAAATTTTATCAATTGTTCCACAGTTTGATTTTATTAATTGCAGTAATCTTCTACTAATTTCAGTCGCTTTTACACTGAATTCCAAAAATATAAATGTCAACAGTAAAACTTATATCAAGAAAAAAACCCATCTATGGTGACCAAATTGAAATTCCATAGCATAATCAAAAGTATAATTGTAAATTAAACAGAATTCTTGGAACTACCAGATTAGTGGATATGTTGTGAAAATATTAACATGTAAACTTATCAGTTTAAAGTGTACTCGATTTAATATTTTAGTCATGTTTGAGTCCTGAAGTGTATGTATAGAATTCGAATCTTTTATAAAAAAACCAGTTCAAACCGATCTAAACCATATATAATATTTGGATCGAATGCCTTAATGTAGACAAACCAAACCGAATCGTAGGTTAGTTATGAATCTAGATTGAATAACGTTTTTTTTGCCTAAAAATCAATCCAAGTCGACTGCAAATGGTCTAAGTGGCATGCATATTACATTAATAAACATGAAAAGTAGGTTTAAACCAAGGATCTCTAGACTTGGAATATGATGACAAAACTTGATCAACAATTAATCAAAGAGATTGTAACCCATGTCCTACATAAAAAAACAAATAAAAAAAAGGAAAAGGTAGATATTTTTCACCATAACCAAGCTCATACATGATTGAAACTTGCAAGACACATTATGCTACTTCATAACTAAATCTAATATAACCAAGTTCAAAAGCAAGGAAAGACCATCATAAATCATAATATAATATACATGCATTGCACATCTATGTGATTCCATAATGTCATATAAGTTGATGTATTTAAGTTTAATAAAAATTAAAACAACATAATTTCGCCGACCGTAGGAATCGAACCCACGACCACGTGGTTAAAAGCCACGCGCTCTAACATTTAAAATGAATCCTGTTGTCTTATGACAACAGAAATTATTCTTGCCTTCACTAATATCTGAAAACTATTAGCAAAAGCAAAATTTCAATTTTTTCATATAGATACAGGTAATGCATTATATATCATTCAACATATCCACAATAAATTCTCACTACACACAACCATTATGTGTGAACGTGAACATGACTATAGTAACACATAATTTCAATTTAGAAAGAAAAAGTAAAGAGATAGTGATGAAGAAATGATTTGCATGCAGAGAACAGAACACCCTAATAATAATAATAATAAAGTTTTAAGTAATGAACATCATAATAGAGCTTAACTCTTTTAGCAGATTTTTTTGTACTTTTATACCCAAGACTCAAAGTTCAGTCTTTTCTTAAAGGAATTAGATATGTACCCCTACTCTAATCAAATAATTGTTTATGAAACTTGTTAAGGATAAGGTAAGTTTGCATTAGAATATTAAAAACAATAATTTGATAAACAAACTGTAACATCTTCCATAAAAAATGCTTATTTTAAGTTCATAATTAATGATGGGAATTTTTATGATAGGGATTTGAGATGGGGCAAGAACGATGTTCTTAATAAACAAGTTATGGAATTCATTTTTATTTTTAGGTACATTGAAGATTGCTTACTTTTTAACTTGAATGTCAAGAGTTTAAATCTTAGAAATATCATGTTTATATATTTGATAACGTAATATTGTATATATCTATCATCCGGTTTTTTTATATTATTATTATTATTATTAAATTCACTTAA
Organism: Lupinus angustifolius; assembly: GCF_001865875.1. NCBI lineage: Eukaryota > Viridiplantae > Streptophyta > Magnoliopsida > Fabales > Fabaceae > Lupinus > Lupinus angustifolius. The sequence continues at coordinate 24,552,490 of NC_032013.1, read as the reverse complement.
CATTAGGTTTAGATTTAGCTTACCATATTTCTATACGTTACCATTATTTATCTTAGAACTTATATCTATTCATGGAGCATGGAAAATATTTTTCACAAATCAAATCATAACTCAGAGGCATTGGCAACTAAACATGACTTTATATTCCTTTATACATGCATCCTATCATACATTCATGTAATGAAAATATTGACTAGATATAGAAGAAGTGATGAAACATGTAAATGCAAATAATAATACCATGATAGAGAATGCTAATATTGAGCTATGGAACTGACTCTACAAACACTGCCATGCTCACTATGGTTTTACACCAAAACAAAACATACTTCTTATCTCCGGAAGCTACATCTTATGTCTCAAACTTTGTACCACTCTATGTATTCTTGTTTTTTCATTGGCTAAAAGAGTAAAATATGAATTAAATATATATTAATTTCACATTTTCTGACCAATGAAAATGAAATGGTACATGAAATGATACACATCTTGGGACAGAAGATGTCATGTCCTCCGACATGATCAATTGTTGGAAGAGGAAGCATTTTGATTAGAACTCTTGTTGTTTGAATCATTGTTACCACCCTTAGACAACTTCTGTTTTATCTCATTGAGTAGTGCTTGATTCTCTTGGTTAAGTTCTTGAGCTCTCTTCCTCAGTCTCTCATTCTCTTGCATTATGCTAATGTTCTTTAAGAGAAGCTCAGTGTCTAGCTTTTCCATTTCTATGAGAAAACCAAAAAGAAGTTAACACAAAACACATACATGAATGTGATCTTAAAATGTAATAGAAGAGAGCATGTGAACAAAATATAAAAAAGAAGAGGCAATGTCATCATTATTAGGGAAGTTGAAATAAATAAGCAACTTAATTTAAATCCTAAAGGAGTGAAACAATTATATATACAAGCTTCTTTGTGAATGTGTTGCTTTGTTAGATATAATAATGACACCTAAATGAAAAGAAGCCAATGACAACAATCAACGAGGAAAAGTTTAGAGGGTTGAGTGATTTAGAACACTATGCCAAAGAAATTGAGCATATATATGATTTTTTTATGAGCAGAAAACTTTATTAATCAAGAGATAAAATATTAGGAAAATAAGTGATACTTCTATCAACTGAATCCCTGAAATTAACAAAGAGAAAGACAAATATATATATGGTTTGTCTCAACAACCAAAGAGGAAAACATTAGTGGCATTAAGTTTTTAATATCACACATTCCCACAAGTTTTTTTTGGTTGGAAAAAAGTAATAACGTTATCGATTGCACTAAAAGTGCAAAGTTAGTACAAGAGTGCCACATTGCCAAAAGTTTTTTTAGTCGGAAAAAGTAATAACGTTAATAATCGCATTAAAAGTGCAAAGTTAACACGTTGGCAAAAGTTTTTTTAGTCGGAAAAAGTAATTATGTTATTAATTGCACTAAAAGTGCAAAGTTAGCACATTGGCAAAAAAAAAATTTTGGTCGGCAAAAATAATAACATTACTAAAAGTGCAAAGTTAGTACAAGAGTGACACATTATCAAAAGTTGTTAGAATTTAAAACTCTTGAAACCGCTACATAGAATATTAAATGGGAGATTATCTTGAAGCTAGAGAAAGACAAAGAAACCACTCACACATTATGTATTAAGTGAAAACAAGTGTTATAGAATCCACACACAAAAAGTGTTGGTGAAAGCCAAATATTAAATTCTTAAAACCAACACACTTAATAAAAATGCCAACCAGAAACAAAATGAAGTTTTGGCCCCTATTAAAACAAATTAAACAAAATACTAGTACTTACAATACTCTCAAGACCTCAAACTACAACAATAAAAAATATATATATATATATATATATATATTTCTTTGTGGAATTAAAGAAGAAAATAAAACAAAAACATGATAGAGGTAGGGTGGGTCCTTTATCATTCTATGTTGAACCTTTCAAGAAAGATCACCTTTTGAAAGAGATAGAGGTGAGTAACCTAGGAGGACAAAGCAAATTGGACACTTGTAGGTGAGTTTGTGAAGCCAAATGAGTGAGAAAGAGAATAATGTGATGTTAATTTATAGAGGAAAATGAAAAGAGAAATAATAGATAAGATAAAAGGTGGTGAGAGTCATGAGGTGAGGGTATGTTTCTCATCACTCTGACACAATAATCATGCATGTGTGTGCTTAGAATGCGGCTGATTATAAGAGAATTCATACGTTCTTTAAATATATTTTGTATTCTTATATTATAATTTTTAAACATTCACTTATATATGTACTTTTTATGCACTAAAAGTTTAGATGGAGAATAAGTGTTTTATGCTTACATGTGACAAATATTCAGAAATTATTTAAGTTGATTGTATACCTTTGTACGGTTAGGATTAGGATTTAGGAGTTAGGTTTATATAAAACTAGCAAGTTATTCGTGCATTCGTATGAACGACATTTTTTACTGCATGTTTAAGAACACATATTACATGTGTATTTATGGTTAAGAATATGCATGTTACTTGTGCATTTGCATGATTAAAAACACATATCTTATCAGCGCATTCGTATTGTTAAGAACACATGTGTTACCCGTGCATTCGCATGATTAAAAACAAACATGTTCCCAGTTCATTCGCATTGCTAAAAAAAACACATGTTACACGTGCATTTGCATAGTTAAAACACACATGTTACTCATACATTCACATTGTTAAGAATACATGTATTAGTCTGTATTTGTATGTTCAAACACATAAGGAAAATAAATAACAATTTCGAATAATATTTCAAATAATATTTCACTTACTCCTTATTATATTTCAAATAATAAGAAATGATTTTGCAAACTCCACTCATTAATTTTAACCTTATAATTTTAGACCTAAATAGAAATTAAGCATAATTGTTTCTAATTTAATCATGATGATGTTATTCAAAAGAGAATTAAGAATGCCTTTCATTTTTTATACAATTAATGTGTTTTTTCTTTCTTTGATCGTGTGTTGAAATAATATTAGTTAATAGATTGAATAGAGGAGATTGAAAGATATTCAAATAATAAGAAATGATTTTCCAGAACTCCACTCATTAATTTTAACATTGTAATTTTAGATCTAAATAGAAATTAAGCATAATTGTGTTTTAAATTTAATCATGATGATGTTGTTCAAAAGAGAATTAAAAATGCATTCCATTTTTTTCTTATAATTAATGTTTTTTTTCTTTGATCATATGTGTTGGAATAATATTAGTTAATAGATGGGAGAGATGAGATTGAACTTGAAAATTATTCAACTATAATTTATTGTGATTTGTCTTTTATTTCAATTTAAACATTTATTATAATAATGATAATGGAAAAGTATGGAAGCTTCTATTTTATGTGTGAGGCTTCACCATAGTAAATAGAGTTGTTTTAGATGAAAAATATTAAAGGAAAAATTGACATGTGTTCATTATGATGTTACAAAAACCTTTTTTTATATATGTAAATAGATAAAAATATTAAAACGGTTTCACAAAAAAGGCCATAAAAAGGGTGGAGAGTATGTTATGCACCGTTAAAGCAAACATCTTTTACTTAAAGTTCCTTATTATATTCATGTGGTTGTAACTCCAAATGATTCATTTTTCTATCCATCTATCACATGAATGTGAGCTAATGATTATTCTGAACCATACCGATAGTGTTTTGTTCATTTGTTGTACGTTATTATAACCAGCAAGTATTCCGTGCAATGATAGAATATTTGTAAAATAAACAGAAACAAAATTAAAAAGTTATAAAAAAAATAATATAATCATATATAATATATGAATAGATGATAATTAAGCATAAATTTATGTACAAATGAAATATTATTTTAGTTTTCATAGTAACTATATGATTCTTTTTTATGCATATCTACTTACATTCCTAATTTATTTGATATGTATGATTTTTAACATATTATTTCATGAATTTAAAATCTATGCACCATCAATATAAATTTTTTACACGTGTAAAACATTTCATATTACTTTCAACAATTATATTACCTTCAACAATGCCTAAAAGTATAATCAATAATTATTTACTTTCAACAATTTATGAAAAGTACATTCCATATTACTTTTAACAATTATATTACTTTCAACTAATATGAAATGTAAATTTTTTAGATAATGGTGACGGGTTGAATAATATGTTGAAACACACAAGGAGATGTTAAGAAAGTGTTACTAAGTAAGAATGAAAATTGGAATTCCAAAGAACATAATCAATGTTTCATAAAGTGGCTAAAAAATCACATTGATGAGGATTGAATATAAATGCACATTCGGTTTCCGAAAGATTGAAATGGTTAGCCAATGGTCCAAGCCTTCATGTCTTATCCTACATTGCTTACCTAATTAATGGGTTCACATTTTATACGAAAAAACAAGATGATCAAAGTAAAATACACATGGAGATGTTAAGGAAGTGTTACCTAAGTAAGAATGAAAATTGGATTTCCAAAGAGCATAATCAGTGTTTCATAAAGTGGCTAAAAAATCACATTGATGAGGAGTTGAATATAAATGCACATTCAGTTTCCGAAAGATTGAAATGGTTAGCCAATGGTCCAAGCCTTCATGTCTTATCCTACACTGCTTACGTAATTAATGGGTTCACATTTTATACAAAAGAACAAGATGATCAAAGTAAAATGCAAAATAATGGTGTGACTCTTGTTACTCGAACTTTACGCATGTCAAGTGCAAAACATAGAAACCCAATATATGCGAACATGTCATACTTTGGAGTGATTGAATACATATGAGAATTAGATTACACAATGTTTCAGATGCCGATTTTTTATTGTATGCGGGTTGATAACAACAATGACTTCCGAGTTGATGAGTTATGGTTAATGCAAGTGGATCTTAATAGACAAGAATATAAAGATGAGCCATTTATTCTAGCATCACAAGCTCAACAAGTATTCTATATTAGTGGCCCAGCTTATATGAAATGGTCAATTGTTCTTTTAACTAACAAAATAATCGTCAATAATATTGATGACCAAGAATATGAAGATATTGATGAAGATGATCTTTTTTTGGGACATATCAGTTACGTGAGAGCGGACCAACTGCGGATGATGATTTATATACAAGAGATGATCACGATGAACGGCGTTGTGTAAATCAATATGCTCCTCCAAACAATGATGACCCTACAAGACAAAAACAATCAAAGAAAAGAAAAAAGTAGATGCAAATACTCTTTGTATAATTATAGCTTAATTTTGATTGTTCGTAATTTGCATAGTTTTGTTTCTATATAATTTGCATAACTTTCTTATTTGTAATTATGTACTAGTCAAATCATAATTGTCATGATATTCGTTGTTTGTATTTTATAGTGTATCGATGTTTAATAAAACAAACTTCTGACATGTATTAATATGTTTGTTTTGTTCAGAATGTATAAATGTCTATGCTGTTGAGAATGTCTGTTCGGCTAATAAAGTATATGCATGTATTAATTTATATAAATCAACAACGAATTCTACGGGAAACATTGACATGCGATGTTGTAAAGGATAACTACAACAACGTTTTTTTTTTATAAAAAACGATGTTGTACATTATTAATACAACAGCGCTATGCGTGTGATGCGCTATTGTATTAAGGTGATGTTTGAGAAAATTAATGAATAATACAACAACGTTTTTTGTTACTGCGCTGTTAAACATATGAACGTCAACAACGCAACAATAAGCGCTGTTAATAAGACCTATAAAATACGTTGTTTAGTAAGAATATATGATAACGCTTTATGGACGATGCGCTGTTGTATTGATGCACTATATGACAGTGCTTTTTGTGCGTTGTGCTGTGGTATATGATCAATATACTACTGCAGTAAAAAAGAAAGCGCCCTAAAACGCTGTTATACATCTAAAATAAGCGTTGTTCAACGACAACTCTAGCGTAATGCACTATCAGTACATCATTCACCATTAATTTGTTTTACTTTTGTCTGAGAGTCACTGATAATTAACATATCAATGTTGATGATTTACTGAGAGTATAAAGACACTTATGCTATTAGTGTATACATATTAAATCCTTATTTGATTAGGGAGATTCATATTGATTTACAATCAATTTTAGAGTGCTGTTACTCAAAACTAAAATCATATTTCACAATTCCAAAAAACTTATTCGAGAGTTAATTAAAAATATGATCATTTTTGTTTAACAAAACTAAGTTTTGTTTTAAAATATTATTATTTATATAATATTGTCAAATAATTATTAATTTGACCTCATTATAACTTACTTTGTTTATTATTACTAATAGTATATTATTGTTCTTCATCACTTTGATATAAAATTGTAGAGCTGGAGATTCAAATTAAATTTTATTTATTTTCCCTTTTCGCTTGGAAATTTAATTTTTTGGAATAAAAATAATAATAATTTTAAATAAAAAATATAACGACGTCTATTTTCCTCACCAAAAATGGTAATAATCTTAGGAGGTATATTTTGAAATTCCAAAATAATTTGTTAAGCTTATTTATCGTATTTGGCATTTTCAAAATTTTATCATTTTAATTTGACTTTAAGTTCCAAAAATTAGTTTAGAATTAATTTAAAATATTTTAATTTGTGTTTAGCAGAACTAATTTAATTTTCAAAGTACTAGTATTTATATAATACTGTTAAAAAAATATTAACTTTGCTCCAACCAATTTGTTTACTAGTAAGATTATTATTATTATTCACAACGTTGTAATTAATAAAAAAATATTGTAATTTTTTTAATAGAAATAAATTTGATTTTCAGTTACCAGTATTTATACAATTTAGTTAAAAAATTATTAACTCTACTTTATTCTAACTAAATTTGATTACTATTACTAATAACATATTATTCTTCTTCATTGGGTCGATATAAAATTAAATAGGTAGAGATTAATTTATTTGATATTTTCCATTTCCATTATAAAATTTTATTTTTGGGAATTAAAATAGTAGTTAATTTAAATGAAAATAAAATTGTTGTCAATTATCCATAGTGAAAATGATATTATACTTAGGAATCTCAAATGTATATTTTGACACTCCAAATGACTTTTCAAATCTTATTTATCATGTTTGAAAATTTCAAAACCAATCAGTTGACACAGCTAATATGATTTTCAATTACTAGTATTTAGTTAATACAATCAAAAAGTTAATAAGTGTTGTACCAAAAAAAAGTTAAAAAGTGTACTATACTCCAACAATTTTTTTAAAGGCTAGAGTACAATAACACTCCAAATTTGTTAATGAAGACCAAAGTAGAACAGAACATGAGAAAAGAACATGCAAAAAGGGAAAAACAGAGCTAGCAAAAGGAAACAATTACATGTGTTTGAATTTGAAATTAGGCAATCTATACTTATTTCTGTTATAATCAGAGACAATAAAAGGGGTATATAATCCCACCACGAGTCACACTTTGATTGAATTCCAAATGAAGTCAATATGTCTGCACAAGCATTCTCTTCTATGAAGATATGCGAGATTTTAAACCTCATCCCTTGACTAACTCACTGCATTGGTTCCAACAGCGGAGCAGCTTCGAAGGAGGGGCAACTTTACCATTGAAAATATCAACCACCAATGTAAAATCACACTCCAACCACACCGAGTTCTAGCCCTCAAAATATGCGGCAAAACATCCCAATAAAGCCCCATTTCTGTTTCTAAATAAACCACCACCTCCAACATGTCTAGGGGATCCATGAGCAGCTCCATCCATATTAATTTTTATCCAGCCAACCATGGGAGGTCATTGGAGTCTTCCAAAGAAGAGTTTGCACACAGATTGGTAGAGTTACCAGTAAGGGAGTGTTGAGCTTGATCCTATTAATGGCGTGGGAGATGGAGAGCTTTAGGCCATCAAATATGAATTTATTTTGGCATAACCAGAATGTTGAGACAATGTTGACGATTCCTGCAGTGACCAAATTCTTAACTTGAGGGCTCCATTTTTTATTTCTAGCAAGCAAAATGGAATGGATAGAAGAAGTATCAAGAGTTGTATGAATCATGTTGCTAAGCCAACAAATTTTTTTTTGAAAACTAGTGCAAAAGCACTAGCAATTTATTAAATCAGAAGAGAAGGATACAGAAGAAAGCTAACACATGTTTCTAAACCGATAATTCGGAAAACTAAATTTATTCCTAAGAAAATCTAGCCTAATGCAATCCGGGTTGGATGTCCACCAATTATCCGTTCTGTTAGTAATCCCTAAGGAAGCCAGTTTGTCTGTGCAATCATTGCCTTCTCTAAAGATGTGTGTAACTCTGAAGTTCATTTGCATTGTTAGATGTCTGCGATGAGCCCAATTACGAAGAAGCTTCCATGGAACCATAGAGCAATCTTTGAATATATCAACAACCAGAGAAGAATCACATTCCAACCAAATGCACCTCCAACCCTTGTAATGAGCTATCTCAATAGCCATGATGGCAGTGAGCAACTCTGCAAAAAGGGAATTCTGGATACCGTAGTAAGAAGCAAAGCAACCCAACGAATCGCCATTGTTGTTTCTAAAAATTGCACCCCCTCCAGCATGGCCCGAAGATCCATGTGCCGCTTCGTCAGTGTTTATTTTGACCCAGCCTGGTTGAGGTTGATGCTAAAGAACCTCCAAGATTGTTGGAGCTTTGCTGTAGTTGATCCGCACCTGCAACTATTTGAAGATGCTAAATTCGAACAAGTTGGTCTTGGCACATTTATTAGTTGTGTTACCAGTAAGAACAATTGCCACCTTAATTCTTGATATTGCTTGTTGAGAAGAAAGGTTGATGTCATCAAACCTTGTCTTGTTTCTACATAACCAAATAGTAAAAACTAAGTTAATTATCCCTTCAACCATCAGCTCTTTAAGTTGGGGGCTCCAACTGTTGTTGCAGCTAGCAAGAATAACGGAAGTTGAACTTGTGCCAATAGGGGATCTGAACATACAACTAAGCCAATTCCAAATCGAGGCAGCAAAAGGACAGTGAAAGAATAAGTGATCATATATTTCCTTTGTTGCCCTACAAAGACTGCACATAGAAGCTATATACAATCCTCTTCTTTGAAGATTCTCATATGCTGGCATTCTATTATTATGGAGCCTCCAAAAGGTAAAAGATTTCGAAGGAGGGATGTGGTTGGACCAAATTAGCTTGCACTAGAGGTGTTCCTGAGATGGGGCGTTGCACCAATTGTAGGCATCTTTCATGGATAGAGAGAGCAATCAGTAGAATGCTACCACACCAACATGTCATTCTTGAAATTAGAAGAGATAGTAATACTCGTAATATCCTTGACTATTTGAGGATGAGATGCAACCATTCAACTAGGAATAATCCAATGATTGTCCTTGATGAAGTCTGCCACAAAGGCATGTAAGGCCACTTGGATGTTAAAGGGAATGTTGAGAGAATCCACAAAGGGAGTACCAACCCAGTTATCCTTCCAGAAACTAATGAGATTTCCCTCCCCAACTAGCCAGATTGAGTTGGAGTTAGCATAGTTCCAATTTGTCTTGATGTCAGGCCAGATAGAGGACTTCACATACTTTAAGATAGGCCTGCCCGCTTTATAGAACTTATTCTTAAATAAAATGGCCCATTCATCCTTAGAAGCAATCAGATTCCAAGTGAGTTTCAGGAAGGCAGCTTGATTTATAGCTTTCAGTAAGGCAACTTGAAAGGACTACAAACTTAGTGCCAAGCCACAGTTACCAGTTTCCTGGTTTTAGTGTCCCCCGACCATATGAAGTTTCTAATGCAAGTGTCAATGTGCTTCAAGAGATGGACAGACCAAGAGTAGACCTGAGAAGTGTACAGAAGCATGTTGTGAATTATTGATTTCATCAGCTCCAATCTGCCCATAATAGATAAGGAGAAGCCTTTCCATTTAGCAAATTTGTTGACAATTCTGTCAGCAATAAGTTCAAGATGTATTCTCCTAGGCTTACCTTTGAATATTGGAACACCTAGTTAGTTAAAAGGAATGGATCCAGATGAAAAACCCAACCAAAAATAGAGATTTGAGACTTTTCTAGAATAAGCTTGAGAGGTGTAGAATTTACATTTATTAGGATTAATAATTTGGCCCGAAGCCTGAGCATACTCCTCGATCAAGCCTTTTAGAGCCTCCAACTATCTTTTGATGCCTTTACAAAAGATCAATATGTGATATGCATAGAGCACATGAGAGGGAGTGACCAGCCTACCTGGTCCAGAGATAGGACTGATTTTTCTCTTCCTAAGCAGCTTAGAGATTCCTCTACTAAAAACATCCTCTGCAAGGCAGAATAGAAGGGGGAGAGAAGGTCACCCTGTCTCACCCCTCTTTTGCAACTGAAAAAACCCACACTTTGGCCATTAATCTCAATGGACAATTTAGCAGAGTGCAAAATGACTTTGATCCAATTTGTGAATTTATCACTGAAGCCAAAAGCTTTTAAAGTAGCCAACAAGAAATCCCAATCAAGAGTGTCAAAAGCTTTCTTGATGTCAAGCTTGATTGCCATGTTTCCACCAAAGGATTTGTGATCAAGAAGGTTGATAGCTTCATAGGCTAAAAAAATACACTCTTGAATGTGCCTACCTTTAATGAAACCTCTTTGGTTATGAGAGATAATTTTAGGAGCAATAGTAACAAGCCTGTCAGCAAGGACTTTAGTTATGATTTTGAACTGGAAGTTTGCTAAGGCAATTGGCCTGAACTCATCAATTCTGTCTGCACCAGGAGTTTTTGGAATCAAGATCACTGTGTTGGAATTTAGATTAGGCAATAACCAATCTTGAGTGAAGAACTGATTGATTGAGTTGCACACATTATGACCAACTATGTCCCAATAAATTTGGAAGAAACAACCTCCAAAACCATCAGGACTAGAGCCCTCCTCTCCATTCATGCCAAAAATGGCCTCTTTTATTTCCTTCACAAATGGAACCATAGACAACATACCATTGTCCCCCTCAGTAACCAAGTTAGAGACCACAAAATCTATGAGGCTATTAGGTTCAGTGGAATTAGGAGATGCATATAAGTCTGCATAGTATGTTAGGGGGAGATTATTCTTGATACATCCATATACAATTAAATAGGGGGAGATTCAAGTTTTATTTGCTTTATTTTCCTTTTGCATTTGGAAGTTTTATTGGGAATTAAAATAGTAACAATTTTAATTTTTTTTTAAAAGGTGTCAATTTTCCTCATTGAAAATGATATTACAATTAGGTAGTGTCAAAAGAATAATTTGAGATTCCAAAAGATCTTTTAAATCTTATTCATCATGTTTGACATTTTCGAAATCGAACTGGTTGAAATTAACTTTATGTTCCAAAAAATAAATTGAGAATTAATTAAAAAATTTGTAATTTTTGTTTAGTAGAACAACATTTGATTTTCAATTACTAATAATTATATAATATAGTGGAAAAAATATTAACTCTACTATATTTTTACCAAATTTATTTACTATTACTAATAACATATAATTATTCTTCAACATGTCTACATAAAATTAAATAGGAGGAGTTTTAATTTTTATTTGTTTTATTTCCCTTTTTCATCAGGAAATTTTATTTTCGTGAATCAAAATAGTAATCATTTAAAAATATATATATAATTGTTGTCTATTTTCCTCAGTAAAAATAGCATTATGCTTAGGAAGCATAAAATTATATTTTGAGACTCCTTAAGTATAATTTTCATGCTTATTCATCATGTTTGAATTTTTAAAACTCTGATCATTTGAAATTGACTTGAAGTTCCAAAATATAGTTTGAGATTGTAATTCTGGCATAAGAAAACTCAATTTTATTGTCAATTACTAGTATTTATATAATACTTTAAATAATTATTAACTCTAATCAACTCCAACAAAATTTGTTTACTATTACTAATAATGTATTATTATTGTTTACAACATTGATATAAAAATATATAGGTGGAGATTCAAATTTTCTACGCATTATTTTCCTTTATGACTAACAAATTTTATATTTAGGAATTGAAATAGTAATTATTTTAAATAAAAATATAATTGATGTATATTTCCTCATTGAAAATGATTTTATAATTAGGATGTGACAAAATTATATTTTGAGTCTCTAATTTTTTTCCCAAGCTTATTCATCATGTTTGAAATTTTAAAAATCCAATCGGTTGAAAATTAATTCGAGTACCTATTAGTTCAACACTCTCAAGCTGAACATGCATGGAAGGGTAGCTTAGTCCATTAGTGCTTGGGGGAGGCTTAATTATTGCACAATTGAATCCTTTAGTGCTATCTTGCATGGGAAGGCAATGTAGGAGTTCATTGAAATGTCATAAACTATAGGCCGGGATGCATTGCTCCTACTGGGTTAATCTGTCCCGACCCACTTGCCAGCTCTGCCAAATTGTCTCTTATGAGTAATCATTGTATAAATATTTCTAAAAATGCTCATTTTTATTTGGTAATAACCCAAATAACCTAAACTTTTTATTTATGATAAATATTTTTAAAAATATATAAGTTCCTGACCTATTGAACACTTAGAAACAACTCACTTAAAGAAAAGAAAAAAAAAAAGAGAGACTTGAATCTGATGAGGTGAGGATTGGCATGGCTAAATGGGAATTAGGATGAAATATAAAAAGAAAAGTAGACACAGACGCAGCCTCTTGGGACTCTGATTCTCTGAAGCACGACAAAGGGCACATCACATGCACATGTGATGTGAGTTCCTAGTTTACCAAAGGCCAGATATGTTCCTAATTTTTTATTCAGCATCGGACTAATTACCAAATTCTTTAATTTAATAGTTAATAGAGTTAAATATTTATACGTTGTTAATGTAAAAAAAGTTATGCAAGTATATTATTCAATATTCATATGTATTACTTTTATTTCAGAATCAATAGTAATATTATTTAAAAATCATACACCTACTGATATAATATTTCAGAAGGCACAGTGAGAAATTCAGAATTTTCTCTGTGATGTAAAATTTGTACAGGCAGAAGTAGCAAATAGATAAATGAAATAAAGCAAAATAGAAAATGACACTGAAAATTTTAACATGTGGAACAACCTCGTCAAATTGAGAAGTAAAGAATCGCGGGACTTAATCTAGAAATTTGTCTCCACTATATAAAGTTGGATTACAATATTTGCCTATCTCACACTAAGAGGATAATATTCAATCTCACAAAAAAAGGATTAAATACATAGTCTCTTTAGCCTCTCATTTACTTGTCATATCTTTCTCATAAGTTTCTTTTATATGGTGAATGAGAGGAATGATTCTTCATAAAGAGATGATGGATAATTAATTATTTCATATTTTCAAGACACATAAAAGATATTATCTTCAAATTTCTAGGTTGGATTTTATAGTCTTCAAGAGTCAATGAATAATTTCAAGATTTCGAAAAGACCATCGTTAAATATATTCAATGAATCATCTACTAATATTCAATGGTCATATGCTCACATTCAATTGATCACATATCAAAGTTCAGTGATCATATTCTTCCATCATCAATTGAGGGTTATCACTAATTTGACTTATCTGCAAGTGCTTGTTAGCTTATCATCTAAAATTGTCTTGGTCAACATATTGAACTGATTCTTTAAGTTGATGCTAGCTCGCCTTGTAAATATAGTTGGATAGCTATTACCCATGAGTGTTGGCTTGTACTGCAATTAGCTTGACTTGACATCAACCAAACTTCTTACTTGACTACCTTGTGATGAAGACTTTTGACACAATAATCATAATAGGATCTATCGACTTCTAGTCGCTTCAATACTATGAGACCAATATTTCATAACTTATAATATTTGGATAAAATTTCATCTTCAGTTATCTTGGTAAACATACAATGGTAGTAGATTATCAACATATTGATCTAACTCCCTTGCAAATATAGTTGGGTACCTTTTACTTTTGACTATTAAGTTGTACCATATTTAACTTGACATCAACTAAACACATTGTATGGTTACATTGTTAGAAAAACTTTCAAACACATCGACCCAATTGGACCTACTGACTACTAGTTGCTTTATTCTGATTAATGTTGTTCTATCTGTCTTGCTTGTATACTTTCTATCATTTTATAAAGCTTATTATGCTATCATCCACTCTATCCTAAAAATTAAAAGGAAGCCCACCATAAAAGTTAGTTGGGTTAAGTGGGAAAATGTGTCTAAGAAAAAATCTCTGTCTAGGGATCAAAAACATTCACATTTTCAATTTAGATCTTCCAGGGAAACGGTTTGTTGAAACTTGGTTTGTTGAAAGCCATTAGTGAGAACTTTAGAGTGTGAAATCTAAAAACTCCCAAGTCCCACATAGAAGAGTTTTAAAAAAAGAACTCTCAAGTCCCACATTGGAGATATGAGGAACTTGGAAAAAATCTCATGTTATAAATAAAGGTATTTTTCCCTCATTTAACTCGCCCCAAGTTGAATGCGCTTTCATTCAACCTTTTCTTTCTCCCTCATATTTTCCGCCGGCGCATTTCCACCAAACTTCTCCCCATTTCTTTCCGTGACACTAAGAATTGGCACATGCAACCAATTTGTGAGAATTTCGAGAACTGATATTGGTAGTCGATGGAAAAAAATTGGCACAAGTAACCATATTGTGGGAATTTCGAGAACTAACACTGGTAGTCAGTATTGAGGGAAAAGAATTAGCACAAATAACTATATTGTGGACATTTCAAGAATTGACATTGATAGTCAATATTGAGGGAAAAGAATTGACATTATGAGCCATATTGTGGGAATTTCGACAATTGGCACTGGTAGCTATATTGTGGTGGGTGTCTTCGAGATTGATTCTTACACTTCATTAAGAATCCGATAACAGAGAGCTAAACTGTTTTATCTTAGGGACGACGTGGTTGATAGTTTGCTTGTACATTTTGGGCAATCCCACGAAACGTCTTAAAGAGAACGATCTGGTCGTGCTTCAACCAGTAAGTATTATTTTGTGCCATTTAGAATTGCTGCAAGCTACGGTAACAACAAAATGAAGACTGCTTCATGAGGACAATAGTCTTTAATGTAGAGTGTTGAGATCTAAATATGGGCATATTACTTGTAATCCATTAGGGGGAGGGGGCAACCATCCCTTCATCAAAAAAATTCTTCTTGGTTCAGGCATCTAACTAATCTAGAAATTATGGGCAATGGAAACCTCATTGGTTTTGGTACGATGTTGTGCTGAAAGTAGGTAACAAGACTAATACCAAATTCTGGAAACACAATTAGCTATGTCCCCAAAACCTAATGTCTAGGCTTATGAGGCTCTAATCTCAGTTCACCCAAGGAAGCTTTTATTAGAGACTTTAGGATTTGGTCAGATGGGAAGTTGGATTGGAATTTGACTTGGAGAAGGCAACCATTCATCAATTGGGAACAAGACTCAAGATTCATGGGTGGGGACCCATGAAGTTTCGCGTCATCATTCAGTTACATCATCATATAAGTTTCTTGTTACTCATGTTCATAATCAGGAGCATAATTACAAGCACCTCAATCTTCTATCAGAATCCATAGCACCATTAAAGGTTATTGCTTTTGCAGGGAGACTTTTCCCTACGACATACTTTCCACTATGCATAGAAGCCATGCTTAGAAGATGGTTCATACCAGCTCAGGGAGGAGGATCCTTGTACAGTCTTTACAATACCGCTTAAAATCTTCACAACATATATTCTCTATTTGCAGGTTCACCTACTATGTTTGGAAACTACTCTATAATTAGCTAGATTTTATGATACATATCGATATGTTGATCCACAAAAAACGTCGAAAGATCTGGAGCATCATTTGGTTAGCAATAATGTGGTCATCTAGTTAGTTCGAAACAATGTTATTTTCAAATCAAAGAAGTTATCTCCGCCAATAATTCTTAAATCGATAAAGGTTAAATCTGTACTTTGGATCAACAAGAAGATAGACTTATCCACGGTTCTTTACTTAGGTTAAGTTACCAACCCCTAGATTGTTTAATGCATTTACCTTAACTCCCACCTTGTACTTTTCACCTTGACTCTCTTGTACTTCTTTTGTATTCTTGATACATTTTAAAATGATAATATTTTTTTCCGATCATTTGCTCGAAGAGTGAAAAATGTTGATGACATAATAGAATGAAAAAAATAAAAAAAAAGTATAATAGAAATTGTGTATAGGAAACATGATTTCATTTAAAACATGAAAAAAAGATAACTAGTACACGAAAGTTACAAGTTTTATAAAAAATCAAGGAGTAAATCGTGAATAGAAATCACCATTTACAAAAATTTATACTCCTCTCAGAACATTTCAAAGAGATACACGAAAATGGTAAATAAGAAGTCAAAAAACACTGCTACCCAACAGTAGAAAAACCTTGTAATTTGGATGATCTCTTTAGCTTAAAGACACCCTCAATAATACACAGATTATAGTTTACCATATCAAAGGTTTTCGGTTCGTCGTTCGCGTACCTTAACGGGAAGACCGTAGCTAAAAGTGGCTGTAAGACCAGGAGAGAAACGTGGGGTTTTATAAAAAGGTGGTGCCAATTGGATATGAAACTTTCTAAGCAAAGAAAGTGCCACACTTTTGAGTTCTAGCAATGCCATTTCTTTACCTAAACATAACCTCAATCCTCCTTGAAAAACAGGGTACTTGAATGGATTTTGAGGGTAAAATATTCCATCCTTCAACCACCTTTGGGGCTTGAATTCTAAGCAATCTTGACCCCATATTTCTTTCAACCTTCCCATAGCATATGGATGATAAGTAACCCTAGTTCCACTCTTCAATGATGTACCATCGGGTAATATATCATCTTGTAAACAAAACTTGGAATTAAATTGAACTGGGGGATATAACCTCATGCTCTCATATGTTGCTGCTTGTAAATAGTGTAGTTGTTGTAGCTCTTCAAAGCATGTGAGGTCCTTGTCTTCTCCAATGACCTTAATTTAAAAAAAATTGTCATCCTAAGATTAAAATAAAAATGATATGTTATGTTTATGATTAAGTAATTAAGAAAAGACAAACAAAATTATTTGGTATACTCTTTCACTTAAAGAATGAATTTCTTTTGATATGAATTGTAATATATCTCCTATCAAATGTAGCTCCAAAAGGATGGAACCTTATATGCAAACTAACCATTGTTATATTCCTTCACCTAGTTTAGTACTTTTTTGTTGTCTATCTAATCACAATTTATAATATACAATTTTCGAACATTTATATTTATTATTGTAACTTTTATATATTGGAGACAATTTTCTTAACATTTTTTTATTGTGTTTTTGGAACATATGTGGAATAGTAAAAAATGTCACCATACTATTAGCACACATGTTAAACAGTAAGAGAATGATCAGAAAACCACAAGTGGGGAGTGCACATGTTCAAAATTCTTGGAATGCATCCCAAACCCTATTTTTTATAGGAGAACTTGACATACCCAAATCATTGATTTCATGGAAATATGGAATATTAATTCCCCCTCCTATAGATTATAGACTTCCCCCAATGTTAGTAGTTAAGAGTTTTAAGTACTTTTAAATTTTAGCTTCTTTTTTTCAAAGCAAAATGAATTTATTGATGGGCAAAAGAAATTTGAGAAGAATCTAAATGAAAAATATCCATATTGACTATTTTTCTTTGCAAACAGAGATTACTCTATCTGTAATAAAAAAAATAAAATTCTCCTGAATGTTGAAGGCGAGCCCCGTAAATGAAGCTCTCACCTAGGGTTTGTTTGAGAGTTGAATTTTAGAGAAGAAGGAAGAGGAAGATAAGACTTGTGAGCCATGAAATGCATTTGTGAGATGACTCTCAAACCTTCACTTTTTCTTTATTCCATTCCAAAATTCAACTCTCAAACAAGCCCTTACCGAAATTTGGGGAGGGTAGAAATTTTTACCTGATCTGCTTCTATCAGAATGGCTGACTCAACTTCTGGGTGTTTGGCCAACAACCAAAAAAAACTGGTAAGTGCTGAAGCCACAGTGTCACGGCCAGCTAAAAGGAAACTTATGACAATGTCCCTCAAGTAAGCCTCATCATTAACACTACTCATGAACCTTGACAACAAATCCTTATGATCACAAAACCCCATTTTTCTTCTTTGCCTTATGACCTCTTTGGCCAAAATATCAATCATTCTTACAGCTTCTTGAAGCCTCTTCTCACTTCCTAAGTTGAACAACCTCTTCAGTTTCCAAACAAGAGGAGACACTGTCATGGCTCTCTCTGCTGACAACTTTGATGCCAAATCAAAGGACATAGCAAAGTGTGATATTGGAAAAGATTGTTCCAAACACATAGGATCCAATCCAAATGAGAATTTACACATACTATCGAATGAGAATCTTTTAAAAACATCTTGCATATCCAACACATGGTTATCTTGTTTTGACAGTAGAAGAGGGACAAGCCTATGTTTGATTTCATAGTTGATTATATCGAAGGCAAAGGATCTTATAGAACTTTTGTTGAGTTCTAAACTTGCCATCTTCTTTTGAAAGCTCCATAATTCACCGTCCACGTTGAATATACCACGACCGAGAAAATCACCTAGGATCATGGAAAAGTTTTTTCCTTTTGGGTAGTTCTCGAACCGTGTCTTCAACATGTACTCAACGTTATCTGGGTTTGCTGTGATCGTGTTTCTAAGCATGTGTATGTGGATGGTTTTGGTGGGTGAGTTTTGTAGAAGATGAGTGTACCAATCGCAAAGATTATCAAAATCTTTGGACCAGCTTGAAGTGAGATATGCTTGGCAAGTTTCGCAGCTGCAGAAGATGTTCATTCTGGACAAGAAAGAAGAGATCAAATAGGAAAGAGTAGTGAGAATCACGATGAGGATGGTGATCATGATTAGTGAAAAGAGGACAGTGTCAAAGGGGACCTTAGTGAAAATCTGCATCACTGAGAACATGGCTAAAGGTTCAAGTTCCATTGATATGGATTATGGATTAATTAAGATAAAATGGAGGATGGTGAAAAAAGGAAGGGAGAAAGATATGAAATTAGAGAGACATTAGGGATAGGTATTAGATGTAATGGTTATATAATTCATTTATACAGCACCTATTACATAAAGCAGAAAATCTATTAAACTCATTTTCTAATTTATTTTCTGATTGATCTACATGTTGGATTTGGTTCCCAACTTCCTTATATTTTATAAATTGGTGAATGAATATGAAATTTTGTATTAGTGTAGTAACTAAAAAGATCATTGGTTATCTTTTTATATTAGATGGATACCCTGTACTCAATTTAATACATTCTTTTTTTATTAAAAAATATTATTTAACTAAAATAATATTAATCTCTTCTAAAAAATAATGATCAAACTTATTTTTGGTCAAATAAATGAGTTGAATCTCTTATAATTTACCAAAATCACTATAAAAAGATGAGACAAATGATGCTTTTTGAGTGATGTATGACTTAATAGTGCTTGTTTTGGTAAGTAAATTTTTTATTAGAGATAGATCAAAATTACAAGTAAAGGGCAAATAAATATACAAGAGGACCCAAAAAAGAGAGAAGGAAAGGACTAACCCTCTCCTACATAAGAACTCCAAAACACAACGGTAAGACAACAACCAAACCCCACCAACAAGAAAACAAGTCCAAGCAATAAGAATCTAAACACAAAATGTGCTTGGATGCTAAATCACAAACTTAAAGAAAAGCTTACAAACCTCATTTTTTTGGTGGGCAAAGAGAATTTTTATCAATAAGGTTTGTCTTTGCCCATCTTTGTGATATTGTTCATCTTTGTATTCTCTTTGGGTTAGCACCCCTTGTGCTCTTAATCCATTTCTCTTGCTTATCAAAAAAAAAAAGGTATAAAATGTACTAAAAGGTTACATATGAACAAAAAATAGAAAGAAAAAAGGAGGAAAAATATATCATTGAGACAAATATTATTCAAATCAAAAAATAAGTTAACGGGGGAATTTAATAATTTTAGTTACCAATGTGTATCACCTATATGGATCAAAGGGAAATATAAATTGGCAATCATGTTTTGATTCGAATAGAATATCAATCCAATTCTTTGTTTGCAATATTAATATAAGTGAAATTAGTTGATGTAAAATCTCTGAATCGAAATTGCTTTAGTAGATTTTTCACTTAGCACTCATATTGACATTTTTACTTCAATTTATTAATACATTTTTACATATAAAAATGTGTAGATAAATTTATATAAACCATCCTATACTATAACGTTTCACACTTTCACTATTGTCCAAAAGGAATTGAGATTTTATATAAACCATCCTATATTGATTTTATTTTTTTAGAAAAGAAAATCAATATAAATATATATATGCAGAGAACTCCTGGTACATTAATTAATTCATTGATAGACAACCTCAGCAACAAATTAAAGAAAAATGATGGCTTACACAAGTGAAGTTAGACCAAGGACACGAAGAACTCGTGCTATTGCTAGAAAACACAGTTACCAGAGGCATCTACTTGATGGAAACACCAAGTCCATGACGTAGTTATGTACTATAGGAACATTAAGTCACGTGTTTTTATATTTTCAAGTTATCTCTACCATTTGCATACCATCATTGACTGATAAGAGTATCTCCAATTCTAGTGTGAAACAGTTTGGTAAAGAGCATCTCAAGTTCTCAACTAGATGATTTTTTAATTCATGTTTTGATTCCTTGTTTCTCCTTTTTATAAATGAAAGTATATATGTGTACCCAAATCTTTATTAAAAAAACATAATTTCATCAGCATTGAATTATGGGTTTATTTTTATTATTTAATATATAATAAAAAGAATGTAAAATATATATAAGAACTATAGTAAGCAGATATTATAATCGTTACCAACTCAAGTTCTTTGAAGTTTTGTTACTTTTTATCTTTAGTTAACTTTGATATTTGCACACTCTAATTTTTATTTAATAGCTACATATTTGTTTTAATAAAAGATAATAAAAGGAGTTAGGATGAACGCAAACTTTTATCACATTAAATAAGTTACACATCTCATGATCACAAATTATTTCACGCCGAAAGTGAAATGGTAGGGCTACTCTCTCCCATAAAATTAATTTAAAAATTAAACACATATCCTACTTATTAATCGTGCAAGTAACAATTTTGTTTAAACTTTTGGCAGAAATATATATATATATATATATATATATATATATATATATATATGGGTGTTTCAAGGAATGTTCTGTTGCATTTTGTTTTATGTTTGAAGGTTCAATATATGTTAGTTGGCATGTAATTGTACTACCACTTGTTCTGTCATTTTGGAGTATCTCGGGTACTCTAATTGATAAAATAATGTTTCGTTTTTTATGATTAGAAAAAATCCTCTAAAGTCAGTATAGTTGATTAACCTGTTGACATAAATTTAAATCAATTGCAACATAAATATATTTCAATTAAATAATTTCATTGTCCCTTTCTCATTCTCTCCTCTTAAAAAAAATTACTAAATAAATAAGACAATAAGACGTTCAGTTAAATAAATAGTAATCATTTTCTGGCCTTAAAGGGAATCGATTATACTAGTTACATTAATGTTACAACCTATCACGTGATTGGTTTGTCTTTCAACATTGTTTATTTTTTCATTTCAGAGAAAGAAAATAAACCTGTTTTGAGGCAAAATTGTATAATAATTTACACTAAGAACTCAATCAAACCTTCTATACATCAATTGGCACAATCCATGAATGTAAAAAAATCATAAAGAAAGATAAGATCACAATAACCTATTCTAATTGAGTTGCAAACTACATAAAATGCCCTACATCATCGTCTTCTATTTGCTTCTCTAAATATCACCTAATTTCGTACATATAATTCTCTCACCTTACAATATCTATATACCTTAATATTTTTTTTATGTATTTAATAAACTTAATTTTTGCCGAAAAAACCAAAAGGTTTTGTGGGATGAGAGGACATGTTAAATATGACAAAATCAAGAAAATTTGGCAACATTTATTATAGAAAAATGAGAAAATATTCACTTACATGATTCATATACTTATTGAAAGAACAACCACATATTCCGAAAGAAATTAATTTCTTACTGACGAGAAAATATTTTTGGTAATATAAAAAAGAAAAAAATTGTTGGTAACCCAAACACTAGAAGTAGATGTATTGTACCAAAGTGAAAAATTAAATATTCTATTATCTTTTTCCCACAAAACAACATCTTAGATCTTATTTAATTCAAATTCATAAGTTGTATATAACTGAAGTGAACCAAATAACCACAAACCAAAATATAACCCAAGTTTTCCTTCTCTTTCTATCACTACCCAAGGCTATATGATTGTTGAAATGCTATATACAGTTGCTTGGAAAATCCATATTAACTCTAAGCCAAGAGAACTTCTTTGTCCAAATCTTTGCAACTACCAAATAATTTATAAAGAGGTGATCAACATTCTCTACATAATTTGAACACAAAAGGAAATTACTCTACCTTTTTATACTAGTATGCTAGTCCTACTCATTGTTGATTAATGGATAGTGAAAATTATAAGTTAATTGAGGGAGACATAATCACTTTAAAAAGTATATATATTTATCTTTTATCTTGACTCTAATATTTATGTATTAATGCTAAAGATATATATACAATTAGTAGATTATTCATTATTCATTTGTGATTTTATTTAAGAGTTAGTGATCATTAAAAATAAAAAATGAATGATGAATGATACAATAACAATGTAAAATACTCTTACATTCTTGGTGCATACATCCTGTTATCTAATCTTATTCATTAAAATAAAATCAAACGTTCAAATATTCGTTGCTATCATTTCTTTAAAACAAATCAAGTAAAACGTCCAGCATACAATTGGATCCCAATATCTCGTCCAATGGAAACAAATTATTCGTATTCATTATTCATTGATAGAAACATGCACATGGTTTTGTCAACTCTTCGATTTTTCACTCTCTTCATTATGAAAACCTTTCAAATCAAATGGGTAAAGCAAAAGCAAGGAGGATGATTCATGATCTCACTAGGTGGGTTAGCCAGGACCCATATATACACCAATGCAATTATTGAGGTTATGGTCAATTGCTGAGTACAACATATTTGGTTCTACCTCAAGTAGCATGAACATCATTTGTTCCAATTTGGTGTTCAATCTTATCTCACCTAATAATATAGTATTGTTGGAGAAATTCCTTCTCCATCCGAAATCCATAGAGTGAATGCGGAAGTCCTTATGACCATGGCTTTGTTCCCACAACCTAATGTGTATGCCCATACATACACCCGAATGGAACATCCATGGTCCAGACCGAAGAAACCCCAAATGAGTTCATGGTGAAGATGAAGAACATACCTTGTTGAGCCATTTCCGGAATCTCGAAGGTATGAGGGTGCGATGATCTTCCAGATGATAGAGCGCCTTACGGTTTTCCTTTAGTTCTCTCTAGAGGGGAATGAGATAATACCTTAGTTTCTGAAAAGTGTTGTGTTGATGTTAGTTAGAGGAGAGACCTTATACTCATGCCTTATGAGCCTTATGGATGGGTAGATAGTGTTATCCTATCCTGGATAACACTATTCTCATCCTACCTTATTCTCCTTAACCTTAACACCTGAAAACCTGTTGCTCTACAAATGGGGACCATAACCCATAAAAGTAACCCCGTAGTGGTTACTACTTTAGTTGCAATAATTCTGATTCAGTCCCTTCATCAAATCAGAAATTGCCTGAAGGTATCTACACTTATTATTATTTCATGACACATATGCCCTTAGCCACCAAATTAATTACTTAAGATCATTTTATATTTTGGCTAATTACATAATGGCCATAACACATTTAAATTTTTTAGTTTACTTAATTCCTTCCCCATAAAATGATAAAGTTGTAAATGACATGATACTATATTATTGGAATGTAAGGATTGAGAATATCAATTTGGGACATCTGATCTTCATCCCAAATAGCAAGTAGTAATGCATGCATGTGCCATTCATATTTGGAGTGTCATCATATATAATGAATTTAGATCCTCTTTAGTACTATATGGTTCAGTAATATACGATCCAATATTTAGTAGGATGATGATGTGTCCTTCAAAAAATTTAATGATATAAATTTTAAATATTTTTACATATTCAATAGTCTAGTAATGTACGATCTATTGTTTTATACTATGCACCTGGATAATATATATTAAAGAAGAAAGAGGAGTATTATAAGTTTCGAAATTTGTAGTTTGGTATAAGTATACCTATTTCTATTGACAAATAAAACGTGAGGTCATGAGTTGAAACTATTGTAATTACATTTTTTTAAAGTCAAAGTACAACTATACCCGGATAATATATATTAAAGAAAGAAGAGCATTACAAGTTTCAAAATCTGTAATTCGATATAGATTTCTGTCAAAAACAAATTTGATTTAAATAGTTGTTAGGTTTATGAATTGATGCTTGACCTATGGTCATTAAGAATGACAATCCAATTTCTTATATTTTATTAATACACAATCTAATATACTTATTAATGTCCTACCATTTGTCCAAGAGCAATAGATCATGCCACTAATGATTGTGCATGATTAAGGTTAGAAATAGGCAAAGTCACTTATTGGACTTGCAATCTAATTTATCATTTTCCCCTCACCTAAGTATCCACAATGGACTTTACATTACATAAATGATATATTTAACTATGCATTTTAAGATTCTAATTTTTGGAAAAGTTTGTTTAACTTGCTAGGCATGCCTATTTATTTGATATTTATATATAATTAAAAGTTTATACAAATAATAATATAGTTTTATGCATTTTAAAACTATTAAAAAATTAAAAAAATGGGGTGAAAAATTTAAGCAAACAACAGAAAAAGAAGATATGATACAAACTTTTACAAATAATTTTAGAACATAAAGTTGTGACATGTGATAAGGAAAGTGAAATACAAAATTTGTTTTAAGATGGTGCTTTGAAAAACAAATTAGTCATGTAAATTTTTGGACCAATGATACTTGGAAAGTTCATTGGTGGATAAACTTTTGAGTGTGAGAGGAAGAATCAGCTACAAGATGTAAAGTTGATTCATCATCATTCTTGCAAAAGAAATATAGTAGACACATGGAAGTGGAACTTAGATTCACATGGGAGCTATGTGGTCCAAATAGTGTATTTGGCTCAAATAAATAAAAGGCAAACAAACATAAATAACTTGCTTAATATATGTTGGATAAATTTATACCTTTGATTGTTTGTTATTTTGTGTGAAAAGTTATAAGAGGTGGATTATATTAGCCATAAAAATGGAGCTACATAAAAGAAATATTATTCAAAGGGTGAAGGATTTATCATGTGTTTTGTGTGAAGATCACATTAAATCATTAGACCGTCGTTTTCTTGCATGTAGTTTTACAACAAATATTTGGAAAGGTTTTACTCATCATTAAGGATTCCAATGAACCTTCCTAACACTATTGGTGAATATTGAAGCTACATGACTCAATGTGTAAAAACAAAAAAGGGAGAAATCTTTGGAATTGTTATGGTTTTTTGTTTTGTGGTTTGTTTGGATTATGCAACATAGCTATATTCAAAGGAACAAATGTTAGTTTTATCCATCTAATGGATTTAGTTTATATTAGATTTTGAATTTGGTTGTCCGAATTTTAAATTTTTTACATATTAGTGATAGACTTCTTGTATTATATCTTCTAGCAAAAAAGAGCCATAATGTAATACTTTGCATATGGGTTAACACTCCTTATGTTCCTTTAATATATTTCTTAGCCTTAAAAATAATAATAAATAGTTAAGAATAAAAATATTTTATAAACACTACCATGTGTTAGTCTTTTTGTCACTAATGAGAAACAATCACTTTGTTAAAAAATTAAATTAACTTTCATTAAAAATTGGAATTTTGATGAGATGATTATTGTTTCTTACTTATATAACATTTGAAATAATATACAACAATGTGTATAGAAAATTTTCATTCCCGATGTAAGGCTTATAACATAATTATATTTAAGACTCAAAATAATACACTTAAAATTTTAACCAAAACTACGGATCATCCCAATGGCATAAGTGTGACATATGAATGAATCAACATACTAAATATAGGGAGATTGAATAACAAATAGGAAAATATATAAAATATATGATTATTATTATATATTAACAAGTATATATATGTATGTGTGGCAAGACAAAAATAGTGTATTTGTTAATTTTCATGAATATGAAATATTAATAATGTTCAAAGGTAATTTGAATTGCAATCATGTAGTGTGTGATGTTATAATTATATATGATATTTTTTGCTTCCTCTTTATAATTCAAAGGCAATTGGACAACATGTTGGAAGAAACATAAGTTCACATATAGAAGTAAGTTTCTCAAATACAATAATTCCCAATTATCAATTTATAGAGTTTTAGGGTTACAATGTTACCTATAATTAATGGAGAAGTTTTTTCGTTAGATTTCATCTCTTCTCTTTTCTCCTTTTCCCTTCTTCATCTCCTCTAAATGCTAGGCTATATGGTTTGATGATTAAAATCTAAATTTTTCTCTCCTAATATCTTATACTAACTCAAACATTCATTGGTCCTATTCTTATTTTTATTAAACGTAAGATCTTTTACCCTAAATAATTTATTAATTTTTATAACAATTACCAATTTTTAAATCTTATACAATCAAATATTTTAATTATGTCAACACAATAAATAATGATAAACATATCAATTTATACTATTTTATAATATTTAGAGAGTAGTATAAATTATATAAGAAAACATGATAATGAAAGAATAAGATAAACAATATACAAATAATAATCTTCAAAATAAAATAATAAATTCACATATAATATTAAGGATAGAACACGATATAATATATAAAAATAATATCATTCAAAATCGAATAACATTTTGACGTATATAATTGAATAGTATAGTAATGATAATTATAACAATATAAAAATAATAACAATATAATTCTATTATTATTTTTTATCTTAATATTTAAATATCTTTTTAAAGTGAATTGATTATACCCTTGTATTCATTTTAACTTAAAATAAAACTATAGTATGTGATTCAAAATTTAATCAAGAAAATATAGTAAAGTTAGGGATACATTTCTCTTCTCCTTAAATATAATTTTATTCTCAAATTTTGATGTTACTATTTATTAAAACAACACTAGATATAATAGTCTCAACTCATACTCCAGCTTTCAAGTATTCTCCTTTGAGAAGATCCTTCTCAAAAAAACTATTACCAAAGTAATTCCCTTACTCAAACCATCAATCACATAATCATCTTTCATTGTTGATACTTTAACTTACGTTAAAATTCTAAAGAAACTTCACTTGAATTATTTTTTATGTTCAATTCTATTTAATCAAACAAATATTTAAACCATTTATGGTAAATAAACACCTTCAGAGTGCAAACTGTCAAGTCTTCCTTGGATTCTATCCAAACTAGCATATCTGACCTAGGTTAGGACCAGGCTCTGCTGGATCAGGAGACCATTGCCCAAAATGAATTGTTGAATGCTTTGCTTGTGGATGAACAATTTTGGAAGGAGAAATCTAGGATTAATTGCCACACTCAGGGGGATTGAAATACTAGTTTCTTTCATAAATTTGCTAAAATAAGGCACACCACCAAGTCTCACACTATGCTTAGGGATGGGGAGAACATCTTGCTTGATCAATCTGGCGTAGCAAATCACGCTCTACCCTTCTTCACAGACCTCTACGCTTCTCAGAATCACTCCCAACCTAACAATCTCATTCAACATGTGGTGCCTGACCTGGTTTCTAAGGAAGACAATATTTTGATTTCTAAATTCCATATGCCTGAGGAGATAAAGGTTGTTGTCTTTGCTTTGAATGGGGATGGGGCTCCTGGCCCAGATGGTTTTGGGGGCTGCTTTTTTCAGACCTTTTGGGATATTGTGGGCTTGGATGTATGCAACTTAGTCAATCAATTTTTCTCTCAAGGTTGGATGCTCCCTAACCTTAACAGTAATTTTGTGATTTTAATCCCTAAATTCCCTATGACTGATAGAATTGAGGATTTCAGGCTAATAGCTTTGTCAAATTTCCAATTTAAAATCATCACCAAAATCCTAGCTAATAGGCTTGCTGAGATTGCTTCTAAACTTATGTCTAATCAACAAAATGGGGTTCATCAAAGATAGACATATCAAGAATTGCATTTGTCTAGCCTCGAAGGCTGTCAATCTCCTTGATCATAAGACTTTTGGTGGGAATTCAGCAATCAAGCTGGATATAAAAAAAACCTTTGACACAATAGATTGGATTTTCTTGCTGGATAGTTTAAAGACTTTTGGGTTTAACAACACTTTTATCATATGGACCAATGTAATTCTTAATTCTGCTAAGTTGTCCATTTCAATCAATGGCCAGAATTTTGGGTTCTTTCATTGCAAAAGAGGAGTTAGGCAAAATGATCCCTTTTCCCCTCTTCTTTTTTGTCTGGCTGAACAAGTATTCAACATGAGGTTATCCTTTATGTTGATGTTATCTTGATTTTATGAAAATGCATCAAAAGGAAAGTTTTGGCTCTTAATAAGCTCATCCTTTAATATGGCCAAGCATCTCGTCAAATCCTTAACTATAACAAATGCAAGTTTTACTCCACTGAGGCTTCTGTTAGGAAAACTTTGAATTTATCATCCTAGTTAGAATTCTCTGCTGGACACCTTCCTTTTAACTATTTAGGAGTCCATCTCTTCAAAGGTAAGCCTAAGCTCATCCACCTTTAACCTTTAGCTGACAAGGTTGTCAATAAGCTTGCTAAGTGGAAAGGATATTGCCTCTCAATTATGGGTAGAATTGAACTTGTTAAATTCATAACTCATAGCATGCTTATGTATAGCTTCCATGTTTACTCTTAGCCAACTTTGTTGCTAAAGAGAGTTGACAGTTGTATTAGAAACTTCATATGGTCAGGTGATACTAAAAAGAACAAGCTTGTTACTGTTGTTTGGCATAAGGTTAGTAGACCTGTTAAAGAGGGTGGTCTTGGTCTGAGGTCTATCATAACTCTGAATAAAGCAGCCTTGCTAAGGCTTACCTGGGAATTGCAATCTTCTAATCTTGAATGGACAAATTTCTTTAATAAGAGATTCTATATGGCCAGTAGGTCTGCTCCTTCCCATATCAAATCTTTTGTTTGGCCTAGCATCATGAATAATTGGCAAATAGTGGCTGATAACTCCCACTAGTTAGTGGGGGATGGGTAAAAAATCAACTAATGGCTGGATAATTGGCTTGGATCCCCCTTCTCTGTTACTTTGAATATACCTGCCAACCTTCGTTTGTGCCTGGTTGCCTCAATTGCAGATTTTATTATGGACTCCAAATGGATAATCCATGATTGGATGGTTATACTTCACCCTCAGATTTCCTCAAAAATTGTTAAAATCCCTATCAAGTCAATTGACTAGCATGATCATTTGATCTGGAAGCACTCAACTGATGATAGGATGACTATGAAAGATGCTTACTCTTTTCTTAAGCCTCCTACAAATCAGCCTTCTTGGTACAAATTCCTTTGGGCTAAATCAATTCCCCCATCAAAGTCTTTCACAACTTAGAGGTTCCTTATGTAATGCTGCTGCTGAGTTGTCCCTTTGCTAACTCTATTTGGAACTAGTTAAGATGCCTGATTGATTCTTCCCTGGACAGAACCTCTATTGCTAATATCCTGCTTGTCTGCAATAAAAGTTGGAGTCCTCAAATAAAAGAGGTGATTATTGCTTGCATAATCTCTACTATCTTCACCATCTAGCTCTGCGGGAACAAGTCAAGGTTTGACAACCTCAACATCTCTATATATTAAGCAGTTGCTAGAATCAAAATAAATGTTGCTTTGTGGGGGAATTCCTCAAGCAAGTTGGTCAGACCTTCTCTGAATGAGTTCTCCATTCTCAGAGCTTTCAATGTCTCTGCTAATTTTCTTAAAGTTCCCAAAATTACTACTGTCACTTGGCTCCCCTTTGATGGCTAGACAAAAATTAATATAGATAGTGCTGCCCACGGGTGCCCTGGTCATGCTGGTGGAGGGGGTATTTTCAGAGACTGTTTTGGTGCTCCCAAGGGTTGTTTTGTTGCTTACTTTGGCATCCGCGACTCCCTTTATGATGAATTACTCTCTACGATTATGGCTGTTAAGATAGCTCATTCTAATGGTTGGAATAACCTCTGGTTGAAGTGTGATTATTTAATGGTGGTCTATATCTTCAATGGCAAAGGAAAAGCACCTTGGAAGCTTCTTCGGACTTGGAACAAGTGTTGTGCTCGAATTTCTTCTATGGAGTTTAGAATATCCCATATCTTTAGAGAGGGGAATGTTTACGCGGATCGATTGGCTGCCTTTGAGGTGAGATCTAAGGTGGATTTGTGGTGGGATTCTATTCTGTCTTTTCTTTATGCCGATGTAGTTAGAAATTTGTTGAGACTATCTATTATGGAAAAGCGTTGAGAAGTTTAGAGAACAATAGAGCATAGAGTTAGAGTCAATAAGGAGATTCTTATGTTAGTTGGATGGATATCAACGACAGTGAATTATAAAATGAGCTTAATATCTATGCACTAATACTGTAAAGATTTATATACATTTGATACATCATTTATTATTTATTTGTATTATTTTTTCTTTTTTTGAAGAATCAAGAATAATAAAACATGAATGCTGAATTATATGGTCGTGTATAAAACTCATCCATCATTAGTAAATACATTCTTTTTCTCTTCTTTGATTCATTATTATGTAACGGAAGCCTTTAATAGATCTAATAGATTGTGTCATCCATTTTCCATTCTTACAATTTTTTATAGGAAAAATACAAATTTTCTAGAAATATAGGATACTAGGGATACATAGCTGACATTCGACAAATTGATTTTAATATAATAAGTTAAGATCATCTCAATTAATGGATAGGTAAATATAAAAAAAATATTAATAATGTTTTCGTCTAGTGGTTTAATCATGTAAGGTTTCCCTAGATCTTTAGGATGACTAAAAAGTCAAGAGCTCGATTCCTCGAAATGGCGTTTGTTGGGAGAGCAGCCATACATCCTGAATAAGATTAGTTCTTTACTCAAAAAGTAAAGAAATATTTTTAATAGTACCAAGAAAATACATCAAAAACAAAATAAAATAATAGTATGACATAATATTTTTACCATATAAGATACATTTTTACTCTTTATATAGGATATACTTTTACCTTTAAATGCAAATATTTTGCTTTTGCCTTTTCAGTATTGTAAATGATTTTTTTCTATTTACAACTATCTAATCAATAATAAGTGTTAACAACATAATACGTCATATGACAATAGTTGCGTTAATCATGACAAGAACTAAATCCAAATTATAGACATAAATAATTAAATATCATTAAAAAAGTTTTAAGTAATAAATAAATTTGGAAATAAAAATATATTTAAATTAAACCATATTTTCTATAAAAAGAAAAAAAATCAGATTACACTATTCAAGTGTTTTATCTTTTTATGTATGTTTTTTTTTCTTTTTTGTTGATGAACATGTCTTACGTTTCTTTTCTTATGATTGTCTTTTGTGCATTTTGATTTTTCAACTTTTAAAAATCTGTGAGTTTCAAAATCAAGCAAATTTGTCCCAAAATCAAACATTCTCACACTCCTTACCTTTTTAATGTTTCCATTCCGACACCTTCAGTCCTCTATTCTCCCCCTAACTTTATTTAAACCAAATCGGACAAACTATTTATGGAAAAAACACTGATTAAATAATTTTAGCCAGAATCATTGACTCAAGATTTCTTAACAAAAAATGAGAACATTCTATTTCCATATTAAACCCAAATAAGATAAACTCTATTATCAAGATTTCTTAACAAAAAATGAGAACATTCTATTTCCATATTAAACCCGAATAAGATAAACTCTATTATTAATATAGTAATACTCATCAATATATTAAACCCTAAGATGATTTACTAATTAAACTATATACTAGTAAAATTAGACCTATATATATACTAACATTAATGTTAAAAACTAATAAAAAAATTGATAGATAATTTTATTTAAATCATATTTGGCACTATCAATTATATGTATCCTGTCAGATAAGAACCTAAATGTCACTCACAGGAAACGAATCATTGACCTTCTCGTAATATATTATGTTTTATAAATATAAACAAAGAATTTATGGTTGCTTGTTCAATTCTTCTTAATATCATTTTGATAAAAATTAAGTTACTTTCATAAAAGTTTTGTTAATTTGAAATTAAAATCAGTCGATATGACATGTACAATTTAAATAAAAATCGATCGATATTACTAATTTGAACTGATATGATTGCATGATCATAATTGTTGTACAATATTAGTAAGAAGATTAATTCACCAGTTTTTTGATTAAATAATACGGTACGGAACAATTTTTATAACTATGGGATAAATAATAGAAACATATATAAACATAAATTAGGGGTTGAAATTATCTCTAGCATTGAAGGTGGTATTCGATTAAGATAATAACAAGGGACAAAAGTAAAAAAAACATTTTTATGAATTAAATAATTTAAAATATTATGAAAATATATTTCCTCCTGGCATAACAAAGAGAACAAGATAACAAATGAGAAGCTGGTCCATTATTAAACACAAAAACAAAAAGAACATATGAAACTTGGTTGAAATTTCACAACTTATTGCTTGCTAAGAAATAGCATGCATGTGCACTTCTTCTAATCTAGTGAAGAATTTGGTGAAGAGCTTTGGTGGATTTCATCTCCTCAAACACAGCATGCCACCCTGCTTGTGAAGGGTGAACAATATCCCAAAAAAATGCTTTTTTAGGATTAGCACAAACCGTATATTTCTTCACATTGTTCTTATCCACACTCCCACAGTAATACTCACTGCTAACCCCAGCACAGCATGGCTTCAACGGGTTCTCAATGTTATGTTTTTTAGGCTTATTAAGCACTGACAAGAAGGTATCATAAAGGTTAAGGATTATGAAACTTGGGTGATCTTTGTTTTGTTGGTTCAATTTGGCCACAGATTGAGTCAATAAAGTGTTATGGAGATTTGATATTGCGTTTGCGGTATCGTTGCATTTCTGGAATGAGGATGCTGCTGTTGCAATTGGAAGGCACCCAAAGGGTTGAAGACCATCCACAACAACTTTCTTCACTCCCAACTTTTTCAATCGAATCAAATCTTTGGTTGTTTGGTTCACCAGTGAGACGATGAAAGATGGTACACCCTGCATGCATATCATTATTATTGGTTTTGGTTATCACAAATTTTAGGTATTAGGTGGTGCTAAAAATTGGTGTAGAATAATTCCAAGTTAACTCAATTACCTGGATAGAACCATTTGTAGTCAAGTAATAGGTATAGTCATTTCCAGCTACAGAAACAAGGGCCACTGAGTTTTTAAGGTCTGAGACACCATACAGTTTATATTTGATGAGTTTCTCAAACGAATCAATCTGAGTTGTGAGGTTAGGGCCTCTAGTAGAGGTGTCAAAGGCACCAGTACCCCCAAAAGCAAAGTTTATCCCATATTTTAGGTGTTGTGGCGCCAGTTTCCTTAGATTGAAGGGGAGTGGTGATTGCAACTTCAAATACTTAGCTGAAGCATCACAAGTAGATGTGTTATTCATTAGTTATCATGTGAAGAAGTAATAACTAGCAAAAATAAAAGAAGGTTAAGCTATTTTTTTAGTAATGAAAACTTTATTAATTAAAAGATAAAAAAATTAAAAAAATAAGTAGTACTTTTGTTCACGTAATTCTTAAATTAATAAAATGAGAGACAATCTGATGGGCGTCTTATCCAATCAATAAGCGAATAAGAAAAAAGAGGAAAATAAATTAGGTATTATTTTTCTTAATAATAATAATATTATATTATTCGTGTATATTTTTATTCAAGATAACGAGTTTCGGCATAACGATAAAATTGTTATTCATGTATATTTTTATTCAAGAGAATCCTAACAGGAATATTTATAGAATAACAATAAGTGATATTCTCAATAAAAAAGTGAATATTTATAAAGTAACAGTGATATTCTCAATAAAAAGTGAATATTTATAAAGTAACAATAAGTGATATTCACTATAAAAAAGTGAATATTCCAACTCACCTTGTATTAAGTGAAAGGTTTGCTAATGTGATTGTATAAATCAGTATGCAAGTCAAATAGTACTGCTCACTGATAATTATTAAGTCGGATTAAAATAAACCTAAGGTAATGTGCAATATAATTTGTTTCAAACATCATGGAAGCATATATAAGTGATAAATGGTAATGACTAAAAATTCAAACACTATATAGGAATGCTGAGTGTTGTAGCAATGATTAGTAATATTTTTTTTATCAGCAATAGCAATGATTAGTAATATGAATAATAAAAGTGTGTACATCAGAAAACTTTGTGTCACACAAGAAAGTAAAGAACACAGTAATAACAAATCTATTCTCTGAGAAATAAGATTAGAATAGATAAGAACGTGGGACACTGATATGGAAATGAAGGAAAAAAGTGGGACAAATACAACAATGCATCATTTTAATAGCAAAAGAGAGAACCTCAGAACTCAGAAAAGGAAAAGTGACAAGTCAAAGAGAAAATGATTGGTGATATTTAATGGGTCAAACTTTAAGAATCAAATATGAAATATATTAAGAATGAATTTTGAAATAAATAAAAAGTATTAATGTTTAATATAATAAAATTAATTAAAAATCAGTTATTATATTTTATACCATTAGGTCTAAGCAAACAATGGTGTTACTATTACACATACCAAAGAAATCGGTGAAGACTCTTCCATCAGAGAAACGACCAACGGGTTTGCCTGGAAATGTGACTCCATAAGGGCTTTTCCATGAACTAGCTAAATCCTTCTTTATGTTTCCGGTGTCACAATAAGAGTCACCAAAAACAAACAACTTTTTTGGGGCATGCTTAGTTTTGTGACCTTCAACTTGGAACCCACTTTGTCCTATAAATAATAAATCATATATGAGTCTTTCATAAATCTGACAAATAATAACTGAAGTAACGAACAAAAGGACACATACCTGAGAGATATAGGATTGCGAAAAGGGAGAGAAGGGTGAAGAGTTTATTGTATGAGTACATAATGAAATGGGATATTATCAAGTTTTGATTTTGAAGAGAAGGGAAAAAGAGAGGTGCTACTCGCTAGTGGGAATAAGATGGTGCGAGTGCAAACATAGATGGATGTGTGTGTTTTTTTTTATAATGAGTGAGATGACATGCACGAGACCTAAAAGTAGGTTAGCCATCAATTGAATAAGTTAGTCCTCCACATCATAATTATAAGCTCCTAATGTTTTAGATAAAGATGACCAAATTATTAACCCATTTAAATTCGAGAAAGTTAAACTTATACTATAGAGTTAATATATTTAAATTGATATAATTTAATAAATAAATATAGTAATGAATGAATAAACATAATCATTATATCTAAAAGATAGTAATGAATATATTTATTTGGATGAATATTAAATTAATTCCAAAACAAGCATTCAAAAATGGTTTTCTTTGATTTTTAATTTCATTGATTATCTTAACTCTCATTTTTTTTTTATTGTTTCTCACTCTCACTTTAAATTTTTTATTAAATTGAAATCAATCATAAGAGATGTGAATGTGTTAATTTTAAAAATTTATTCATGTCCGGAACATATAAATGTTTATTTTATTTAAAAATGTACACATAGAAA
The DNA here is from genome assembly GCF_001865875.1 of Lupinus angustifolius. Classification (NCBI taxonomy): domain Eukaryota; kingdom Viridiplantae; phylum Streptophyta; class Magnoliopsida; order Fabales; family Fabaceae; genus Lupinus; species Lupinus angustifolius. The sequence continues at coordinate 24,516,616 of NC_032013.1, read as the reverse complement.
TTTTACATATTATATGCTTGTAGAATATTGTTGTAAAAAATTATTTTGAAAGTTCAAAACATCACTTTTAAAAAATAAAAACACTTTTTGAAAAGGTGATTTTAAATAGTGATTTTTAAAAAAATATGATTGTAAACATGTTTTATTGAATCAATGAATTATAAAAAAAATTATCTTAAAAAATGTTTTTAGTTCCAATTAAAAAATCAAATTGATAGGATATCTATCTATCCAAATTTATGAAAATGAAGTCATAGATGGATTAGATAGATTGAAATTTATTTATTAAGTTTAGATTGAAATAAATTGAATAATTTAAAATATGATTTAAATAAATTTATATGTATTGGTGGATAACTTTTCATTTAACCATTATGATTCAAATCCAAATCTAAATTCACTTTTTTGTCACCCATAATTTCATGTAGTTTTTTACATGTTGATAAAGTGATTTTTGGTAAACATGAAATTGATGAAATATGTAACATTTAAAAGCTAGTTTTTAGAAATATATTTGAAGTAGCTTTTCAAAAATGGTAAGATATTTCAATAATTCACCAGTAAATAGAGTGCACAAAAATATATACTAAAATATAAATAAATTAATATTGGTTGGAAACTTAATTTATTAGTTTGATGAGATTAAATCATCATATATAAATATAGAACTTTCGAAATATTAAATATATAATATTAATTTATTATGTTTATTTTAAAAAAGTATGCAAATCAATTTAAAAATATTATTTCATTATTAACGACAGTCATTCCAACTGATTACTAATAAATTTCAACTCGTTCAAAAGTTAACATATTAAATAAAAAAATCATATGGTTTAATTTGTTTATAATGTTACTTTTCTGTTATACCTATATTTAGAACCCAAAATTTGGCTAGAGAAGGGAAAAAATCGAAACTTTCCTTATTCATTAAAACTCAGTTTTAGTCTTTAACTATTACTCTACCATAATATGATTTAAATTTTATTTGTTTCTCGTGTTGAAAAATGTCCTTTTTAACTGAGTTTCATTTCAAAATTATGCAGTACTATAAATAATTTTTTTACTTTTTATTTACTACTATGTTTTTATCCATATCTTCATTTTGAAAGATTTTTTTTTTCATATTTATTTGTCTTGATTAAAAGTTCAATAGTACATTAATTTTTATTTTTTGTATTTACCTTTACTTAATACTGTCTTGCTTCACACAAATCTTGAGAAAAAACTGATGCTCTTAAAAAATAGTATATTGATATAAAAAAACACAATAAATATCAACGAAAATCAACAGAAATATAATATTTCTTAAAAGACAAGTTTTGTTGCGATTGGAGAGATAAAAAAAAGTGATATTATTTAATATTATGAACGCCTAATTTTGTCAACTTAAAGTAATGAAGAGCAAAATGATAATTTTTACAGTTTTATAAAATCAAATAAATATTATTTTTACCCATATATTGGCATCACGAATTTTGTTATCATACAAGGATTTTATGTTTTTTTACTCAATCTAGGGTCTTTTAGTAATATCTGAGAAATAAGGAAATTGAGTCATTTCCCTATCAAAATAAATTTAGAAAATAAGAGTATTTTGGTGATTTTTAAATAAAAACGACAAGAAAATAATTTTACAAAGTTAGTAATTTTTAAATAAAATTGGAGTGGATAATGAATGGTATTGGTATTTTTTAAAATCAGATTAGATAATCAGTTTTTAAGTAAGGGATAAGAATATTAACCGTTGTTATTAGTTTTTTTGAATATTAGATATAGGGATGGTAATGAGTCTAGTTTTTTTTATAAGGCTGATGGTGCAAAAGCACCACCTATTTCATTGATAAGAGCCACAAGAACAGAGGAAACAGAGAGAAAAAAAACAACAGAACATAGAGGAAAAGAAGAGCATTAGAATTTTCTAAATCTATAGCTAGGCAAACCCATAGCATTCCTAGCAAGCTCAAACTGAATAAAATGAGGCGTTGAGTTCCACCAGGTCGTTGATTTTGATTTGATTCCAAGGTTTGCTAGCATGTCAGCACAAGAATTCCCCTCCCTGAAGATATGAGTGACTTTGAAGTTCATTTTTAATATGATGCTTCGGCATCTGTACCACCTATTCTGCAGCTTCCAAGGCACCAACAGATGGCATTTAAAAAACTGAACAACTAACAAGGAATCACATTTAAGCACTTCCAGCCCTTATTAAAAGCACACTCCACTGACAGAATGGCTGCTAAAAGCTCAACATAAATCGCATATTGGATGTCAAAATACAAGGCAAAAGCTGCCACATAATGGCCCAACCCATTTCGGAAAATTCCACCTCCTCCAGCATGCCTAGGAGAGCCTTGAGCCGCCCCATCAGTGTTAACTTTGATCCAGTTTCCGATAGGAGGATCCCATATAACTTCAATGATTTTAGGAGCATGGCTGTAGCATATAGGGACCTTTAGGTCTCTAAGAATTTTAAAGTCTGTTAAAGAGGAGTTGGCACAAGAGTTGCAGTAGGAACCAGAGAGAGCTATATCCGCTTTGACCTTAGATAAAGCTTGAGAGAAATTGATTGATTTGTCCTCAAACCTGTTAATGTTTCTACAATACCAAACAGTGTTGATAACATGAATGATGCTAGCCACTAAAATTTCCCTAAGTTGAGGGCTCCAATTCATGTTACAAGCCAACATAATTGAATTGATGGAAGTAGTGTCCAGGTTAATAGAGAATGTGTTTCCTAACCAATACCACAGATCAGAGGCAAGCTTGCAATGTAAGAATAAATGATCAAAGTTTCGTTGTGAATTCTGCACGGATTGCACCTTGAAATAATCTCACAACCTCTTTTCCTCATATTCTCATCCGTTGGCAACTTTCTATTAATCAATCTCCATAAAGTGAAGGATTTAGAAGGAGGAATGGACTTAGACCAGATTAGAGAGCACCATATGATTTTGTTACCAGGAGTTGAGAAATGAGCAACCGCATTCTTCATAATTAGGCATCCCTCAGAAGATCCTTGCCAAGCCACTCTGTCTTGATTATCATAGATTGTAGTGTTGGATATGTCCTTTGATATATTTGGGAAGAGATTATTTAGGCTACAGGGAATAATCCACTTCTTATTAAGAGTGAAGTCTACCACTGAAGCAAGCAGATTTTCCTACATCTCTAGAGGAATAAAAAGATGGTCAACAAGAGGTCTCCCTAACCAGTTATCCCTCCAGAAGTTGATTTGCTTGCCGTCACCAACTACCCAGATTGAGTTCTCATGAGTAGTTAACCAGTGATCTTTAATACCTGGCCATATTGAAGACTTGAAGTACCTGTTGGCAATTTTGAATTTGCTATCAAATCTTTGCCTATAGAACACTGCCCAGTCTTGCTTAGAACCCGACATTTCCCAAGTTAACTTCAACAAAGAGGCTTTGTTGAGTAAACTTATAGATTTCAAGCCCAAACCACCTTCTAACACTAGAGAGCACACCTTACTCCAAGAGACAGTAACTAGCTTCCTGATAGCAGTATCACCTGCCCATATAGAGTTCCTCATGCTTTTATCCACTAGCTTGATCAGTTGAGATGGCCACTTATATATATGAAAACTATAAACCATCATGCTTTGGATAATTGACTTAACCAATTCAACTCTTCCCATAATAGAGAGAGTGGACCCCTTCCAATTAGCCATTTTTTGGATTATCTTATCTGCTATGGGTTGTAGGTGCACTTTCCTTGGTTTCCCTTAAAACAAAGGGACTCCAAGGTAGTTGAAAGGAAGGGAACCAACATAAAAGCCAAGAATATCAGCAAGATAAGAGGATTTCCTAGTAGAAATTTTCCCTGAGTAGAATTTGGATTTGGAAATGTTTATTTGTTGACCTGAGGCTAAAGCATAATCCGAGATGAGGCTTTTAAGGTTGAGAAGCTCTTTATTAATCCCCTTGCAGAAAATAAGAATGTCATTAGCATAAAGAACATGGGAGGGAGTTTGAAGACCCTTAGGCCTAGATATGGAACTAAGCTTGTGAGACCTCACTAGATCAGAGATACCCCTACTTAAAACATCTTCAGCCAAGCAGAAAAGCTGAGGAGAGAGAGGGTCTCCTTGTCTAACACCCTCTTGCAACCAAAGAAACCAATAGCCTTGCCATTAACATTAATGGAAAGCTTTGCAGAGTGGAGGATGACAGAGTCATGAGTAAAAACTTCCAATCAATAGTGTCAAATGTCTTCTTAATGTCCAGATTTATGATTAGATTACCCCCGAAAACTTTATAATCCAGAAGATTAGTTGCCTCAAATGCAAGGCAAATACAGTCCTGAATTTGCCTACCTTTTATGAAACCTCTTTCCTCCTTAGAGACAATTCTAGAGGCAATAACTGCTAATCTATCAGCTAGCTCTTTGGAAATAATTTTGAACTGAAAGTTAGCAATAGCAACTGGCCTATACTCCTCAATTTTATCCGCCCCCTTTACCTTAGGGATCAAGACAATATTGTTTGCATTCATATTAGGCAATAGCCAGCTATCCCTGAAGAATTGGATCATAGATTTGCACACCTCTTCTTTCACAATTTCCCAATAAGTTTGATATAAAGAGCCACAAAATCCATCAGGGCCAGGAGCTCCATCCGCATTTAAAGAAAAGACAACCTTTTTAATTTCCTCACAAGTAAGCAACTTGGTTAACATGTTGTTTTCCTCCTCAGACACAATGTTGGGCACCACAGATTGGATCAAAGTGTTTTGCATAGTGAAATTCTCAGATCCAAATATAGAAGTGAAGTAGTGAAGAATGTGACTTTCAATTTCAGTCGGGTTTGTGAGTAAACTATCCCTCTCCTTAATCAAAGAAAGGGAGTTTGTAACCTGCCATATCCTAGATGTCCTGTGAAAGAAAGAGGTGTTTATATCACCACCAATCTACCAATTTATCCTTGCCTTATCTTTCCAAAAAATCTCCTCCATGTCCAAAGCTTTCAGAAGATTCTTTTGAGCAGCAACTTCTTGCTCTCTTATGTCAATATCATCCACATTGTTATTGATGCAATCCTGCAAATACTCAACCTCTTGCATAACATTGTTAATATTTAGGTGTATGTTTCCAAACACATTTTTGTTCCAAAGTCTAAGGTCTTTTTAAGAGCTTTCAGCTTTTGGAGAGCACAAACATAGGACAACCATGAAATTCATACCTCCAAGCCTTATAAATCACTCTATTGCAGTCAGAATGCTCGTTCCACATTTTCTGGAATTTGAAAGGAGACAATTTTCTATCATCCAGATTTGAGGAGCAAAACAATATAGGATGATGATCAGAAGCAAAACAATATAGGATGATGATCAGAAGCAAAACAATATAGGATGAGTCTAGTTGGATTTCAGTAGTGTATTATTTAGATTCGCCATGTTGCTTCATTTTTGGACCCAGACCCATGCAAATACCCACTGGGTCTATCACCCACAGATCCTTGGGTATCCAGCGAGTACCCACAAAATAAAAAAATAAAAAATATTTTTCTGTAATTTATGTAATTGTGTATTTGTTTACTACAATCATATATGTTATTTAGGTAATCAACAAGAGGGAAAAATATAAAAAAATAATTTAAAGTTTTAAACACATTTTAAATTGACTATTTCAACATTATGAGGTAAAATTAATTTAATAAGAATTGTTCAATCAATATAATATTATATTACACTATCAATTAATAATATAACATCACATTACTACTTAACAATGTAACATCACTCTTTAACAATGTATCAATTATATTTAAGAATTATAATATAACATTATGGATTAACAACTATATATATATATATATATATATATATATATATATGAGGGATCCACATATTTCCTATAATTGATAGCTAAGATATAGAGTAAATTGTTTAAACTTACTCATAGTGTAAGTGAATTCCTTCATATA